>NC_048572.1:8272328-8482328 GCF_013265735.2 Oncorhynchus mykiss
TTAGGTATAGTTAGGTATAGTTAGGGTTAGGTATAGTTAGGTATAGGTATAGTTAGGTATAGTTAGGGTTAGGTATAGTTAGGGTTAGTATAGTTAGGTATAGGTATAGTTAGAGTTAGGGTTAGGTATAGTTAGGGTTAGGTATAGTTAGGGTTAGGTTTAGGTATAGTTAGGGTTAGGTATAGTTAGGGTTAGGTATAGTTAGAGTTAGGTATAGTTAGGTATAGTTAGGGTTAGGTATAGTTAGGTATAGGTATAGTTAGGTATAGGTATAGTTAGGTATAGGTATAGTTAGGGTTAGGTAAAGGTATAGTTAGGGTTAGGGTTAGGTATGGGTTAGGGTTAGGTATAGTTAGGGTTAGGTATAGTTAGGGTTAGGTATAGTTGGGTATAGGTATAGTTAGGGTTAGGTATAGTTAGGATTAGGTATAGTTAGGGTTAGGTATAGTTAGGGTTGGTATAGTTAGGGTTAGTATAGTTTGTGTTAGGTATAGTTAGGGTTAGGTATAGTTAGGGTTAGGTGTAGTTAGGTATAGTTAGGTATAGGTATAGTTAGGGTTAGGTATAGTTAGGGTTAGGTGTAGTTAGGTATAGGTATAGTTAGGGTTAGGGTTACGTATAGTTAGATCAAGGTATAGTTAGGGTTAGGTATAGTTAGAGTTAGGTATAGTTAGGTATAGTTAGGGTTAGGTATAGTTAGGTATAGGTATAGTTAGGTATAGGTATAGGTATAGTTAGGTATAGGTATAGTTAGGTATAGGTATAGTTAGGGTTAGGTATAGCTAGGGTTAGGGTTAGGTATAGTTAGGTATAGGTATAGTTAGGTATAGGTATAGTTAGGTATAGGTATAGTTAGGTATAGGTATAGGTATAGTTAGGTATAGGTATAGTTAGGTATAGGTATAGTTAGGTATAGGTATAGTTAGGGTTAGGTATAGTTAGGTATAGGTATAGGTATAGTTAGGTATAGGTATAGTTAGGTATAGGTATAGTTAGGGTTAGGTATAGCTAGGGTTAGGGTTAGGTATAGTTAGGTATAGGTATAGTTAGGTATAGGTATAGGTATAGTTAGGTATAGGTATAGTTAGGTATAGGTATAGTTAGGGTTAGTTATAGCTAGGGTTAGGGTTAGGTATAGTTAGGTATAGGTATAGTTAGGTATAGGTATAGTTAGGTATAGGTATAGGTATAGTTAGGTATAGGTATAGTTAGGTATAGGTATAGTTAGGTATAGGTATAGTTAGGGTTAGGTTTAGTTAGGTATAGTTAGGTATAGGTATAGTTAGGGTTAGGTATAGTTAGGTATAGGTATAGGTATAGTTAGGTATAGGTATAGTTAGGGTTAGGTATAGTTAGGGTTAGGTATAGCTAGGGTTAGGGTTAGGTATAGTTAGGTATAGGTATAGTTAGGTATAGGTATAGTTAGGTATAGGTATAGTTAGGGTTAGGTATAGTTAGGTATACGTATAGTTAGGTATAGGTATAGTTAGGTATAGGTATAGTTAGGGTTAGGTATAGCTAGGGTTAGGGTTAGGTATAGTTAGGTATAGGTATAGTTAGGTATAGGTATAGTTAGGTATAGGTATAGTTATCAAAGGCCAGGTGTCCAATGGTGGTAACAGTAATAAAATGGTCATTACAACCCAAAGTTTGAAATAAACTCCAATGGCGAACGTTTATAAAGGTGGAAGAATTCAGATATGATGTAATTGTTTTAGCGCTATCCCCTGAGTTGTTAAAAAAAAACATTGCCGGCATATTGAAGCTAAAATTGGGATCATGTAGACTCTGCTAATGACCATACAAAAACAAAATGGAATGGAGAGAAATGTACAATATGGAGAACTTAGCAAAACAATAAGTGCATTGTGGGCCACCATCTTTATGCAATGGAGTGAATTACAGTTTTTTGCATAAGAGGTGGTTACTGGTAACGGCATCTTCTGCTCGCACGTGTGAAAACTAACAGAACCACAGGGCCAAAGTAGCAGCTGTCGATCTACACTGACTATACAAAACATTAAGAACACTTGCTCTTGACCAGGTGAATCCAGGTGAAAGCTACGATCCCTTATTGAGGTCTCTTGTTAAATCCACTTCAATCAGTGCCGATGAAGGAGAGGTTAAAGGTTAAAGAAGGATTATTATGCCTTGATACAATTGAGAGATGGATTGTGTGTCATTCAGAGGTGAATGGGAAATACAAAAGACATAAGTGCCATTGTACAGGGTATGGTAGCAGGTAGCAGGTGTCAGGCACACCGGTTTGTGTCAAGAACTGCAAACCTGCTGGTTTTTCCACGCTCAATACTTTCCCGTGTGTATCAAGAATGGTCCACCACCCAAAGAACAACCAGCCAACTTGACACAACCGTGGGAAGCATTAGAGTCAACATGGTTCAGCGTCTCTGTAGAACGCTTTTGACACCCTGTAGAGACGAATTGAGGATGTTATCTCTTTATCTCTCTGTGTCTCTCTTTGCCTCTTTGGCTGGGCGATGCCTATTGAATAACAGCAATGTGCAGACGAGCCGTCTGGTGAATTTGGCTCCCACATGGCCATTGGCCACACCCACGATGTAGCTGACCAATTAACACAGTGTCCATCACCCTAGTATTCCTGCCAACCAGACGTCTTCATCCAGACAGCCTCACCACCTCTGTTATCTACCTGGCACATACATACACTATATTTATACAAAAGTATGTGGACACCCCTTCTAATTAGTGTATTCGCTATTTCAGCCAACTGTTGCTGACAGGTGTATAAAATCGAGCACACAGTCACGTCATAGGATGCCACCTTTCCAACAGGCCCTGCTAGAGCTGCCCCGATCAACTGTAAGTGCTGTTATTGTGAGGTGGAAATGTCTAGGAGCAACAACGGCTCAGCCGTGAAGTGGTAGACCACACAAGCTCACAGAATGGGATCGCCGAGCGCTGAAGTGCGCAGAACGTAAAAATAGTCTGTCCTCGGTTGCAACACTCACTACCGAGCTCCAAACTGCCTCTGGAAGCAACGTCAGCACAATAACTGTTTGTCAGGAGCTTCAGGAAAAGGGTTTCCATGGCTGAGCAGCTGCACACGAGCCTAAGATCACCATGCACACACCAAGCGTCAGCTGGAGTGGTGTAAAGCTCGCTGCCATTAGACTCTGGAGCAGTGGAAACGTGTTCTCTGGAGTGATAAATCACGCTTCACCATCTGGCAGTCCGATGGACCAATCTGGGTTTGGAGAATGCCAGGAGAACACTACCTGCCCCAATGCATAGAGCCAACTGTAAAGTTTGGTGGAGGAGGAATAATGGTCTGGGGCTGTTTTTCCATGGATCGGGCTAGGCCCCTTAAGGGGATTTGTAATGCTACAGCATACAATGACATTATAGATACTTCTGTGCTTCCAACTTTGTGGCAACAGTTTGGGGAAGGTCCTCTCCAGTTTCAGCATGACAAAGCCCCTGTGCTCAAAACGTGGTCTATACAGAAATGATTGTCGAGAACGGTGTGGAAGAAGTTGTCTGGCCTGCAAAGAGCCCTGACCTCAACCCCATCAAACACCTTTAGGATTAATTGAAACGCCGACTGCAAGCCAGGACTAATCAGTGCCCGATCTCACTAATGCTCTGGTGGTCCCCACAGCAATGTTACAACATCTAGTGGAAAGCCTTCCCAGAAGAGTGGAGGCTGTTATAGCAGCAAAGGGGGGGACCAACTCCATATTAATGCCCATCATTTTGGAATGAGATGTTCGATGAGCAGGTGTCCACAAACTTTTGGTCAAGTAGTGTATCGCAGTCATTCACATCTCATTACACAGTTCCATGCTGTTATATGGGCTGGGGCTACCAGTGGGGTAAAGTAAAAAATACTTTAAAGTACTACTGAAGTAGTGTTTTTTGAGTATCTGTACTTCACTACTTATATTTTTGACAACTTTGACTTTTACTTCACTACATTCCGAAAGAAAATAATGGAATTTTTACTCCGTACATTTTCCCTGACACCCAAAAGTAAATTTGTTATGCTTAGCAGGGGAGGAAAATGGTCCAATTCACGCACTTATCAAGAGAACATCCCTGGTCATCCCTACTGCCTGATCTGGCAGACTCACTAAACAGAGAACATCCCTGGTCATCCCTACTGCCTGATCTGGCAGACTCACTAAACAGAGAACATCCCTGGTCATCCCTACTGCCTCTGATCTGGAGGACTCACTAAACAGAGAACATCCCTGGTCATCCCTACTGCCTCTGATCTGGAGGACTCACTAAACAGAGAACATCCCTGGTCACCCCTACTGTCTCTGATCTGGCAGACTCACTAAACAGAGAACATCCCTGGTCATCCCTACTGCCTGATCTGGCAGACTCACTAAACAGAGAACATCCCTGGTCATCCCTACTGCCTCTGATCTGGAGGACTCACTAAACAGAGAACATCCCTGGTCATCCCTACTGCCTGATCTGGCAGACTCACTAAACAGAGAACATCCCTGGTCATCCCTACTGCCTGATCTGGCAGACTCACTAAACAGAGAACATCCCTGGTCATCCCTACTGCCTGATCTGGCAGACTCACTAAACAGAGAACATCCCTGGTCATCCCTACTGTCTCTGATCTGGAGGACTCACTAAACAGAGAACATCCCTGGTCATCCCTACTGCCTGATCTGGCAGACTCACTAAACAGAGAACATCCCTGGTCATCCCTACTGTCTCTGATATGGAGGACTCACTAAACAGAGAACATCCCTGGTCATCCCTACTGCCTGATCTGGCAGACTCACTAAACAGAGAACATCCCTGGTCATCCCTACTGCCTCTGATCTGGTGGACTCACTAAACAGAGAACATCCCTGGTCATCTACTGCCTCTGATCTGGAGGACTCACTAAACAGAGAACATCCCTGGTCATCCCTACTGTCGCTGATCTGGAGGACTCACTAAACAGAGAACATCCCTGGTCATCCCTACTGCCTCTGATCTGGAGGACTCACTAAACAGAGAACATCCCTGGTCATCCCTACTGTCTCTGATCTGGAGGACTCACTAAACAGAGAACATCCCTGGTCATCCCTACTGCCTCTGATCTGGTGGACTCACTAAACAGAGAACATCCCTGGTCATCCCTACTGCCTCTGATCTGGAGGACTCACTAAACAGAGAACATCCCTGGTCATCCCTACTGTCGCTGATCTGGAGGACTCACTAAACAGAGAACATCCCTGGTCATCCCTACTGCCTCTGATCTGGAGGACTCACTAAACAGAGAACATCCCTGGTCATCCCTACTGTCTCTGATCTGGAGGACTCACTAAACAGAGAACATCCCTGGTCATCCCTACTGCCTCTGATCTGGTGGACTCACTAAACAGAGAACATCCCTGGTCATCCCTACTGCCTCTGATCTGGAGGACTCACTAAACAGAGAACATCCCTGGTCATCCCTACTGTCTCTGATCTGGAGGACTCACTAAACAGAGAACATCCCTGGTCGTCCCTACTGTCTCTGATCTGGAGGACTCACTAAACAGAGAACATCCCTGGTCATCCCTACTGCCTCTGATCTGGAGGACTCACTAAACAGAGAACATCCCTGGTCATCCCTACTGCCTCTGATCTGGTGGACTCACTAAACAGAGAACATCCCTGGTCATCCCTACTGTCTCTGATCTGGAGGACTCACTAAACAGAGAACATCCCTGGTCATCCCTACTGCCTCTGATCTGGAGGACTCACTAAACAGAGAACATCCCTGGTCATCCCTACTGCCTCTGATATGGAGGACTCACTAAACAGAGAACATCCCTGGTCATCCCTACTGCCTCTGATCTGGTGGACTCACTAAACAGAGAACATCCCTGGTCATCCCTACTGCCTGATCTGGCAGATTCGCTAAACACAAATGCTTTATTAGTAAATGATGTGTGCCACTGGCCAACCATTAAAAAAATTTAAAAAATTAAAAAAACATTGGTGTGCGAAATTACATTTACTTTTCATACTTAAGTACATTTAAAACCAAATACCTTTAGACTTCTACTTAAGTAGAATTTTACTGGGTGACTTTCACTTTTACTTGAGTCATTTTCTATTAAGGCATCTTTACTTTTACTCAAGTATGACAATTGAGTAGTTTTTGCACCACTGGGTTGATGTTCAAAAGGTCATGAAGAACTCATGTCATGGCTGAGAATGGCAGCAATTCCACTTCTAATTCTGAAGGTGGCGCCACAGCTTAACTTTTAATACAGAACCATACAGTATTGTGAGTGCTGTAGTGCCCTGGTTACTACGCTCAGTCAGAAATAATTTGTATGAATTCTTTTGCATTAGGAAATGCATTAGGAAACTTAGGGAAAGATATGGCCTTACAGAAGGTTGAAGTATTAACTGGTGATGTCAACCTTGGCCAATTAGCATTACTGTAGTAGAACTGGACTTGTTAAGCACATTACACAATACCAACTTCTACCTTGCTTAAGAGGAATGGTTTCTATGATGGGTTTTCCATTCATTCATTGAATTTCAAGACATTTCCTGAATTGACTGAATTTAAAATGAAATGTACCCCAAATATACACTTCTACCAACTCTGATGTTCCGGTTGTCTCTTCTCTTTAGACGAGTCACTAAGGAGACAGGAGGAGATCTGGCAGAGAGACGAGTCCCTGAGGAGACAGGAGGACATCTGGAAGAGAGACGAGTCCCTGAGGAGACAGTCCCTGAGGAGACAGGAGGAGATCTGGCAGAGAGATGAGTCCCTGAAGAGACAGGAGGACATCTGGCAAAGAGACGAGTCACTGGGGAGACAGGAGGAGATCTGGCAGAGAGATGAGTCCCTGGGGAGACAGGAGGAGATCTGGCAGAGAGACGAGTCCCTGAGGAGACAGGAGGACATCTGGCACAGAGAGGTGGAAGAGTCTCTGTCCTACTGCCGGCCTCTCTCCCGCCCCAAACACGTCGACTTCCTCAGGATCACACCTCTGGAAGATGACATCACCAGCGACTCACCTTTCTCCCCTCTGCGAGTGAGTGTCAATGATGTGGTAGATATTACCCCTCTTGATTTTTTTTTAACCTTTATTTAACCAGGCAAGTTAAAGAACAAATTCTTATTTTCAATGACGGCCTAGGAACAGTGGGTTAACTGCCTGTTCAGGGGTAGAACGACAGATTTGTACCTTGTCAGCTCTAACCACTAGGCTACCCTGCCGCCCCACATTGTTTTAGGGACACAGATGCCAAAAGCTAACATATGAAGAAGTTTATTTCCAAAACGCTATATCCACCAATTTTTCACATTTGTGTTTTTTTTTTTATCAGAAATGATTGATTAACTCAAAACATATTAACTCTAAGTAGTTATAGACCTATAGGTACATGCCCTCACAATGGCTGGTGCACATTCTGCATCTGCGATGTTCCATATCGCAAAGCCATATCAAATATCTTGGTTGTAAAATAGTTTCTATTGAGCTGAATATTGACAGTACTTACAGAAAGATGAGATCCTCTTCTCTTAGACAGGGTTCATACGGACGAAGCTTTCAAAGCTGTGTTTTTCCCGCTATTGCGTTTTGAAATGTTTTTCTTTCTTCTCTTGAGCACATTGGGGTAGAGGAGAGTGGCTGGCTCATCCCAGCACCAGGCCCCAGCGAAACAGACAGAGGGGCTGGGCAGACACTTTCATTACAGGAATCATGAAGATAATGCACTTAACTGTTTGACCAAATCATGGTCTTAACTGCCCCAAAAAAAGGAAGGTTTGATTGAGGTGACAATGTGCTCTGACTGTGTTTATAGGCACCCTGTGTGTCAATTTCCAACAGCCAACCCAATCCAAATTGTCCAGCCCATATGGCATTTGCCAGAATTGCCAGATGGCCAATCGGCCCCCCGATCTCATATAAAACATTTTTTTTTTAAATCAGATATTGATATCACAAATGTATGACTTGTATCGTTATTTATTAAAGTTATTTGTTACATTAGACTGTGTAAAACCTATTAGTACTACTTATTTCCCAGAGAGTGTGGCGGACTCTCAGACCATGAGAAACCAAATTCTCTGGTCTGATTAAACCAAGATTTAACATTTTGGCCTGAATGCCAAGCGTCACATCTGGAGCACCATCCCTAAGGTGAAGCATGGTGGTGGCAGTATCATGCTGTGGTGATGTTTTTCAGCAGGAGAGACTGGGAGACTAGTCAGGATCAACGGAAAGATGAATAGAGCAAAATACAGAGAGATCCTTCATGAAAACCTGCTCCATAGCGCTCAGGACCTCAGACTGGGGCGAAGGTTCACATTCCAACAGGACAACGCCCCTAAGCACATAGCCAAGACAATGCAGGAGTGGCTTCGGGACAAGCCTCTGAATGTCCTTGAGTGGCCCAGCCAGAGCCCCGACTTGAACCCGATCGAACATCTCTGGAGAGACCTGAAAATAGCTGTTCAGCGACGCTCCCCATCCAACCTGACAGAGCTTGAGAGGATCTGCAGAGAAGAATGGGTGAAACTCCCCAAATACAGGTGTGCCAAGCTTGTAGCGTCATCCCCAAGAAGACTTGAGGCTGTACATTTCTAAAATCTTCAAAAAATTTCTAAAAACCTGTTTTTGATTTGTCGTGATGCTGTATTGTGTGTAGATTGATGAGGGGAAATAACAATTGAATCAAATTTTAGAACCTTATTCTATTCATCAATCTACACACAATGCGGCATCACGACAAATCAAAAAACAAGTTTTTAGAATTTTTTTAGGTTAGGCTGTAACGTAACAAAATGTGAATAAAGGGGGGCCTCCCGGGTGGCGCAGTGGTTAAGGGCGCTGTACTGCAGCGCCAGCTCGCGCCCAGGCTCTGTCGTAACCGGCCGCGACCGGGAGGTCCATGGGGCGACGCACAATTGGCCTAGCCCGGGATAGGGAGGGCTTGGTCGGTAGGGGCGTCCTTGTCTCATCGCGCACCAGCGACTCCTGTGGCGGGCTGGGCGCAGTGTACGCTAACCAAGGTGGCCAGGTGCACGGTGTTTCCTCCGGCGCATTGGTGCGGCTGGCTTCCGGGTTGGATGTGCCGAGCCCGTACGGGAGTTGTAGCGATGAGACAAGATAGTAGCTACTACAACAATTGGATACTATGAAATTGGGGAGAAAAAGGGGTCAAATTCAAAAAAATAAAAATAATAATAATGTGAATAAAGGGATGGGATCTGAATACTTTCCTAATGTCTGACATGTCTGTCATTGAACAACCTCATGATTAGATGTTAAACAATAAAATATAACTTTACAACATTTCTAAAAATGAATATTTAGCGTTTTGGAAAGAAACTCTTCGTATGTGGTGAGTGATAGTAACTATTAGTAATGGAAATCCTATTACATCTAAAAGGGATTTATTTCATTAGAATTATTTATGTATTATTTTAGGTGATGTGTGTGAACTAACGAGATCAAATCAAATGTATTTATATAGCCCTTCGTACATCAGCTGATATCTCAAAGTGCTGTACAGAAACCCAGCCTAAAACCCCCAAACAGCAAGCAATGCAGGTGTAGAAGCACGGTGGCTAGGAACAACTCCCTAGAAAGGCCAAAACCTAGGAAGAAACCTAGAGAGGAACCAGGCTATGAGAGATAGAACTCATTAACCGCACCACCGATGAATAGTTGGTGTGTGTGTGTGGATTTCTGCTAGCCACCAGCTATCTTTTCTAGCAGCTACCCAATGACAGGCGCCTGGTCTGACTGTTTAAGCAGGGCGGGGTGTTGTTGGCCTGCTCTATACCGGGCACACCAAGTATCCCAGTTAATCTCTCAATGTCCATGTCTGTTTCTAGAGTAACTAATGATCTTTAAATGCTACGTAATGTGTAGTAGACTACAATGTTTGTTAGGTTTGGAGTTTTGCTGGTTATTAAAACAGCCTGAAAATCTGCACCAAGATTTTAGCAATAGTCAAAGATCTACTAACACACACACACCGTGTGACTCATCAACTTTGAACCATAAAACCTCTTTCCTTCCATTTTAATCCCTTATGACTAAGGTAGCTTAGTGGTTAACAGTGTTGGACCAACAACCAAAAGGTTATTGATACGAATCACAGAGATGATCTGCAATCTGCTAAATGACTAAAATGTCATTTAAAGCCTAATCATCAGCAGTACTGCAGTCTGGGTTAGGCAGCAGCCTTAGAGACTATACTGTAAGTCTCAACCCAAGTTATATACTTGACACTGTATGAATTTGGCCTGTAAATACACCATGTGGCGATAGCATGACAAATCAAACAAGTATGAGAAGTGAAATGTATAGAGTCATGGAAACTAGGTGCTTTTTCCAAGCACAAAGGACAACTATTACATTTTGGACGTTCTTATCCAGAGTGACTTACGTGAGCGATTAGACTGTGTGTGTCTTGCGCAAGTGCACAACATATACATTTTTCACCTTGTCATCTCTGGTGTTCAAACCAGCTCCTTTTCGGGTCGCTGACCCAATGCGCTAACCGCTAGGCTACCTTCCCATTCCTACCATAATATAGGTACCTTGTAATTGATTGTGTCTGTTTCACATAGCTCTAAAACGTTTCTGTTCATAACTCCTTTATACCTTTATATTACCATGTAAGAAAACAACAGTAACTTTCTATGTAAATAAGATTGAACAATAAGATTGAACTGACTAAGCAGCTGATTACTGTTGTGTTGGTCAGTCAGTTCACAAGAGAGATTGGAGACCTCCAAATCTACTTTTTTTAATAGGCTACCACTCCTGAGTTTTGGGAGAAGGAATTCTCTCTCTACTTCACAGTCTAATTAAGCTTTGTCGACGAATTGAGGAACAAAGTGGAGGTGTGTTAGATCCAGCCATGCTTGAAGGGGTACAACGGAAGTTGAATAGAATAGCTTACCAGAGTACATATCCTACTCCAGATCCTACTGCATCAACCCTGTTTAACCTACAATCAGTCAGCACGTCAATCTGGGTGTGGTGTTCTGTGTTGTACTGTTGTCTGGGTGGACACCACTCCAAAGGGGAGCTCTTAGGGTGTAGTCTGATTCCCTTAAAACACTGTGGCTACTACTGTTGTGGACAGAGTCTTCAGTGAAGAGGGAAGGAAAGGAGAGGCTGGAGCGTTGGAAGGGGAGGACTGCTAAAGTCTACTGCAGGGAAGGATTGTTTTTTAGTGAGAGAAGGAAGGAGGAGAAGCGTCAGGGTCGGTTGTGGAGGAGAGAACCAGACCAACTGTTTGATACTGTGGCTGCTGCTGACAGACTGTCTTCAGTGAAGAGAGAAGGTAACAAAGCTGGAGAGTTGGATGAGGTCTGCTACAGTCTAGTTGGAGAAAAAGCTAGAGGGTTCTGAACAGAAGACAGGGATCTGAACAGAAGACAGGGATCTGAACAGAAGACATGGATCTGAACAGAAGACAGGGTTCTGAACAGAAGACGGGGATCTGAACAGAAGACAGGGATCTGAACAGAAGACAGGGATCTGAACAGAAGACAGGGATCTGAACAGAAGACGGGGATCTGAACAGAGAAGGAGAAGATGAGACTGGTGATAGAGTTTTTATTAAAGCTAAATGATAGAGCTCATGAATGTGTTGCAAACAATACTGGTAACTCACTGCATGACTAAGTACCACTTCTGGTTATTTTTTCCATGCTGATGTTTCTTCCTCACAAAACATTCTGGTGGCATATGGTATCCCCATCAACACCTTCAGCTTTTGGAACTTTTCAAAGAATATAACTACTCAAACTTCCATCAGCTGTTACAGTGGCTACAAAAAAAGAGAAGAATCAGTTTGAATATTTCTTTTTTTAATAGTTGGATTTAGACGCCTTAGTTATTTTCCTCTGGAGCAGACACAGAATGTGTTTCTGGAGAGGTGTACAGATGTACTGTTTCCTGTCAACACTGAATGGCCACATTGTGTTGGACTAACACAGCATTACCTGGATTAGAGACAGATTCAAGTACATTAAAGTGAACGGTGTGTGGGGCGATCACTGGATCTGCTTTGGAACGGAATCCTATTAGATGTTATGATTTATTTTTTGATGATTTAGACCTGGATAAAGATCTCAAACATGGATGGAGTAAACATGAATGCTAACGGCAACACTGCTGCTGCTCAGGGGAAGGCCTCTTCCAACTCCACCATATTCAACCGCTCCGACCGCTCCGAGTTCCAGCGGCCTGATGTCGAGACGCCGGTCCTGAAGTTCTTCCGGACTCTCTCTGAAGAGACAGACACTTCTCCCGGGAACGTCAACAGCAGTCATGGAACATCTGTTGAAGTCAATGGAAATGAGAGGAGAGCAGGGGTTTCAAGTGCAGTAGGTGTGGTGCAGAAGAATGGAGAATCCACCACCCCCACCACAGTTGTACGGACCAATGAGAGAGAGGAAGTATTTGGAACAGAGGGCTGCAGGGAATTGGAGTCTGTCGATGGGATGCCACCAGGGACTAGCTGTTCTGTGGATTGTGACAGGAATGGAGGTCTGACTCAATGGATTCCAGAAGCACAGAGTGACATCATGGACTTAGAGGAGGAAGATGCAAATGGTAAATATATTGTCCAGTCAAAAGACTACATCGCAGATAAGAAGACCCATTTACAAGGATATGGTGGGTCAACAGACCAATCGGATGGCTGCATTCCAGAAAGGACATCTCACTTACAAGGATATGTGGGGCCAATGGATTCTTTAAAAAATGAACTGAGAGTGTCCATAGACAAACATAGGAACAGTGGAGCATCAGAAGACTGCAGTATGGAGGAGCCTATAGACACAGACACACAGTGTGCCTCAGGCAGCACCAATCAGGACGTAGACACTGACTGTCCCAGTACAGACCAGTCAGAGACAACTGACCAGCAACGTCTGTACAGATCCACAGACAAAATTCATCAAGATATGTTAAAAAGTGATGAAATCACTAACAATGATGACAAATACAACGCAAAGGATGTTCGCAACAACACAGATGAATTTACAGACAAGCACAACATACTGACCTGGTTAACAGACAGTGAAACCAATCCAGCAAGCAGCAGTACACAGGAAACATGTACAGATGATAAGCAAATCCAAGACTTACCAACACCTGATGATGATTTGACCAGAGACCTTGCTAACCCTACTGCAGTAAGAGCTGGTAAACCTCAAGACTTACCGACACCTGATGATGATTTGACCAGAGACCTTGCTAACCCTACTGCAGTAAGAGCTGAGAAACCTCAAGACTTACCAACACCTGATGATGATTTGACCAGAGACCTTGCTAACCCTACTGCAGTAAGAGCTGGTAAACCTCAAGACTTACCGACACCTGATGATGATTTGACCAGAGTCCTTGCTAACCCTACTGCAGTAAGAGCTGAGAAACCTCAAGACTTACCAACACCTGATGATGATTTGACCAGAGACCTTGCTAACCCTACTGCAGTAAGAGCAGGTAAACCTGACACCAGTGGAACACCATCTTCAAACAACACAACTGTGATTCTAACCATGATCAGGACTGAACCTGTTTCTGAGGAGCAGCAGCATACAGTCGCTGAAACAGAGACTGTTGTTGGTACTACAGGACAGACTGAGGTGCCAGGATGTGGGTCTAGCATTGAGGTGAAGGTGAGAGGGGAGACCTACCCACACTCAGATTCAGACAGTATCACTGGGGCAGTAGTGGAGACAGGAGAGACCGATACTGGGAATGACAGGGTGGTGTCTTGTCCCTCTGAAACTATGCTGTCCTCTGAAGTGATAGAGAGAGCACCTGCAGAGGCAAAGTCTACAGCCGGGCCTTCTCACCCAACAAGTCCCCAGGGACCAACCTCAACCCCAGGTCCAACCAGTGGCCCTCCCCCTGGCACCACCTCCATCCGAGCCACCTTCTCCCTCGGTTCCCCGGTGGAGAAGCCCCTCCAGCTGCCTGCCCTCTTCAGTGGTTTGAGGACCCTAAAGAAGGGAGCGGCAGGGTCGGATCAGGACATAGTGGCCCTGATCAAACCACCATCACCATCAGACCTGGGTGTGAACAAGCCTGTGAGGAGAGAGCAGAAGACGGTTCGCAGGAGGCAGGGGACTTTCTTGGACCAGCTCTCCCAGTTCCTGAACATGGAGAAGGATGACAACAGTAAGATGAAGGAGTCTACAGGAGAGGAGAGTAAGGAGTCTACAGGAGAGGAAACGAGGGAGTCTACAGGAGAGGAGATGAGGGAGTCTACAGGAGAGGAGAGTAAGGAGTCTACAGGAGAAGAGATGAGGGAGTCTACAGGAGAGGAGAGGAAGGAGTCCGAGCCGTCAGAAGAGTCTAAAGAATTCAGCAATGAACCTGAGGAAGAGAGGGAGGTGAAAGAGAAGACAGAGAAGGATACAGAGACAGAAAAGACAGAGCAGGAAACAGAGAAAGAGAAGACTGAAGGACGGTCTGTGATAAAGCCTCCGGAATCTTCAGAACCTTCTGAGACTCTAGAAACTAAGGAACCCAAGGAACCTCAGAAGCCTCCCTCCAGGGCGGAGGTGGCATTTGATGAGTTCAAGGCCTTTTTCGTCCCCAGGCCCCTGAGGCGGGACCAGGATGCAGTGAAGCGGAAGGCCTGGATCTTTGAGAGAACCTTCAAGACTCCTGAAAAGAAAACTGATTCAAAAGTATGTTGTCTTGATCTGACCATCATTTCTCTCTATCGTCTGATATGAGTCAATGGGGTAATCCAGTTGGAACGTTATTTTGTCGTTGTTGAAGAGTTCCCTAATGTCGTAGGAACTTTCATAGTTTGCTGGGACATTCATTTATGTGTTAAGTGCTTAATGCCTGAAATATAGACTGTCTTGAATTATTTTTTTAAAAATATTGTGGCTCTGCCCACCAGTCGCGGGCGTCGACCCCAGGTGATGGAGAGGACCGGTCCACCCCAGGCCGTCTGCAGGCCATCTGGCCCCCAACTAAGGAGGAGAAAGTGGGACTGAAATACACAGAAGCCGGTAAGGTCCTAAAGGACAAAAAGCAACGTATAGTAAACAAATATCCACTATGGGTGGAACCCTACGCTAACTTGAGGTATGCGTGTGAGATACCTCTGATTATATAACATATTTAATGATGTCAGAGAGAGTTGCATGAAAATTCAAGTTCCTTGTACAGGTCTCAAGTTAGGATTCAGCCAGTGGCCTTGACCGATGCAGCCAGCCAGGCCAGCTCTTAGCTGTGACTAACTGAGCTCTATGGGTTAAATTCCATTTTTATTACAGTCAATTCCAATTCCACATTTGCCTCATTGAAAATAATTGGAATTTCAATGTACTTCCTAAATTGGCTGGAATATAAATTAAATTAACCCCGTCTGAAAGTTACAGTATGCAATAGAGACAGAACAGTGGATAGGTAGAGAGAGAGAGTGAGAGTGAAATTGAGAGAGAGAGTCAATGTTCTCTGTAGTAAATGTAAAATCCCATGGTCTAACGGGAAGGTAAATAGTCATACTATACAAATGGGAAGGTCAACAATCCTCCACCCTGTCCCTGTGATTGTCCACAGCAGAAGGCTGCCTGGTCTCTAGACGACTGATGTCACAAGGGCATTGTTTTGGGACAGGGCTGTGTGTGCTGTGGTGCCAGGAACTGTTACGTTCACTTCTTAAATTCTTATCCATCCGATAACACATCAGGTGTGTTTGGCAGGGGCCACTCCTTGTGCTCACACAGGCACCAGCTGATTATCATAGAAATACACAGTACCAGTCAATAGTTTGGACACACCTACTCATTCAAGGGTTTTTCTCTATTTGTACTGATGCATCACTCTCCTTCTCCTTCTTGGTCAAATAGCCTTTACACAGCCTGGAGGTGTGTTGGTTCATTGTCCTGTTGAAAAACAAATGATATTGCCACTAAGCTCAAACAGTGTCACCAGCAAAGCACCCCAACACAATCATCCATTCACCTCCTTTGCATCTCACAAAGACACGGCGGTAAGAACCATGAGAGCCAGTTTCCTCAGAGCACTTGATGGTTCTTGCGACAGCACTTGAAGAAACTTTCAAAGATCTTGACATTTTACAGATTGACTGACCTTCATTTTTATTTAACTTTTATTTAACTAGGCAAGTCAGTTAAGAACAAATTCTTATTTTCAATGACGGCCTAGGGACAGTGGACAGAACGACAGATTTGTACCTTGTCAGCTTGGGGATTTGAACTTGCAACCTTCCAGTTACTAGTCCAACGCTCTAAGCACTAGGCTACCCTGCCGTCCCATGTCATGTCTTAAAGTAATGATGGATTGTAATTTCTCTTTGCTTATTTGAGCTGTTCTTGCCATAATATGGGCTCAAACGCATTAAGAAGAAAATTAATTCCACAAATTAACAAGGCACACCTGTTAATTGAGATGCATTCCAGGTGACTACCTCATGAACTGGTTGAGAGAATGACAAGATTGTGCAAAGCTGTCATCAACGCAAAGGGTGGCTACTTTGAAGAATCTAAAATATATTTCATTTGTTTAACACTGTTTTGGTTACTACGTGATTCCATATGTGTTGTTTCATAGAATTGATGTCCTCACTATTATTCTACAATGTAGAAAATAGTAAAAATAAAGAAAAACCCTTGAATGAGTAGGTGTGTCCAAACTATTGACTGGCAGTGTACATCTATAAATAGTTATAGTCATGAGAATCTTTAGGAGAACACATATAAAATGTACGGTAACCATATGGAAATGTATTTTTTGATTATACAGACTTAGCCTTGTGGTTCAGTTGTATATTTCATCACGGTCTGCTTGTCCTCCAGAACACCAGGCAGCCCTCCTGCAGCTGAAGAGAGAATGCAACGAGGAGATGGAGAAGATACAGGTCAGTAGAGCACAGTACTACAGGTCAGTAAAGCACAGTACTACAGGTCAGTGAAGTACAGTACTACAGGTCAGTGAAGCACAGTACTACAGGTCAGTGAAGCACAGTACTACAGGTCAGTAGAGCACAGTACTACAGGTCAGTGAAGCACAGTACTACAGATCAGTAGAGCACAGTACTACAGGTCAGTGAAGCACAGTACTACAGGTCAGTGAAGCACAGTACTACAGGTCAGTGAAGCACAGTACTACAGGTCAGTAAAGCACAGTACTACAGATCAGTAGAGCACAGTACTACAGGTCAGTAGAGCACAGTACTACAGGTCAGTAGAGCACAGTACTACAGGTCAGTAGAGCACAGTGCTACAGGTCAGTAAAGCACAGTACTACAGGTCAGTAAAGCACAGTACTACAGGTCAGTAGAGCACAGTACTACAGGTCAGTGAAGCACAGTACTACAGGTCAGTGAAGCACAGTACTACAGGTCAGTGAAGCACAGTACTACAGATCAGTAGAGCACAGTACTACAGGTCAGTGAAGCACAGTACTACAGGTCAGTGAAGCACAGTACTACAGGTCAGTGAAGCACAGTACTACAGGTCAGTAAAGCACAGTACTACAGATCAGTAGAGCACAGTACTACAGGTCAGTAGAGCACAGTACTACAGGTCAGTAGAGCACAGTACTACAGGTCAGTAGAGCACAGTGCTACAGGTCAGTAGAGCACAGTACTACAGGTCAGTAGAGCACAGTACTACAGGTCAGTAAAGCACAGTACTACAGGTCAGTGAAGCACAGTACTACAGGTCAGTGAAGCACAGTACTACAGGTCAGTAGAGCACAGTACTACAGGTCAGTAGAGCACAGTACTACAGGTCAGTAAAGCACAGTACTACAGGTCAGTGAAGCACAGTACTACAGGTCAGTAGAGCACAGTACTACAGGTCAGTAAAGCACAGTACTACATCTCCTTTGCTAACTGCGACCCAGACACAGATTTACAGACCTGGAGGTCCTACAGCTGTTTTTCCTCTTCCTTTACATAAAAGACAAACATTAGTTACCTAACCCTAACACAACCCTAAACCTAACACACTCCTAACACGACCCTAACACAACCCTAAACGTAACACACTCCTAACACAACCCTAAACCTGACACACTTCTAACACACTCCTAACACACTCCTAACACAACCCTAAACCTAACACACTCCTAACACAACCCTAACAGAACCCTAAACCTAACACACTCCTAACACAACCCAAACCCTAACACAACCCTAAACCTAACACAACCCTAACACAACCCAAACCCTAACACAACTCCAACACAACCCTAACACAACCCAAACCCTAACAACCCTAACACAACCCTAACACAACCCAAGCCCTAACACAACCCTAACACAACCAAACCCTAACACAACCCTAAATCTAACACACTCCTAACCCTAACACAACCTTAAACATAACACAACCCTAACACAACCTTAACCCTAACACAACCCTAACCCTAACACAACCCTAACCCCAACACAACCCTAACACAACCCTAACCCTAACACAACCTTAACTCCAACACAACCCTAACCCCAACACAACCCTAATCCCAACACAACCCTAACACAACCTTAAACATAACACAACCCTAACACAACCTTAACCCTAACACAATCCTAACAGAACCCCAACACAACCCTAACCCTAACACAACCCTAACACCAACACAACCCAAACACAACCCTAACCCTAACACAACCTTAACTCCAACACAACCCTAACCCCAACACAACCCTAATCCCAACACAACCCTAACACAACTCTAACACAACCCTAACCCCAACACAAACCAAACACAACCCTAACCCTAACACAACCCTAACCCAAACACAACCCTAACCCTAACACAACCCTAACCATAACACAACCCTAACCCTAACACAACCCTAACCTCCAACACAACCCTAATACAACCCTAACCTTAACTGCAGGAGGACTTTGGAAAGCAGCTGCGCCAGGTGAGAGGGGACAATGAGGAGCGTGTATTCCACCTGGAGTGCAACCTGGCCCGGCTACAGAGCGACCTGGCCCTGGGTGCGCACCACCGTCGTGGAGACCTCCGAGACGTTGCCGTATCCACGGGAGATGACCTCTCACAACGGACCGTCCACAACGTGTGCGTCCAGACGGACCGTCAAACCTTTATCAGAACCCCTGAGGATGAGGAGGGAGGTGTCAGGCTGGGCCCCCAACCCCCCCTCAACGTGCCTAAGAGACTGGGCCTGGCTTCTATCAGTCTAAATCTGTCTGGACAGGCTACCTCTCCCTCTTCTCCCTCTTCTTCCCCCCTTCTCCCTCCTCCACCTCCCCCCCCTCCTTTCCCAAAACAGACCCAGGGACTTGACGGCCCTCCTCCAACCTCTCCACCAGGTTGCAACCCTCAACCCCCTCCACCTCCACCAGGCTGCAGCCCTCCACCCCCTCCACCTCCACCAGGCTGTGTTCCCCCTCCCCCTCCAGGTGTGTTGGTGGATAAACCCCACAGGAAGCCTGCTGTGGAACCAGCCTGTCCCATGAAGCCTCTGTACTGGACCAGGATACAGATACAGGACAAGTAGGTGTTACATCTAACTATCAATCAATCAATCAAATGTTAATTTCCCCAAAGTTGTATTTTTCTTCTACAAGGTAACAAAGCTCTTCCATTTTTACACTGTAATCACCATAGTAAAGTTGTTTTTTACTTTGCAAAATACAGACCAACCACTGATCCCACCCTGATGTTCACGCTTATCACTGATCCCGCCCACCTTGATGTTCACACTTATCACTGATCCCGCCCACCTCGATGTTCACACTTATCACTGATCCCGCCCACCTCGATGTTCACGCTTATCACTGATCCCGCCCACCTTGATGTTCACACTTATCACTGATCCCGCCCACCTCAATGTTCACGCTTATCACTGATCCCGCCCACCTCGATGTTCACGCTTATCACTGATCCCGCCCACCTTGATGTTCACACTTATGACTGATCCCGCCCACCTCGATGTTCACGCTTATCACTGATCCCGCCCACCTTGATGTTCACACTTATCACTGATCCCGCCCACCTCAATGTTCACGCTTATCACTGATCCCGCCCACCTCGATGTTCACGCTTATCACTGATCCCGCCCACCTTGATGTTCACACTTATGACTGATCCCGCCCACCTTGATGTTCACACTTATCACTGATCCCGCCCACCTCGATGTTCACGCTTATCACTGATCCCGCCCACCTTGATGTTCACACTTATCACTGATCCCGCCCACCTTGATGTTCGCGCTTATCACTGATCCCGCCCACCTCGATGTTCACGCTTATCACTGATCCCGCCCACCTCGATGTTCACGCTTATCACTGATCCCGCCCACCTCGATGTTCACGCTTATCACTGATCCCGCCCACTCCGACGTTCACACTTATCACTGATCCCGCCCACCTCGATGTTCACGCTTATCACTGATCCCGCCCACCTCGATGTTCACGCTTATCACTGATCCCGCCCACCTCGATGTTCACGCTTATCACTGATCCCGCCCACCTCGATGTTCACGCTTATCACTGATCCCGCCCACCTCGATGTTCACGCTTATCACTGATCCCGCCCACCTCGATGTTCGCGCTTATCACTGATCCCGCCCACTCCGACGTTCACACTTATCACTGATCCCGCCCACCTCGATGTTCACGCTTATCACTGATCCCGCCCACCTCGATGTTCACGCTTATCACTGATCCCGCCCACTCCGACGTTCACACTTATCACTGATCCCGCCCACCTCGATGTTCACGCTTATCACTGATCCCGCCCACCTCGATGTTCACGCTTATCACTGATCCCGCCCACTCCGACGTTCACACTTATCACTGATCCCGCCCACCTCGATGTTCACGCTTATCACTGATCCCGCCCACCTCGATGTTCACGCTTATCACTGATCCCGCCCACCTCGATGTTCACGCTTATCACTGATCCCGCCCACCCCGACGTTCACACTTATCACTGATCCCGCCCACCTCGATGTTCACACGTATAACACACCACATGACACGTCTAAAATAATTAGAATCAAAAGAAGCAGTAGCAGACATCAATCAGCAGCTAGCATGGTTCTGAATGTTAGGAAGAAAACCTGTAAAAGAACCACAGATTTTCCTACACTTAGTATTTCCTGACACGGTAGGATATTTAGTATATATAGAATGCTAGGTGATGTCATCAAATATGACATCACCTAGTTCCATCATTGTCATGTTGAGAGAGCATGTTTTAATTTCCATTTTGATAAGATGTACATTTTACCTGCAGTAGCAGCAAAAAAAAAACAAATATTTTTTTGTTGTCGTGGCAGTTGATATTTAACAAGGTTATATCCCCTAACAACCACATCCTGGGGTCCTTTTTCCTAAAGTTCCCTAAGTATGGACAACTCCATCCCACTGGGTACAGACGTCATGTCAGCGTCTGGTTTTAATTTACATTTGTTTGAGTTGTCAACAATAAATGTCTTTGGATGTCGGTTAAGCGTTGGGTGATAAATAAATAAAAATCCCTCACATTGATGACTTTTTCCAAACCCAATCAGTTTTCCATGTTAATTCAACGTCACATTTCATTTCTGTTTTTTAATTATATGGAAACAACGTTGATTCAAGCAGTTTTGGCCCAGTGGGACATTTGTCAGTTATCTTATTATCCTACAAATACAATATATGTGGAGTAAAATAAATCAGATGTATACTGAACATATACTGTATACTGAAGCTTCTCATACGAATGCTGTAATTTTATCTAAAACATCAGGTGTACTTCGACCCCAGCTAAGTAACTCAGGCAAAGAGTTAAAGCGCAATTATGTGTTTTATCTCCAGTACTCTGCCATGGTTGTCAGTTATGTAGCTGCTCTACTGATAATCTCAGTGTGTCTTTGCTGGGATGACACTATCAGTCTACTACCAGGGAATACCAACACCAAACACATTGGTTCACCGTTCCACTGGAGCGGACAGTACACAGCATACCATAATGTTCTGAATAATGGCCAAGTCAATCCTCGCTCCCTATTCCACTGAACCACTTAGGCGTAACAAACACAGGTCCAACACTTATCAGAAACTTTTAAACTACCTGTTCACTACCCTCCTACTCTCTGGGGATGTGCAACTCAATCCTGGGCCTAACATCACCGAGCCAGCGATACGCATCGGAGTGGAGAGCGGTGGATGGCCTCGTCCACTGATTGTCGCCGCTGTGGAAGTGGGTGAGTGCTATGGTCCCATGGTTTCTCACGACTCACCAGGCTCCAGGATAGATTTTGACTCTTCAAACATACTCAAGTCGCTATATGCGATCACTGACTCTGCTTCTGGTACGCAAGCTGTTTTAATTAGTTCCCCGCATCCAGTGCAGGCGGGGGGGATTGTTAATTGCGTTACCGAACTGCCCCTAATCAAAACGAAACCCAACCGCCAGAAAACACAGAAAATGTAACTTTTTTCAATGTGTCAATCCATCTCGAGTCATCTGGGACCCACGAGCTAAACCCAAGGGACTACTAGGGGGGCACTTGAACATTCGTAGTGTCATTCTAAAAAGTGATCAAATTCAACATCTACTCACAGACTCCAACCTTGACTTCCTCTGCCTCTCAGAGCCCTGGCTCCATAAAACCTCTCCATATGCTGCTGTGATTGTGATTGGCCACAATGTCTTCAGGAGAGACAGGATTGGAGGAAGAGGAGGGAGGGGGTGTGATGATTTACATTAAAGAACATGTCCGATGTAAACAAATTGAGTGGTCATGTGATAATGAACTAGAATGTATTGGGCTGAACGTTACACTGTCTCCGCAAATGTATTTTACCCTTATTGGAATGTATAGGCCACCTTCCACCAAAAGTGTGTTTTTTGATCGGTTTAATAACATGCTTAGGGAATGTGACTTTGGGAAAGAGGTAAACTTAATGGGAGATTTCAACATTAATTATGAAGACAAGTGTTGTAGGAAAACCCTCAAACGGATCACTAATACCTTTGACCTTACACAGCTAGTTAAAGGACACACCAGGGTGACTTGTTGCTCTAAAACACAGATTTATCTGGTGTTCAGTAATAAACCAGAGAGAGTGACTAAATCATTCAATATGGTTACTGGGCTATCTGATCATAATCTGACTCTTATAGCCAGAAAGCTGTCTAAGAGGTTTAACCTCTCTACTGTTAGAAAGCCGGATCAACTAAGAATACCTAAGAGTGAATTAAACTATTTTGAAAACGCAATTAAGGGAATTAACTGGAATGATCTCTTGTCCTAAACAGATGTAGAAGCTGATAGTCAGGTTTTTCTATCCACAATCCAGACTACAATAAATGGTTTCCTAAAGAAAATCAAATCCAAACCTGGCCAAAAGAGCACTCTTCCTTGGCTAAATGGAGAAATCTGGAAACTGATGAAAGAACGAGATTATGCTCTAAAAATAGCCCTAAGATCCAAATTAGAGCATGACAGACGTAGGTTTACCATGTTTAGAAATAAGGTGATGAAAGAAATCAGACAGGCCAAGGCAAACTTTTTTACTAACATAATTGGTGAAGCAAAGGGAAATTCTAAATTGATCTGGGAGAATCTAAAAAAGTTAACAGGGAAAGACCATAGTAACACTGCAAAAAGATTATAAATCATGGTGAATAACGATCTAACACAGGATGCAGTCGAAATAGCAATCACCTTCAATTCCTGCTTTATTGACTCTGTCAGGGTACTGACACAGGACCCCTCCACTGGTTTCTTGGGCTCTGTGATAGTAAATGACACTCAACCTGTCTTCATCATAAGGGAGGTTTCTGAGTCAAAGGTGAACAAGGTGATTAGCTCACTAAAGAACTCTAAAGCCAAAGATGTGTTTGGGCTGGACTCTACCTTTCTTAAAAACTACAAAGAGTCACTCATTGGCCCCATTACTAAGGTCACCAACACATCTATTGGTCAGGTGGTGTTTCCAAGGGTCTGGAAGTCGGCCATAATAACGGCCATCTTTAAATCGGGCGACCCTGCTGACGTGAGTAACTACAGGCCCATTAGTATACTACCTGTGGTGTCAAAAGTTGTTGAAAAGTGTGTAGCAGAACAACTGATTGCCCACCTCAACAACAGCCCCTTCACATTACACTCCATGCAGTTTGGCTTCAGAGTGAAACACTCCACAGAAACTGCCAACTGCTTTCTTCTGGAAAATGTGAAGTCCAAGATGGACAAAGGGGGCGTTGTTGGGGCTGTGTTTCTGGAACCTAAGGAAGGCGTTTGATACTGTTAACCATGAGATTCTCATCACAAAATTGTCCAAGTTCTACTTTTCCTCCGATGCCTTGAGATGGATGAAATCATACCTTGAAGGCAGAACTCAGTGTGTCAGAGAAAGCAATGAGCTGTCGCCCACTCTTAGCAATGATGTGGGTGTGCCCCAAGGGTCAATACTGGGGCCCCTCCTGTTCAGCCTGTACATTAATGATCTGCCTTCTGTCTGTACTGGGTCTGAAGTTCACATGTATGCAGATGATACAGTGATATATGTGCATGCAAAGAGCAAACAACAAGCTGCACCAGAACTCACTACTGTAATGGTCCAGGTTACAAAGTGGCTCAGTGACTTGTGTTCGCATCTCAATGTGAAAAAAACTGTTTGCATGTTCTTCACAAAGAGGGCAACAGATGCTACTGAGCCAGATGTCTACGTGTCAGGGGAGAAGCTCCAGGTGGTATCTGGTTTTAAGTACCTTGGCATCATACTTGATTCCAACCTCTCTTTTAAAAAACATGTGAAAAAGGTAATTCAGATAACCAAATTCAACCTAGCTAATTTCCGATTTATACGAAATTGTTTGACTACAGAGGTAGCAAAACTGTACTTCAAATCTATACTCCCCCACTTAACATACTGCTTGACTAGTTGGGCCCAAGCTTTCTGTACAACATTAAAACCTACTCAGTCTGTCTACAAACAGGCTCTCAAAATGCTTGATAGGAAGCCCAATAGCCATCATCACTGTTTTGTGCAGTACACCGACGCATGTCTTGTATTCAAGATCCTAAATGGCCTGGCTCCCCCTCCACTCAGTATTTTTGTTAAACAGAAAACCCAAACATATGGCAGCAGATCCACAAGGTCTGCCATGAGAGGTGACTGTATAGTTCCCTTGAGGAAAAGCACCTTTAGTAAATCCGCTTTCTCTGTGAGAGCTTCCCATGTCTGGAATACACCGCCATCAGACACACATAACTGCACCACATATCACACTTTCACAAAATGCTTGAAGACATGGCTAAAGGTCAATCAGATGTGTGAACATCATCCCTAGCTGTGTATTGCCGCTTTCCATGTTGTCTGTTGTCTGTAGCTTGTGAGGTGTGTTGCTATTTATGAATTTTGCTGTCTTGCTGCTTTTTGTTCTATGTTGCTCTGTCTGTATGCTATGTCTTGCCTGTTCTATGTTGCTCTGTCGGTATGCTATGTCTTGCTTGTCCTATGTTGCTCTGTCTGTATGCTATGTCTTGCCTGTTCTATGTTGCTCTGTCGGTATGCTATGTCTTGCTTGTCCTATGTTGCTCTGTCTGTATGCTATGTCTTGCTTGTTCTATGTTGCTCTGTCTGTATGCTACGTCTTGTTTGTCCTATGTTGCTCTGTCTGTATGCTATGTCTTGCTTGTCCTATGTTGCTCTGTCTGTATGCTACGTCTTGCTTGTCCTATGTTGCTCTACGTGTGCTCACTGCTCATTGATTGTCTGTACAGCCCAGGGACTGAGGTTGAAAATTAGCCGGCTGGCTAAAACCGGCACTTTTACTGAAACGTTGATTAATGTGCACAGTCCCTATAAAAATAAAATAAACTCAACAACAAAAATATAAATGCAACTTGCAACAATTTCAATAATTTTACTGAGTTACAGGTCATATAAGGAGTCAATTTAAATAAATTCATTAGGTCCTAATCTATGGATTTCACATGACTGGGCAGGGGTGCAGACATGGGTGGGCCTGGGAGGGCATAGGTCCACCCACTGGGGAGCCAGGTCCACCCACTGGGGAGCCAGGCCCAGCCAATCAGAATGAGTTTTTCCCCGCAAATGGGCTTTATTACAGACGGAAATACTCCTCAGCTTCCTCAGCTGTCCGCGTGACTGGTCTCAAACGATCCCACAGGTGAAGAATCCGGATGTGGAGGTCCTGGGCTGGCGTAGTTACATGTGGTCTGCGGTTGTGAGGCCGGTTGGACGTATTGCCAAATTCTCTAAAACAACATTCAATTCTCTGTCAACAGCTCTGGTGGACATTCCTGCATATGGAACATTTCTGGGATCTTTTATTTCAGATAAGGAAACATGGGACCAACACTTTACATGTTGTGTTTATATTTTTGTGTTCAGTGTACGAAACCATTTTACATCAGCAGTTGTCACAGCACTTTACAGTAACCTGGTCTAGATCAGATCACTTAGCCTGTTCCCAGGTCTGTTAGTGCTGTATAGTATAGCGTACTTCTATGGTTGTTTTCATGCCAAACAGACCTAGGACCAAGCTAGCAATCTTGCCCTATTTTGTTCAACCACATCTTGGTTCCTGTTAAGCCTTTTCATTCCTTGTGGAATATGGGGTCCATTGACAAATTGCTTCCATCCCAACCTTTTTCTAGGTTTGGCTCATAAGAGCCTGTTATAAACGTTTTGGGTGGCTGTACAGTAGACAATTTAGTGTCGTCTGCCAGTAATACAGCAGGCATTGATTTGCGTGTCGTCCAATCCATTGGCCATCCTCTCTACTGTTGCACTTTAATCTGAAACCTTTGGAACGAACTTGTACCCACCCACAGCTCTCCATCCAGCCAATGTAGACAACTGCAAACGGTTATGTTACGAGTGTGGCTCGTGTTAAGTTGCTGTTGTTCCAACAGCCTCCCTGGACGGTTTTTCATCCTGGTGGTGATTGCACGAGAGAAAAGAAGAGAGAAGAAGAAAAAAAATAAGTTGAAAGTGAAGAAAACTCTGGGTCTCCACACCATGTGAATGGATTTTCAACACTGTAGAACCTATTTATTTTTGTAAACTTAGACTTAATTTAAAAAACTTTTTTTTTTATAGAAAATATGAACAAATGACATGGACAAAATTATTTTCAGATCTCTCCATTGGGTTTAGATGGGATTTGATGGGATAGATGGGATAGATGGGATCTGGACTTTGCTGTCCTGGGTGCTTTTTAATGTGTGATTGGGGTTGTTGTCCCGCTGGAAGATCCACAACATAGATACAGTACTTGGACACTGGGTTGAACATTGCACTCCAAAAAAACCTTAATAATCTGCTCCTAAATTAAAATGATGAACTAAATTCAAATTGCTTCTGCAATGTTGACCATCCAATAACATTCTTTTCAATTTCAATTTATTTGTGAAGAAATAAGGGTTTATTTTAGAAAAGTGCCAGTATATCTGGCCACAACTTGTTATTCTTAAGCACTATGTTTTTGATCTAGACGTATTTCTCTCTCTGTGGGAGGGAAACATATGTTTCTTCTCTTGAGAGTCAGGTCTGTCTTCAGCAGCCTTTCTCAATAGCAAGGCTATGCTCACTGAGTCTGTACATCGTCAAAGATTTCCTTAATTTAGGGTTAGTCACAGGGGTCGGGTATTCTGCCAATGTGTACTCTCTGTTTATGGCCAAATAGCATTCTAGTTTGGTCTGTTTTTTTGTAAATTCTTTCCAATGTCAAGTAATTATATTTTTGTTTTCTCATGATTTGTTTGGGTCTAATTGTGCTGCTGTTCTGGGGATCTGTGGGGTCTGTTTGTGTTTGTGTTTGTGAACAGAGCCCCAGGACCAGCTTGCTTAGGGGGCTCTTAACCAGGTTAATTTCTCTGTAGGTGATGGCTTTGTTATGGAAGGTTTGGGAATTGCTTCCTTTTAGGTGGTTGTAGAATTTAACGTCCCTTTTCTGGATTTTGATAATTAACGGGTATCGGCCTAATTCTGCTCTGCATTATTTTGTGTTTTACGTTGTACAGAGAGGATAGTTTTGCAGAATGCTGCATGCAGAGTCTCAATTTGCTCTTTGTCCCAATTTGTGAGTTTTGGTTGGTGAGCGGACCCCAGACCTCACAACCGTGAAGGGGAATGGGTTCAATAACTTTATTTTTAGACAGATCCTAATTGGTCAAATTGTATGTTCCTTTTGATGGCATAGAAGGAAGGAAGAAGGCCCTTCCTGCCTTGTTTCTCAGATGGTTGTTTATTTTATTTAACTAGGCAAGTCAGTTAAGAACAAATTCTTATTTAACAATGACGGCCTACCAAACCCAGACCAATTGTGCGCCAGCCTATGGGACTCCCAATCACAACCGGATGTGATGTAGCCTGGATTCGAACCAGGTACAGCAGTGATGCCTCTTGCCAGGAACACTATTCGTATTCATGGCAACTGGACCTTTTTTGGAACACCATTATTTTTGTCTTAGTGAGATTTACTGTCAGGGCCCAGGTCGGACAGAATCTGTGCAGAAGATCTCGGTGCAGCTGTAGGTCCTCCTTGGCTGGGGACAGAAGCACCAGATCATCAGCAAACAGTAGACATTTTACTTTAGATTCTAGTAGGGTGAGGCCGGGTGCTGCAGGCTGTTCTAGTGTCCTCTCCAATTCGTTGATATATACACTACCGTTCAAAAGTTTGGGGTCACTTAGAAATGTCCTTGTTTTCCATGAAAACATACATGAAATTAGTTGCAAAACGAATAGGAAATATAGTCAAGACGTTGACATGGTTATAAATAATGATTTTTAATTGAAATAATAATTGTGTCATTCAAACTTTGCTTTCATCAAAAAATCCTCCATTTGCAGCAATTACAGCCTTGCAGACCTTTGGCATTCTAGTTGTCAATTTGTTGAGGTAATCTGAAGAGATTTCACCCCATGCTTCCTGAAGTACCTCCCATAAGTTGGATTGGCTTGATGGGCACATCTTACGGTCAAGCTGTTCACACAACAGGGTTGAGATCCGGTGACTGTGCTGGCCACTCCATTATAGACAGAATTCCAGATGACTACTTCTTCCCTAAATAGTTTTTGCATAGTTTGGAGCTGTGCTTTGGGTCATTGTTCTGCTGTAGGAGGAAATTGGCTCCAATAAAGTGCTGTCCACAGGGTATGGTGTTGCAAAATGGAGTGATAGCCTTCCTTCAAGATCCCTTTTACCCTGTACAAATCTCCCACTTTACCACCACCAAAGCACCCCCAGACCATCACATTGCCTTCACCATGCTTGACAGATTGCGTCAAGCACTCCTCCAGCATCTTTTCATTTATTCTCCATCTCACAAATGTTATTTTTTGTGATCCGAACACCTCAAACTTAGATTAATCTATCCATAACACTTTTTTCCATCTTCCTCTGTCCAGTGTCTGTGTTCTTTTGCCCATCTTAATCTTTTTTTTTAATTGGACAGTATTTCTTTGCAACTCTGCCCAGCATCCCCGAGACGCCTCTCCACTGTTGACGTTGAGACTGGTGTTTTGCAGGTACTATTTAATGAAGCTGCCAGTAGAGGACTTGTGAGGCGTCTGTTTCTCAAACTAGACACTCTAATGTACTTGTCCTCTTGCTCAGTTGTGCACCGGGGCCTCCCACTCCTCTTTCTATTCAGGTTAGAGCCAGTTCACGCTGTTCTGTGAAGGGAGTAGGACATTGTACAAGATCTTCAATTTCTTGGCAATTTCTCGCATGGAATAGCCATCATTTCTCAGAACAAGAATAGACTGAGGAGTTTCAGAAGAAAGTACTTTTTTTCTGGCCATTTCGAGACTGTAATCGAACCCAAAAATGCTGATGCTCCAGTTACTCACCTAGTCTAAAGAAGGCAATTTTTTCCTTCTTTAATCAGAACAACAGTTTTCAGCTGTGCTAACATAATTGCAAAAGGGTTTTCTAATGATCAATTAGTCTTTTAAAATGATCAACTTGGATTAGCTAACACAATGTGCCATTGGAACACAGGAGTGACGGTTGCTGGTAGTGGGCCTCTGTACGCCTATGTACAGTTCCTTGCGAAAGTATTCGGCCCCCTTGAACTTTGCGACCTTTTGCCACATTTCAGGCTTCAAACATAAAGATATAAAACTGTATTTTTTTGTGAAGAATCAACAACAAGTGGGACACAATCATGAAGTGGAACGACATTTATTGGATATTTCAAACTTTTTTAACAAATCAAAAACTGAAAAATTGGGCGTGCAAAATTATTCAGCCCCCTTAAGTTAATACTTTGTAGCGCCACCTTTTGCTGCGATTACAGCTGTAAGTTGTTTGGGGGTATGTCTCTATCAGTTTTGCACATCGAGAGACTGACATTTTTTCCCATTCCTCCTTGCAAAACAGCTCGAGCTCAGTGAGGTTGGATGGAGAGCATTTGTGAACAGCAGTTTTCAGTTCTTTCCACAGATTCTCGATTGGATTCAGGTCTGGACTTTGACTTGGCCATTCTAACACCTGGATATGTTTATTTTTGAACCATTCCATTGTAGATTTTGCTTTATGTTTTGGATCATTGTCTTGTTGGAAGACAAATCTCCGTCCCAGTCTCAGGTCTTTTGCAGACTCCATCAGGTTTTCTTCCAGAATGGTCCTGTATTTGGCTCCATCCATCTTCCCATCAATTTTAACCATCTTCCCTGTCCCTGCTGAAGAAAAGCAGGCCCAAACCATGATGCTGCCACCACCATGTTTGACAGTGGGGATGGTGTGTTCAGCTGTGTTGCTTTTACGTCAAACATAACATTTTGCATTGTTGCCAAAAATATCAATTTTGGTTTCATCTGACCAGAGCACCTTCTTCCACATGTTTGGTGTGTCTCCCAGGTGGCTTGTGGCAAACTTTAAACAACACTTTTTATGGATATCTTTAAGAAATGGCTTTCTTCTTGCCACTCTTCCATAAAGGCCAGATTTGTGCAATGTAATAATAGTAGACTGATTGTTGCCCTATGGACAGTGTCTCCCACCTCAGCTGTAGATCTCTGCAGTTCATCCAGAGTGATCATGGGCCTCTTGGCTGCATCTCTGATCAGTCTTCTCCTTGTATGAGCTGAAAGTTTAGAGGGACGGCCAGGTCTTGGTAGATTTGCAGTGGTCTGATACTCCTTCCATTTCAATATTATCGCTTGCACAATGCTCCTTGGGATGTTTAAAGCTTGGGAAATCTTTTTGTATCCAAATCCGGCTTTAAACTTCTTCACAACATTATCTCGGACCTGCCTGGTGTGTTCCTTGTTCTTCATGATGCTCTCTGCGCTTTTAACGGACCTCTGAGACTGTCACAGTGCAGGTGCATTTATACGGAGACTTGATTACACACAGGTGGATTGTATTTATCATCATTAGTCATTTAGGTCAACATTGGATCATTCAGAGATCCTCACTGAACTTCTGGAGAGAGTTTGCTGCACTGAAAGTAAAGGGGCTGAATAATTTTGCACGCCCAATTTTTCAGTTTTTGATTTGTTAAAAAAGTTTGAAATATCCAATAAATATCATTCCACTTCATGATTGTGTCCCACTTGTTGTTGATTCTTCACAAAAAAATACAGTTTTATATCTTTATGTTTGAAGCCTGAAATGTGGCAAAAGGTCGCAAAGTTCAAGGGGGCCGAATACTTTCGCAAGGCACTGTAGATATTTCATAAAAAAATCAGCTGTTTCCAGATACAATAGTCATTTACAACATTAACAGTGTCTACACTGTATTTTTGATCATTATGATGTTATTTTAATGGACAAACAAATGTGCTTTTCTTTCAAAAACAAGGCCATTTCTAATTGACGCCAAACTTTTGAACGGTAGTGTATATTGAAGAGGGTGGGGCTTAAGCTGCATCCCTGTCTCACCCCACCGCACGGTGGAAAGAAGTGTTTTTCTTTTGCCAGTTTTAATCGCACAATTGATTTTAAAATGTTGTATGTTTTTCCCCCCAACACCACTTTCCATCAATTTGTATAGCAGATGTCATGTACTGTCATGTTGTCTTGTCTCTGTCCTTTCCCTTCACCCTGTCTCCCTCTGCTGGTCGTGTTAGGTTACCTTTTCTCCCCCGCTTTCCCCCAGCTGTCCCTTGTCTCCTCTAACTACCCATTCACCCCGTTCCCCACCTGTTCCCTTTTTCCCTCTGATTAGGTCCCTATATCTCTCTCTGTTTCTGCTCCTGTCCTTGTCGGATTCTTGTTTGTTTGTGTCATTCATGCCTGAACCAGACTGTCGTCATGTTTGCTGTAATCTTGTCCTGTCCTGTCGGAATCTGCCGGTCCATCTGAGCCTACCTGTGTGTGGTAATTAAAGAAGCTCTGTTTAAGTTGATTCGCTTTTGGGTCCTCATTCACGCACCGTAACAGAAGAATCCGACCAAGAATGGACCCAGCGACTTCGGATCCTCTCCACTCAGCCGTCGAGATCCAGGGAGCGATGCTAGGCAGACACAAGCAGGAATTGTCTGCTGCTCGACATGCCGTTGAGACCCTGGCCACCCAAGTCTCCAACCTCACAGAACAGGTTCACCATCTCCGCCTCGATCCACCGGCCACTTCCAGGGCTTTCGAATCTCCGGAGCCCAGAATCAATAACCCGCCGTGTTACTCTGGGGAGCCCACTGAATGCCGCTCGTTCCTCACCCAGTGTGATATTGTGTTTTCTCTCCAGCCCAACACTTACTCCAGGAGCACTGCTCGTGTCGCCTACGTCATATCTCTCCTTATTGGACGGGCTCGTGAGTGGGGCACGGCAATCTGGGAGGCAAGGGCTGAGTGTATTAACCAGTATCAAGACTTTAAGGAGGAGATGATACGGGTTTTTGATCGATCTGTTTTTGGGGAGGAGGCTTCCAGGGCCCTGTCTTCCCTATGTCAAGGCAATCGATCCATAACAGACTACTCTATTGAGTTTCGCACTCTTGCTGTCTCCAGTGGCTGGAACGAGCCGGCCTTGCTCGCTCGTCTTCTGGAGGGTTTCCGCGCAGAGGTAAAGGATGAGATTCTCTCCCGGGAGGTTCCTTCCAGCGTGGATTCCTTGATTGAACTCGCTATTCGCATTGAGCGACGGGTTGATCTTCGTCACCGAGCTCGTGGAAAGGAGCTCGCGCTCTCCGTCGCCTCCCTCTCCGCATCACTACCACCTTCCTCTGCCGGCTCGGGTGCTGAGCCCATGCAGCTGGGAGGTATCCGCATCTCGACTAAGGAGAGGGAACGGAGAATCACCAACCGCCTCTGTCTCTATTGCGGTTCCGCTGGTCATTTTGTCACTTCATGTCCAGTAAAAGGCCAGAGCTCGTCAGTAAGCGGAGGGCTACTGGTGAGCGCTACTACTCCTGTCTCTCCTTCAAGATCCTGCACTACCTTGTCGGTCCATCTACGCTGGACCGGTTCGTCAGCTTCCTGCAGTGCCTTAATAGACTCTGGGGCGGAGGGCTGTTTTATGGACGAGACCTGGGCTCGGGAACATGACATTCCTCTCAGACAGTTAAAGGAGCCCACGGCCTTGTTCGCCCTGGATGGTAGTCCTCTCCCCAGGATTCAGCGTGAGACGCTACCTTTAACCCTCACTGTTTCTGGTAATCATAGTGAAACCATTTCTTTTTTAATTTTTCGTTCACCTTTTACACCTGTTGTTTTGGGCCATCCCTGGCTAGTTTGTCATAATCCTTCCATTAATTGGTCTAGTAATTCTATCCTCTCCTGGAACGTCTCTTGTCATGTGAAATGTTTAATGTCTGCTATCCCTCCTGTTTCCTCTGTCTCTTCTTCACAGGAGGAGCCTGGTGATTTGACAGGGGTGCCGGAGGAATATCACGATCTGCGCACGGTGTTCAGTCGGTCCAGGGCCACCTCTCTTCCTCCACACCGGTCGTATGATTGTAGTATTGATCTCCTTCCGGGAACCACCCCCCCCCGGGGTAGACTATACTCTCTGTCGGCTCCCGAACGTAAGGCTCTCGAAGATTATTTGTCTGTAGCTCTTGACGCCGGTACCATAGTCCCCTCCTCCTCTCCCGCCGGAGCGGGGGTTTTTTTTGTCAAGAAGAAGGACGGGTCTCTGCGCCCCTGCATAGATTATCGAGGGCTGAATGACATAACAGTGAAGAATCGTTATCCGCTTCCTCTTATGTCTTCAGCCTTCGAGATCCTGCAGGGAGCCAGGTTTTTCACTAAGTTGGACCTTCGTAACGCTTACCATCTCGTGCGCATCAGGGAGGGGGACGAGTGGAAGACGGCGTTTAACACTCCGTTAGGGCACTTTGAATACCGGGTTCTTCCTTTCGGCCTCGCTAACGCTCCAGCTGTCTTTCAGGCATTAGTCAATGATGTCCTGAGAGACATGCTGAACATCTTTGTTTTCGTTTACCTTGACGATATCCTGATTTTTTCACCGTCACTCCAGATTCATGTTCAGCACGTTCGACGTGTCCTCCAGCGCCTTTTAGAGAATTGTCTTTTTGTGAAGGCTGAGAAGTGCACTTTTCATGCCTCCTCCGTCACATTTCTCGGTTCTGTTATTTCCGCTGAAGGCATTAAGATGGATCCCGCTAAGGTCCAAGCTGTCATTGATTGGCCCGTCCCTAAGTCACGCGTCGAGCTGCAGCGCTTTCTCGGCTTCGCGAACTTCTATCGTCGTTTCATCCGTAATTTCGGTCAGGTGGCAGCTCCTCTCACAGCCCTTACTTCTGTCAAGACGTGCTTTAAGTGGTCCGTTTCCGCCCAGGGAGCTTTTGATCTCCTCAAGAATCGTTTTACATCCGCTCCTATCCTTGTTACACCTGACGTCTCTAGACAGTTCGTTGTCGAGGTTGACGCGTCAGAGGTGGGAGTGGGAGCCATCCTTTCTCAGCGCTCCCTCTCTGACGACAAGGTCCACCCATGCGCGTATTTTTCTCATCGCCTGTCGCCGTCGGAACGTAACTATGATGTGGGTAACCGCGAACTGCTCGCCATCCGGTTAGCCCTAGGCGAATGGCGACAGTGGTTGGAGGGGGCGACCGTTCCTTTTGTCGTTTGGACTGACCATAGGAACCTTGAGTACATCCGTTCTGCCAAACGACTTAATGCGCGTCAGGCGCGTTGGGCGCTGTTTTTCGCTCGTTTCGAGTTCGTGATTTCTTATCGTCCGGGCTCTAAGAACACCAAGCCTGATGCTTTGTCTCGTCTCTTCAGTTCTTCAGTAACCTCCACTGACCCCGAGGGGATTCTCCCTGAGGGGCGTGTTGTCGGGTTGACTGTCTGGGGAATTGAGAGGCAGGTAAAGCAAGCACTCACTCAAACTCCGTCGCCGCGCGCTTGTCCTAGGAACCTTCTTTTCGTTCCCGTTCCTACTCGTCTGGCCGTTCTTCAGTGGGCTCACTCTGCCAAGTTAGCCGGCCACCCTGGCGTTCGGGGTACGCTTGCTTCCATTCGCCAGCGTTTCTGGTGGCCCACCCGGGAGCATGACACGCGTCGTTTCGTGGCTGCTTGTTCGGTCTGCGCGCAGACTAAGTCCGGTAACTCTCCTCCTGCCGGCCGTCTCAGGCCGCTTCCTATTCCCTCTCGACCGTGGTCTCACATCGCCTTAGATTTTGTCACCGGACTGCCTTCGTCAGCGGGGAAGACTGTTATTCTTACGGTTGTCGATAGGTTCTCTAAGGCGGCTCATTTCATTCCCCTTGCTAAGCTTCCTTCTGCTAAAGAGACGGCACAAATCATCATCGAGAATGTTTTCAGAATTCATGGCCTTCCGTCAGACGTCGTTTCGGACAGAGGTCCGCAATTCACGTCTCAATTTTGGAGGGAGTTTTGCCGTTTGATTGGGGCTTCCGTCAGTCTCTCTTCCGGCTTTCATCCCCAGTCTAACGGTCAAGCAGAACGGGCCAATCAGACTATTGGTCGCATCTTACGCAGTCTTTCTTTTCGCAACCCTGCGTCTTGGTCAGAACAGCTCCCCTGGGCAGAATACGCCCACAACTCGCTTCCTTCGTCTGCGACCGGGCTATCTCCTTTTCAGAGTAGCCTCGGGTACCAGCCTCCGTTGTTCTCATCTCAGTTCGCCGAGTCCAGCGTCCCCTCCGCTCAGGCTTTTGTCCAACGTTGCGAGCGCACCTGGAAGAGGGTCAGGTCTGCACTTTGCCGTTATAGGGCGCAGACTGTGAGAGCTGCTAATAAGCGTAGAACGAAGAGCCCTAGATATTGTCGCGGTCAGAGAGTTTGGCTCTCCACTCAGAACCTTCCCCTTAAGACGGCTTCTCGCAAGTTGACCCCGCGGTTCATTGGTCCATTCCGTATCTCTCAGGTCATTAATCCTGTCGCAGTGCGACTTCTTCTTCCGCGATATCTTCGTCGCGTCCACCCGGTCTTCCATGTCTCCTGTGTTAAGCCCGCTCTTCGCGCCCCCGCTCGTCTTCCCCCCCCCCCCCCCCCCCCATCCTTGTCGAGGGCGCACCTATCTACAGGGTCCGTAAAATCTTGGACATGCGTCCTCGGGGCCGTGGTCATCAGTACCTAGTTGACTGGGAGGGGTACGGTCCTGAGGAGAGGAGTTGGGTTCCCTCTCGGGACGTGCTGGACCGTGCGCTGATTGATGATTTCCTCCGTTGCCGCCAGGTTTCCTCCTCGAGTGCGCCAGGAGGCGCTCGGTGAGTGGGGGGGTACTGTCATGTACTGTCATGTTGTCTTGTCTCTGTCCTTTCCCTTCACCCTGTCTCCCTCTGCTGGTCGTGTTAGGTTACCTTTTCTCCCCCGCTTTCCCCCAGCTGTCCCTTGTCTCCTCTAACTACCCATTCACCCCGTTCCCCACCTGTTCCCTTTTTCCCTCTGATTAGGTCCCTATATCTCTCTCTGTTTCTGCTCCTGTCCTTGTCGGATTCTTGTTTGTTTGTGTCATTCATGCCTGAACCAGACTGTCGTCATGTTTGCTGTAATCTTGTCCTGTCCTGTCGGAATCTGCCGGTCCATCTGAGCCTACCTGTGTGTGGTAATTAAAGAAGCTCTGTTTAAGTTGATTCGCTTTTGGGTCCTCATTCACGCACCGTAACAGCAGACCCTCATGGCAAATTGAGTCGAAAGCTTTTGTGAAATCAACAAAGCATGAGAAGACTTTGCCTTTGTTTTGATTTGTTTGTATGTCAATTAGGGTGTGCAGGGTGAATACGTGGTCTGTCGTACGGTAATTTGTTAAAATGCCAATTTGGTTCCAAATATTGGGGAAGATGCCAGAGCTGAGGATTATGTTAAAGAGTTTAACTATTGCCAATTGGAATTTGCTGTCTGTATATTTTATCATTTCATCAACAACACAGGCCTTTTTGGGTTGGAGAGTTTGCATTTTTTCCTGTAGTTCATTCAATGTAATTGTAGAAACCAGTGGATTCTGGTAGTCTTTAATAGTTGATTCTAAGATTTTAATTTGATCATGTATATGCTTTTGCTGTTTGTTCTTTGTTATATATCCAAATAGACTGTGTTTTACCCATACATCTCTGTTTTGGATAGATAGCTATTCGTGTTGTTTGTTTAGTGTTTTCACATTTTCCCAGAATCTTCAATTACATTGACCTGAATTCTGACGTGCTGTTCATTCTTTTTCCGTAGTGTATTTCTGTAATGTTTTAGTGATTCACCATAGTGAAGGTGTAGACTCATGTTTTCTGTGTCTCTATGTTTTTGGTTGGATAGGTTTCTGAATTTCTTTCTTAGGTTTTTGCATTCTTCATCAAACCATTTGTCATTGTTGTTCATTTTCTTAGGTTGTTTAGCTTGGAATTTCTAGATTTAATGAGGAAGCTGAGAGGTCAAATATACTGTTTAGGTTTTCTACTGTTAAGTTTACACCTTCACTATTACAGTGAAACATTTTGTCCAGGAAATTGTCTAGAATGGATTGAAATTGTTGTTGCCTAATTGTTTTTTGGTATGTTTCCACGCTACTTTCCTTCCATCTATAGCATTTCTTAATATTATTAAGTTCCCCTGGCTTTGATGTCTCATGATTGAGCATAGCTCTATTCAAGTAGAGTGTGATTTTTCTGTGATCTGATAGGGGTGTCAGTGGACTGGCTGACGCTCTAAAAGACTCTGGGTTGAGATCAGTTTATAAAGTAGTCTACTGCCAAGAGATGAGCTATAGGTGTACCTACCGTAGGAGTCCCCTCAAAGTCAGATTCTTGTCCAGTTCTGGCATTTACAGTAGGTCGCCACAGACTAGTACATGGCTCTGGGGCTGGAAATTGTTAATCTCCCATTCTAGGATGGAGAAGCTGTCATCGTTAAAGTATGGGGATGCTAGTGGGGGATATAGGTATCACACATGAGGACATTTTTCCCTGTTGAGATAATTTCCATCTTCATTTCTAGCCAGATGTAAAAATGTTCCTGTTGTGATTAATTTAATAGAGTGGGTTAGGTCTGCTCTATACCAAATTAGCATACCCCCTGAGTCTCTTCCCCGTTTCACACCTGGTAGTTTGGAGGATGGGACTACCAGATCTCTGTAACCTAGAGGTCAACCAGTGGGTCCATCTCCTCTATACCACCCACCTGGTAGTTTGGTGGATGGGACTACCAGCTCTCTGTAACCTAGAGGGTAACCAGTGGGTCTGTCTCCTTTATACCATGTTTCTTGTAGGATGACAATGTCTGTATTTCCAATTTCTTTGATGAAGTCTGGGTACCTGCTCTTTTGGCCAAAGGCAGATGACCTCAGACCTGGTATATTCCTCTCTTTTTATCACTCACTCCCTCTCTTTCTCTCTCGCTCTCTCTCTCTCTTTCCCTCTCTCTCTCTTTCTCTCTCCCTCTCTCCCTCTTTCTCTCTCCCTCTCTTTCTTTCTCTCTATCACTCTCTCTCTATCGCTCTCTCCACATCTCTCTACCACTGTCTCTCTACCTCTCTCTCTCTACCTCTCTCTTTCTACCTCTCTTTCTCAGTAAGGACACACTGTGGAACTCTCTTGTGGAACCAGACATCATCAACACCACAGAGTTTGAAGATCTGTTCTCCAAGACCACCTTGCAGACCAAGAAAAAACCTCTGTCAGAGGCCTATGAGAAGAAAGCCAAGGCCAAGAAGGTACTGTGAGGCTCCTCTCTGATTCAGGGGGATTGGGTTAAATGTGAAAGACACATTTCAGGTGAGTGAATTCAGTTGTGCAGCTCACCAGGTTTCTGCTTTCCCTATGTAGCACAATATGGAGTGACAATGTGTCTGTTGACCTCTAGAGGGGACTGATGTCTGGATTTACAGTTGCTGAAATGTAGCCTGGAAATCCACATGGAATTCAGTTTCACTATTGTTTAATGTCTTCATTAAATTAACTATGAATTCAGTTTGGATTCCCAGGCTAGCTGAAGCTATGGTTCTAGTCCAAAATATAAAGTATTCATGTTTTATTTCTGGATACCAAAACGTGAATGTGCATTTGATCCTCGAAATTAACATGATAGTTCTTGATGTGAAGTAATTTTATAACTTTTGTTCCAGAAACCTGATCAGAAAATGCTTGTTTAAAAATGAGTTTATGAAGTCTCTATGGTCATCTATCTATAGTCAGCCATGATGAAGTCTCCATGGTCATCTATCTACAGTCAGCCATGAATAAGTCTCCATGGTCATCTATCTACAGTCAGCCATGAATAAGTCTCCATGGTCATCTATCTATAGTCAGCCATGAATAAGTCACCATGGTCATCTATCTATAGTCAGCCATGATGAAGTCTTTTCATTGTCATTGTCATACAGTGTTCCACTTTATAGGTCCTGTACACCATGTTGTGATCTTCAATGTGCTTATACAAAAGCACTAGTGAAAATTCTACATCAGAGATAGAAAGAGAGAGAAAGGGGGGAAAACAAGAGAACGATGGGTAGAGAGTGAAGAGGAGGGGGGAGACTAGAGCAAGCAAGGGGTGGAGAGAGAGGGAGGGGGAGACTAGAGAAAGATAGAAAGGGAGAGGAGAGAGAGAGAGAGGAGAGAGAGAGAGAGAGAGAGAGAGAGAGGGAGAGAGAGAGAGAGGCTCAGGTCTCCATCAGGGAGTGAGAGAGAAAGAGAGGAGGTGGAGGGAGAGGAGAGAGAGAGGCTCTGGTCTCCATCAGGGAGTGAGAGAGAAAGAGAGGGGGTGGAGAGAGAGAAAGAGAGGGGGTGGAGAGAGAGAAAGAGAGAGAGGCTCTGGTCTCCATTAATGATCAACCCCTCCATTAGTCTTCCATTAGTCCACCTCCCTTCCTCTTACCTAATATGATGGTCAGTTGAGCTCTACTGCTGTCATGGTGACAGTGTTGTCTTCTTCTCCCTGGTCAGGTCATCAAGCTGCTGGATGGGAAGCGTTCCCAGGCTGTAGGCATACTCATCTCTAGTCTGCACCTGGAGATGAATGACATACAGCAAGGTGAGTGGCATTATCAAGCCCTTGATTAGGTGAATCAGGTGAGCTTTTCAGGGTTACAGCAACATTGTGACATGTCTGGCGTCCCTGAGGTGAGGTTTGAAAACCCTGGCATGTACTGTGTACCTAAAATCATATCTGAGAAGAATGGTGCATACTCTCTCTACCCTCTTTTTTAAAAACGTAATTCAGAGATTCAATAGAGGCCTTTATCCAAAACTATTACATAAATAGTAGCTACATGTCTATGTGGCACATGTAGGATGCGAACCCACAACTTAATCTAAGATGACACAAGTAACAGTTTACACATACAGAATATTCAATATGTGTGGTCCGTGTAGGACTCAAACCCACACTCAAGCACTAGTCTATGTTCCAACCAAGTGAGTCATCTGAACCACAACTTAAAGTCTGACTCTGGACCCCTCTACCCTGTATCTGACTTCAAACAGACAGACAGACAGACAGACAGACAGACAGACAGACAGACAGACAGACAGACAAACAGAGAGTTAGACAGGGCCTAACTCCAACCACCACCAAATCTCCATTCAGCTGTACTGTAATACAGTCATATCTGATCTAGTCAGACCAAGTGGAGCATCAGGATAAACAGTGCATTCGGAAAGTTTTCAGACCCCTTGACATTGTCCACATTTTGTTACATTACAGCTTTGGTCTAAAATGAATTAAATAAATGGTTTTCCACATCAATATACAGACAATACCCCATAATGACAAAGCGAACAGTTTTTAATATTTTTTTAAACAGAAATATCATATTTACGTAAGTATTCAGACATTTGTTAAAGACTCGAAATTGAGCTCAGGTGCATCCTGTTTCCATTGATCATACTTGAGCTGTTTCTATAACTTAATTGTTGTGAATTCAATTGATTGGACAGGATTTGGAAAAGCACACACCTGTCTATGTAATGTCCCACAGTTGACTGTGCTTGTCAGAGCATAAACCAAGCCATGAGGTCGGAGGAATTGTCCGTAGAGATCCGAGACAGGAATTTCGGGAAGGGTACCAAAAATGTCTGCAGCATTGAAGGTCCCCAAGAACACAATGGCCTCCATCTTTCTAAAATGGAAGAAGTTTGGAACCACCAAGACTCTTCCTAGACCTGGCCACCCGGCCAAACTGAGCAATCGGGGGAGAAGGGCCTTGGTCAGGGAGATGATAAAGAACCCAATGGTCACTCTGACAGAGCTCCAGAGTTCCTCTTTGGCGATGGGAGAATCTTCCAGAAGATCAACCATCTCTGCAGCACTCCACCAATCAGGACTTTATGGTAGAATGGCCAGATGGAAGCCACTACTCAGGAAAAGACACATGACAGGCTGCTTGGAGTTTGCCAAAAAGGCACCTAAAGGACTCAGATCATGAGAAACAAGATCCTCTGGTCTGATGAAACCAAGATTGCAGTCTTTGGCCTGAATGCCAAGCTTGACGTCTGGAGGAAACCTGGCACCATCCCTACGGTGAAGCATGGCGGTGGCAGCATCATGCTGTGGGGACGTTTTTCAGTGGCAGGGACTGGGAGACTAGTCAGGATCGAGGGAAAGATGAACGGAGAAAAGTACAGAGAGATCCTTGATGAAACCTGCTCCAGAGCGCTCTGGACCTCAGACTGGGACAAAGGTTCACCTTCCAACAGAACAATGACCATAATCACACAGCCAAGACAATACAAGAGTGGCTTCGGGACAAGTCCCTGAACGTCCTTGAGTGGCCAGCCAGTCCAGACTTGAACACGATCGAACATCTCTGGAGAGACCTGAAAATAATAGTGCAGCGACGCTCCCAATCCAGACAGAGCTTCAGGGAATCTGCAGAGAAAAATGGGAGAAACCCCCCAAATTCAGGTGTGCCAAGCTTGTAGCGTCAAACCCAAGAAGACTCGAGGCTGTAATCGCTGACAAAAGTGCTTCAACAAAGTACTGAGTACAGGGTCTGAATACTTATGTAAATGTGATATTTCAGTTTTTTTATTTTGAATACATTTGCAAAAAGTTGTTTTTGCTTTTTCATTATGGGTTATTATGATGTCATTATGGGTTATTATGATGTCATTATGGGTTATTATGATGTCATTATGGGGTATTGTGTGTAGATAGATGAGAGGAAAAAAATCTATTTAATCCATTTTAGAATACGGCTGTAACGTAACAAAATGTGGAAAAAGTCAAGAGGTCTGAATACTTCCCAAATGCACTGAAGTGCACTGCTTTTGACCCTGGCCAGGCAGTGCACTATATAGGGAATAGTGTACCATTTGGAACAGATTCTGAGAGTTACCATTTGAACTGGGAAAGACAGTACCTTAAGGGGAAGGAATCTACACTGTGGGTCTCTTTGGTTTCTGTGGCAGGGAGCAATTAGTTTCCCAGAAGTGGAGAGTTTTAGATTTGGTGTGTGTGTGTGTGTGTGTGTGTGTGTGTGTGTGTGTGTGTGTGTGTGTGTGTGTGTGTGTGTGTGTGTGTGTGTGTGTGTGTGTGTGTGTGTGTGTGTGTGTGTGTGTGTGTGTGTGTGCGCGCGAGCGCGCGCATCTGGCCCTCACACACCTCTCATCAGCCCAACATTGATCATGTGGAGACAGACCTTGTCCACTGGGATATCATGGATATATCAGTTTCAGCAGCAACTTTAAGAACAGGGAAACATCCATGTTCGGTTGAAATGTTTAATCTGACCCAGTCCTGTTGGATTTCAGCTCTGTGAAAGTACACCTTTGGGAATCGTGTAGGAGAGTTGGCTTCAGTTTTTTGTGTGAAAAAAATCTTACAATTACACCTACAGCCTCCGGCCAGTCGTAGAAATAACCTTATGTGACCCCACAGGCCGGTAGAGATGCAATTCACTGTATACTGTGTATCCATCCATGCACTACCTTCGCTCGTGACTCAATGAACCTGTTTACTCCTGTAGCTGTGCTGACGGTGGACAACTCCATCGTGGACATGGAAACCATCCAGGCCTTATATGAAAACGTGAGTACCACTCCTTTCTTGTCTTGTCCTTTTTTTTGCCTTTTGAGCTCTCTTCAGTTTGTTAAGTGTTGTTTGATGCCCTACCAGAGAGCCCAGCCCGATGAGCTGGAGCAGATAACGAGACACTACCACACTTCAGAGGAGGAACTGATCAAGTTGCTGGACAAACCTGAACAGTGAGTGTTCTCCTTTCCCTTCTCGTCACCTTTTTAACTTTCTGTGGAGGGTGATAGCTGGGGAAAACCTTGTGAGTAGCTCCACCTCAAGACACCATCTCCACGTCAAGACACCATCTCCACCTCAAAGCACCGTCTCCACGTCAAGACACCATCTCCACCTCAAAGCACCATCTCCACCTCACAACACCATCTCCACGTCAAGACACCATCTCCATGTCAAGGCACCATCTCCACCTCAAGCAACCATCTCCACCTCAAGACACCATCTCCACCTCAAAGCACGATCTCCACCTCAAGGCACCATCTCCACGTCAAGACACCATCTCCACCTCAAAGCACCATCTCCATGTCAAGGCACCATCTCCATGTCAAGACACCATCTCCATGTCAAGGCACCATCTCCACCTCAAGACACCATCTCCATGTCAAGGCACCATCTCCACCTCAAGGCACCATCTCCAACTCAAGGCACCATCTCCACCTCAAGGAACCCTCTCCACCTCAAGGCACCATCTCCATGTCAAGACACCATCTCCATGTCAAGGCACCATCTCCACCTCAAGGCACCATCTCCACATCAATGCACCATCTCCACCTCAAGGCACCATCTCCACGTCAAGGCACCATCTCCACGTCAAGGCACTATCTCCACCTCAAAGCACCATCTCCACCTCAAAGCACCATCTCCACCTCAAGGCACCATCTCCACCTCAAGGCACCATCTCCACCTCAAGGCACCATCTCCACCTCAAAGCACCATCTCCAACTCAAAGCACCATCTCCACCTCAAGGCACCATCTCCACGTCAAAGCACCATCTCCACGTCAAGGCACCATCTCCACCTCAAAGCACCATCTCCACGTCAAGGCACCATCTCCACCTCAAAGCACCATGTCCACCTCAAGGCACCATCTCCACGTCAAGGCACCATCTCCACCTCAAGGCACGTCAAAGCAAGTGTCCACATCACTAAGGAATTGTAATGGTCTACACACACCAACACAGTGGTGAAGAGGGCATGACAATGCCTCTTCCCACTCAGGAGGCTTAAACATTTGGCATGGACCTTCAGATCCTTAAAAAGGTATACAGCTGCACCATTGAGAGTATCTTGACTCACCACTTGGTATGGCAACTGATTGGCATCCGACTACAAGGCGCTGCAGAGGGTAGTGTGTACGGCATAGCTGGGGTCAAAAGCGTCCTACCATCCAGGATCTCTATGCCAGGTGATGTCAGAGGAAGGTCCTAAAAATTGTCAAAGACTCCAGCCACCCAAGTCATAGACTGTTTTCTCTGCTACCGCACAGCAAGTGGTACCGATGCACCAAGTCTGGAACCAACAGGGTCCTGAACAGCTTCTACCCCCAAGCCATAAGACATAGTTAGTTAATAGTTACCCAGACTATCTGCATTGACCCTATTTGCACTAATTATTTTGACTCATCCCATATCCTGCTGCTACTGTTTATTATCTATCCTGTTGCCTAGTAGCTTTATCCCTACCTATATGTACATACTGGATCTACCTCAATTACCTCGTACCCCTGCACATCGACTCGGTACTGGTACCCCGTGTCTATAATAGACAAGTTTTCATTTCTCATTGTGTATTTATTCCTCTGCATTGGTGGGAAGGGCCTGTAAGTAAGCGTTTCACTGTTAGTCTACACCTGTTGATTAAGAAGCATTTCACTGTTAGTCTACACCTGTTGATTAAGAAGCATTTCACTGTTAGTCTATACCTGTTGATTAAGAAGCATTTCACTGTTAGTCTACACCTGTTGTTTACAAAGCATTTCACTGTTAGTCTACACCTGTTGTTTAAGAAGCATTTCACTGTTAGTCTACACCTGTTGTTTAAGAAGCATTTCACTGTTAGTCTACACCTGTTGTTTAAGAAGCATTTCACTGTTAGTCTACACCTGTTGTTTAAGAAGCATTTCACTGTTAGTCTACACCTGTTGTTTAAGAAGCATTTCACTGTTAGTCTACACCTGTTGTTTAACAAGCATTTCACTGTTAGTCTACACCTGTTGATTAAGAAGCATTTCACTGTTAGTCTACACCTGTTGTTTAAGAAGCATTTCACTGTTAGTCTACACCTGTTGTTTAAGAAGCATTTCACTGTTAGTCTACACCTGTTGTTTAAGAAGCATTTCACTGTTAGTCTACACCTGTTGTTTAAGAAGCATTTCACTGTTAGTCTACACCTGTTGTTTAAGAAGCATTTCACTGTTAGTCTACACCTGTTGTTTAAGAAGCATTTCACTGTTAGTCTACACCTGTTGTTTAAGAAGCATTTCACTGTTAGTCTACACCTGTTGTTTAAGAAGCATTTCACTGTTAGTCTACACCTGTTGTTTAAGAAGCATTTCACTGTTAGTCTACACCTGTTGTTTAAGAAGCATTTCACTGTTAGTCTACACCTGTTGTTTAAGAAGCATTTCACTGTTAGTCTACACCTGTTGATTAAGAAGCATTTCACTGTTAGTCTACACCTGTTGTTTAAGAAGCATTTCACTGTTAGTCTACACCTGTTGTTTAAGAAGCATTTCACTGTTAGTCTACACCTGTTGTTTAAGAAGCATTTCACTGTTAGTCTATACCTGTTTTTTAAGAAGCATTTCACTGTTAGTCTACACCTGTTGTTTACAAAGCATTTCACTGTTAGTCTACACCTGTTGTTTAAGAAGCATTTCACTGTTAGTCTACACCTGTTGTTTAAGAAGCATTTCACTGTTAGTCTACACCTGTTGTTTAAGAAGCATTTCACTGTTAGTCTACACCTGTTGTTTAAGAAGCATTTCACTGTTAGTCTACACCTGTTGTTTAAGAAGCATTTCACTGTTAGTCTACACCTGTTGTTTAAGAAGCATTTCACTGTTAGTCTACACCTGTTGTTTAAGAAGCATTTCACTGTTAGTCTACACCTGTTGTTTAAGAAGCATGTGACAAATAACATTTGATTTGATTGTAAGTGTACGCATTGGAACAAAACGGAAAAGTAGGAAGTAAAAGTAGGAAGTAAAATTAGGAAGTGTACCAATCAATATGTGCTGTGATTTGTTGGTTAAACTCAACTGACATTCCAAAATATACATTTATGCATTTCACTCATTTCATGAGCCACATCAGTTGGCATCATTTGAATGAACATTTTATTTTACCATGTAAATAATTGCCACACAGTACCAGGCAGCATAGACGGCACAACGGTTCACCAACAAAAAAATCCCCTTTATAATAAAGCATTCTATGCATCCTTGCATTTGCAGACTTACTGTATGTAAGATATACCACATGATCAAAAGTATGTGGACACCTAATCGTCAAACATCTCATTCGAAAATTATGGGTATTAATATGGAGTTGGTCCCCTTCTTTGCTGCTATAACAGCCTCCACTTATCAGTGAAGGCTTTCCACTAGATGTTGGAACATTGGACTTGCTTCATTCAGCCACAAGAGCATTTGTGAGGTCGGGCACTGATGTTAGGCGATTAGGCCTGGCTCGCAGTCGATGTTCCAATTCATCCCATAGGCGTTCTATGGGGTTGAGGTCAGGGCTCTGTGCAGGCCAGTCAAGTTCTTCCACACCGATCTCGACAAAAGATTTCTGCATGGACATCGCTTTGTGCACAGGAGCATTGCCATACTGAAACAGTAAAGGGCCTTCCTAAAATGTTGCCACAAAGTTGGAAGCACAGAATCATCTAGAATGTTATTGTATGCTGTAGCGATTTCCCTTCACTGGAACTAAGGGGCCTAGCCCGAACTATGAAAAACAGCCCTAGACCATTATTCTTCCTCCACCAAACTTTACAGTTGGCACTTTGCATTGCGGCAGGTAGCATTCTCCTGGCATCCGCCAAACCCAGATTCATCCATCACACTGCCAGATGGTGAATCGTGAGTCCTCACTCAAGAGAACGCGTTTCCACTGCTCCAGAATCCAATGGCAGCGAGCTTTACACCACTCCAGTCGACGCTTGGCATTTCGCATGGTGAAACCCTTTTCATGAAGCTCCAGACGAACAGTTCTTGTGTGCTCGATTTTATTCACCTGTCAGCAACGGGTGTGGCTGAAATAGCCGAATCCACTAATTTGAAGGGGTGTCCACATACTTTTGTGTATATATAGTGTAGCTTACTATTCCTAATGTGATGAACAGATTGGATAGTCATAAATTAGGCTAATAAAATATCTAATTTACTGTTCAATGCAGCACCTGGTGACGTAGAGTAGGTCTAAGCTATATCACATATGTTTCTTCTCCTTTCTTTGCATGGGAAAAATGTGCCCTTTTTCTAAACACATTTCATGCAATTCTACTGTAGTTGATATGACTGGAGACATTAGCTGAATCATTTGACAGGGTAGCCTACTCTGGGTAGACTACTCTGGGTAGACTACTCTGGGTAGACTACTCTGGGTAGCCTACTCTGGGTAGACTACTCTGGGTAGACTACTCTGGGTAGACTACTCTGGGTAGCCTACTCTGGGTAGACTACTCTGGGTAGACTACTCTGTGTAGCCTACTCTGGGTACTCTGGGTAGACTACTCTGGGTAGACTACTCTGGGTAGACTACTTTGGGTAGACTACTCTGGGTAGCCTACTCTGGGTACTCTGGGTAGCCTACTCTGGGTAGACTACTCTGGGTAGCCTACTCTGGGTACTCTGGGTAGCCTACTCTGGGTAGACTACTCTGGGTAGACTACTCTGGGTAGACTACTCTGGGTAGCCTACTCTGGGTACTCTGGGTAGCCTACTCTGGGTAGACTACTCTGGGTACTCTGGGTAGACTACTCTGGGTAGACTACTCTGGGTAGCCTACTCTGGGTAGACTACTCTGGGTAGACTACTCTGGGTACTCTGGGTAGACTACTCTGGGTACTCTGGGTAGACTACTCTGGGTACTCTGGGTAGACTACTCTGGGTAGACTACTCTGGGTACTCTGGGTAGCCTACTCTGGGTAGACTACTCTGGGTAGACTACTCTGGGTAGACTACTCTGGGTACTCTGGGTAGACTACTCTGGGTACTCTGGGTAGACTACTCTGGGTAGACTACTCTGGGTACTCTGGGTAGCCTACTCTGGGTACTCTGGGTAGCCTACTCTGGGTACTCTGGGTAGCCTACTCTGGGTAGACTACTCTGGGTAGACTACTCTGGGTAGACTACTCTGGGTAGCCTACTCTGGGTACTCTGGGTAGACTACTCTGGGTACTCTGGGTAGACTACTCTGGGTAGACTACTCTGGGTACTCTGGGTAGACTACTCTGGGTACTCTGGGTAGCCTACTCTGGGTACTCTGGGTAGACTACTCTGGGTAGACTACTCTGGGTACTCTGGGTAGACTACTCTGGGTACTCTGGGTAGCCTACTCTGGGTACTCTGGGTAGACTACTCTGGGTAGCCTTCAACTACAGATTGAAGTCTTTTCATTGTCATCTCTTTACAACAGGAGCCATTTTCTTTCCAAACTATGTTTTCCCGCGATTGTATTTTAAAATATTGCGATCTGCCTGGCTGGGCTTCTCTACTTTTCAGTGACAGTCGCAACTCAACAATCATCTATTTGGCATTTGCCGTTCGCGGCCCAAATTGCCGATCCTTCAGACTAAGTGATTTAACACAATAAACAGCTTTATTTTATTAAAGAAGCTAATGGTCCAGCCTATTTTGAATGATTGTATTTATTTCTGTATAGGGCATTTAAGCTCTATAATTTTGGCAAATGTAATTCAATTTACTTTAGGGGGAAGCTTAGCGGTTATGATGGTTATGTTATTTTCAAGACGGTCTTCATCCGTAACCGTCGGTTACACGGTAATTCTGCCAGCCCTAAACTCTAATGTAACTTCCATCATGTCTTCTTCCTGTCTCCCCGTGTTGTCTCTAGGTTCCTCTATGAGTTATCTCAGATACCAGACTTCCCAGGCAGAGCTTCATGTATCATCTTCCAGTCTGTCTTCAAAGACGCCATCGCCTCCGTACAGCGGAAGGTTGACATCGTCTCTCGCGTCTGCAAGGTAGTTCCAAGATAATAAGAGATTCCCGATTCCCTACCAGGTGAATTGAGGAGCTTGCTGTGCTCATTTAAACACACATTCAAGCCTATGTGTCAGGCCTCATTTCCATGGTCTATTTCGGTGGCTCGGTAACAGAGTAACCACAGGAAGCGTGTGTACTGTACACCACATTGTTCAAAATAATCTGTAGTGTTCTGAAGTGCAGTCAAACGTCTCTAAGTTAACAGGAGGTTGGTATCTCTGAATGTAGGATCTGTTGGAGACCTCCAGTGTGAGGGAAGTAATGGGTCTGGTTCTAGCTCTGGGGAACCACATGAACGGGGGCAACAGGACCAGAGGACAGGCTGACGGTTTCGGGCTGGAGATCCTGCCCAAACTGAAAGACGTCAAGAGCAGGGTAATGAAGTCTCAACTCTACAGTATTGTAGTGACTTTAGTATAATTCCTAACAACCTCATGTAAAAAGGTTCAAACCCCTTGGTGAAATGGCTAAAGTGTTGGACTGACAATCATAATCACAGAATAGTGTACAATCAGATTAGTGTACATTGTATACACACATACCAAGGTTTAATTATTAGTTTGTCTTGTACACATTCACAGCTAAATGCTGTTCCTCTCCAGTACCATCCAATAGCATCATTTTTTCTTTTACCTTAATTTAACTAGGCAAGTCAGTTAAGAACAAATTCTTATTTACAATGACAGCCTAGGAACAGTCAGTCAACTGTCTTGTTCAGGGGCAGAACGACACATATTTTCCTTTGTCAGCTCATTGATTCGATCTAGCAACCTTTCAGTTACTGGCCCAACGCTCTTACCACCAGGCTACCTGCTCGAACCAGTAGGCTACCTGCTCTAACCACCACTAACTACTAGGCTACCTGCTCTAACCACTAGGCTTCCTGCTCTAACCACTAGGCTACCTGCTCTAACCACTAGGCTACCTGCTCTAACCACTAGGCTACCTGCTCTAACCACTAGGCTACCTGCTCTAACCACTAGGCTACCTGCTCTAACCACTAGGATACCTTCTCTAACCACTAGGCTGCCTAACCACTAGGCTACCTGCTCTAACCACTAGGCTACATACTCTAACCACTAGCCTACCTGCTCTAACCACTAGGCTACCTAACCACTAGGCTACCTGCTCTAACCACTTGGCTTCCTACTCTATCCACTAGGCTACCAATTCTAACCACTAGCCTACCTGCTCTAACCAATAGGCTACCTACTCTAACCATTAGGCTACCTGCTCTAACCACTAGGCTACCTGCTCTAACCACTAGGCTACCTACTCTAACCACTAGGCTACCTGCTCTAACCACTAGGCTACCTGCACTAACCACTAGGCTACCTAACCACTAGGCTACCTAACCACTAGGCAACCTGCTCTAAACACTAGGCTACCTGCTCTAATCACTAGGCTACCTGCTCTAACCAGTAGGCTACCTGCTCTAACCACTAGGCTACCTGCTCTAACCACTAGGCTACCTGCTCTAATCACTAGGCTACCTGCTCTAACCAGTAGGCTACCTGCTCTAACCACTAGGCTACCTGCTCTAACCACTAGGCTACCTGCTCTAACCACAAGGCTACCTGCTCTAACCACTAGGCTACCTGCTCTAACCACTAGGCTACCTGTCTCTAACCACTAGGATACCTGCTCTAACCACTAGGCTACCTGCTCTAACCACTAGGCTACCTGTCTCTAACCACTAGGCTACCTGCTCTAACCACTAGGCTACCTGTCTCTAACCACTAGGCTACCTGCTCTAACCACTAGGCTACCTGCTCTAACCACTAGGCTACCTGTCTCTAACCACTAGGCTACCTGCTCTAACCACTAGGCTACCTGCTCTAACCACTAGGCTACCTGTCTCTAACCACTAGGCTACCTGCTCTAACCACTAGGCTACCTGTCTCTAACCACTAGGATACCTGCTCTAACCACTAGGCTACCTGCTCTAACCACTAGGCTTCCTGCTCTAACCACTAGGCTACCTGCTCTAACCACTAGGCTACCTGCTCTAACCACTAGGCTTCCTGCTCTAACCACTAGGCTACCTGCTCTAACCACTAGGCTACCTGCTCTAACCACTAGGCTACCTGCTCTAACCACTAGGCTACCTGCTCTAACCACTAGGCTACCTGTCTCTAACCACTAGGCTACCTGCTCTAACCACTAGGCTACCTGCTCTAACCACTAGGCTTCCTGCTCTAACCACTAGTCTTCCTGAGGCAGAAGACAGACAAATGTGGAGTTGGTTTGCAGTGATCTTTCTTTTGATTATGTGCATTGTGTTTTTTAACATTCTGCTTGATGTCGTTTTGATGTGTCGTGTCTTTGCTCATTTCAGGACAATCGAATCAGTCTGGTCGACTACGTGGTATCATACTATCTCCGCAATCTGGATGAGGTAATGTCACTTTATTGGTCTATGGTGGTTTGGTTGATCTATGGTGGTTTGGTTGATCTATGGTGGTTTGGGTTGGTCTATGGTGGTTTGGTTGGTCTATGATGGTTTGGTTGATCTATGGTGGTTTGGTAGATTTCTGGTCATTCTGGTTTAGCTTTTTTGCTTCCATTCTAGAATGTTGATCAACATTGTTATTGCTGTTGTTGTTGGTGATGTTGTTGTTGTTGTCATCACTGGATATTGTTGTTGATGTTGTCACTCTGATGTTGTTGTTGTTTCCCTCCAGAACGCTGGGACAGAGAGAAGTGTCTTCCCTCTCCCCGAGCCTCAGGATGTGTTCCTGTCAGCCCAGGTCAAGTTTGAAGACATCACCAAGGAGCTGAGGCAGCTGAGACGGGACCTGACAGGTGGTGGAATCACAATACATGAGTCATTATTGATTGGATGATAATGCCCTTTTCCAGGCATTTAACTCACTATTAAGAGAGAAACTCCCCTCGTTCACCACCAATGGTGAGAGGTCTTTTAGGCATCACAATACCCACTTGAATAACTGAAAAGTGTGACAGCATGTTTTTTGTATTTCTGTGAATGTAACGGTGTTACTCTGAGGTTAGTGTGTTATGTGTTAGTGTTTGAGAGCCTCCTTCAGCCTCTGTAACTCTATCTCTGTAGTTAGTGCTGCTTCAGATTCCTCACAGCCGCAACCTCAGGCCCAGTCAGTCTGGCAGTGTTCTGTTCTCACCAGGCCGCAACCTCAGACCCAGTCAGTCTGGCAGTGTTCTGTTCTCACCAGGCCGCAACCTCAGACCCAGTCAGTCTGGCAGTGTTCTGTTCTCACCAGGCCGCAACCTCAGACCCAGTCAGTCTGGCAGTGTTCTGTTCTCATCAGGCCTCATTCAGACAGCAATAGGATGGTTTCCCGTCAGCCATTACTGGCCACAGCAGACATTTAAAAAAATAACAATTTTAATGCTAGTACCATCTTTGACCAACTCACAGTCCACTCCGCTTCAGAACAAAATAGTTCCTCTCCTCCACAGTCCACTCAGCTTCAGAACAAAAGAGATCCTCTTCTCCACAGTCCACTCAGCTTCAGAACAAAGGAGGTCCTCTCCTCCACAGTCTACTCAGCTTCAGAACAAAAGCGTTCCTCTCCTCCACAGTCCACTCAGCTTCAGAACAAAAGAGTTCCTCTCCTCCACAGTCTACTCAGCTTCAGAATAAAAGAGTACCTCTCCTCCACAGTCTACTCAGCTTCAGAACAAAAGCGTTCCTCTCCTCCACAGTCCACTCAGCTTCAGAACAAAATAGTTCCTCTCCTCCACAGTCTACTCAGCTTCAGAACAAGAGTTCCTCTCCTCCACAGTCTACTCAGCTTCAGAACAAAAGAGTTCCTCTCCTCCACAGTCCACTCAGCTTCAGAACAAAAGAGTTTCTCTCCTCCACAGTCCACTCAGCTTCAGAACAAAAGCGTTCCTCTCCTCCACAGTCCACTCAGCTTCAGAACAAAAGAGTTCCTCTCCTCCACAGTCTACTCAGCTTCAGAACAAATGAGTTTCTCTCCTCCACAGTCTACTCAGCTTCAGAACAAAATAGTCACTCTCCTCCACAGTCCACTCAGCTTCAGAACAAAAGCGTTCCTCTCCTCCTCCTCTCTTTTATTCCACCTCAGTCATCCTGGAATGTCTTTAAGTGTGCCCATATGCCAGCCAACCAGCCCCAACTATGGTCGCCCTGAGGACAATGTATGGCTCACTCTCTCTGCCATTGTGTGTGTGCTTGGACATTTCTCAGGTTACTGTTTATGTGCATGCGTGTGTGAACACACGTGCACGTCTGCATGTGTGTCGTGTGGAGACTTCTTGGAGTCACTCTTGGAGTCTCTGTGATACTGTCCTGGCGCCTTTCAGATACAGCTCTTATCCTGCCCATCAGATCTGTCTCTGTGTTGTGCCTCCTCCTCCTCCCCGGCTCCTCATCCTCCTCCTGTTCCTGCTCATCCTCCTCCTGCTCCTTCTGCTACTCATCCTCCTAATTCTCATCCTGCTCCGCATCCTCCTAATTCTCCTGCTCCTCATCCTGCTCCTCTTCCTCCTCCTGATCCTCCACCTCCTCTCCCTGCTCCTCCTCTTGCTCCTCCTCCTTCCTCATCCTCCTCCTCCTGCTCCTGCATGTCTTTGTGTGATTGTACTGTATGTTGCCAGTTGAACAGCTTCACATCGCTGCTCTGTCCGTATGTAATCTGAGGGGGGTACTCCTTATCAACCCAATCACACTGCCCTACACACACACACACACACACACACACACATGCAAGCACACACACACACGCACGCACACACGGAACACCCTACACACACCCCTTATCTTCTGTTTGGGGCTCTGCAGAGATACGCTACTCTACCCTGCTTCTCCGTATCACCCGGCCTCCCCTGTGGCCCCCAGATGTGTGTCACAGATTCCTTTCTCTACCTCTCAACATGACTAGGTCTTATCACTGAGGCGCTCAACCACCGTGACATCTCTCCATCTATCTCAGGATCCTTTTGTCCCGCTGTTTCAACCTCCCTCATGCCTGGATTGAACCGTGCTTTTGTTTTGCTTTGGTTTGTGTGTGTGTGTGTGTGTGTGTGTGTGTGTGTGTGTGTGTGTGTGTGTGTGTGTGTGTGTGTGTGGTGTGTGTGTGTGTGTGTGTGTGTGTGTGTGTGTGTGTGTGTGTGTGTGTGTGTGTGTGACTCTCTTCTCCACCTTCTTGTATTGTTGTTGGACAGTGGTTTTGGTGGTGGCGTTTATCCCAGAGCATTATGCTGGGAAATATGAACCGCCGTAGAAAACGAATGACTCACTTTGTGTGTGTGTGTGTGTGTGTGTGTGTGCGCGTGGGTGTGTGCCCATGCAAAATACATTTTGAATGTAGTTGTTATATTTTCCCGAAGGAGTTTCCATTAAGTGTCATAACAACCTTTACCGAGCATGTCAAATCCCTAGGTTGTAGAATAGAAGCTGTTCCATTGTCAGGAAGTAAATCACATCTTTGTGGCAGCACTGATTGGTCACACAGGTCAAGAGCTCTAAGAGGGACTGCCCTATCACAGAAGAATTGTAACCTGAAACAAATCACCCAAAAACACAACTCAAAAAGTGGGTTTGATTTAGTCTCACGTTGCCACGTTGGCTGTGTGAAGAGGCTACGTTGGTTTTGCTGTGTCAAACAGTTGCTTCACTACAGTTACAGAACACTTTTAATGTCAAGTAGGCATGTGTTCTCTGTTTACCTGAGACGGAATTACCCTCTTCAAGTCTGACAAGAACAAACTCCTCTCCAGCACAAAAGACAGAAAAACAAACAAAGGAAAGAAAGACTCGCCACAATGAAGACACCCGCCTCCACAGTTTACACAAATCCTCAATGAAAACAGTATTCTTTGTAATTTTATCTGGGTGGTGATGATGGAGCGTGGCATGGGGGGACAGGAGGGAGGGGGTGTGTTACTGTGACTCCCAGCAGGCTGTATTATGACTGGGCCTGGAGACTGGCTCCTCTTGCTCTCCTGTGATGCCCTGATTGGACAAACAGTGAGCCAGAGGGAACAAACAGAACAGGGACAGGTCTAGGAGCCACAGAGAGAGAGAGAGAGAGAGAGAGAGATATCGGCTGCCGCCAGCTGTATGTTCATCGGTGCATCTAAACAGTTGTTATCAAAAAGAGAAACCTTAACGATAACCTTCCCCTCTGGTACAGGTGGAGCTGACTGAAGCTCTGTCTGTCCGTCTGTCTCTGTGTGTTGATTTGGAAAAAGTGTATGAGAGAAGTCTAACAGTATATGTTTTCCTGTTTTTCCAGTGTGTGAGAAAGGTGTTCAGAAGGTGTGTTCCAGCTCTCCAGACGAGCACCTCCAGCCGTTTAAGGACAAGATGGAGGCGTTCGTTCTGATTGGTGAGTAGCCTATAGCACTGGGCAATAATGAGGACAACAGTAGTCCCCAGTAGTTAGTAGTATAGTGACACAGCAACAATAGTTAGTAGTAGTTAGTAGTATAGTGTCATAACAACAGTAGTTAGTAGTTGTTCGTAGTAGTATTGTGACACAACAACAGTAGTTAGTAGTAGTATAGTGACATACCAACAGTAGTTAGTAGTAGTATAGTGACACAACAACAGTAGTTAGTAGTATAGTGTCACAACAACAGTAGTTAGTAGTATAGTGTTTTAACAACAGTAGTTAGTAGTATAGTGACACAACAACAGTAGTTAGTAGTACAGTGACACAACAACAGTAGTTAGTAGTAGTAGTAGTAGTAGTAGTAGTAGTTAGTAGTATAGTGACACAACAACAGTAGTTAGTAGTATAGTGTCATAACAACAGTAGTTAGTAGTATAGTGACACAACAACAGTAGTTAGTAGTATAGTGACATAACAACAGTAGTTAGTAGTATAGTGACACAACAACAGTAGTTAGTAGTAGTAGTAGTAGTAGTAGTTAGTAGTATAGTGACATAACAACAGTAGTTAGTAGTATAGTGACACAACAACAGTAGTTAGTAGTAGTAGTAGTAGTAGTAGTTAGTAGTATAGTGACATAACAACAGTAGTTAGTAGTGTAGTGACACAACAACAGTAGTTAGTAGTATAGTGACACAACAACAGTATTTAGTAGTAGTTAGTAGTAGTTAGCAGTAGTATAGTGACACAACAACAGAAGTTAGTAGTAGTTAGTAGTAGTATAGTGACATAACAACAGTAGTTAGTAGTAGTTCGTAGTAGTAGTAGTTAGCAGTAGTATAGTGACATAACAACAGTAGTTAGTAGTAGTATAGTGACATAACAACAGTAGTTAGTAGTAGTTCGTAGTAGTAGTAGTTAGCAGTAGTATAGTGACATAACAACAGTAGTTAGTAGTATAGTCACACAACAACAGTAGTTAGTAGTATAGGGACACAGCAACAGTAGTTAGTAGTATAGTGACACAACAACAGTAGTTAGTAGTAGTTAGTAGTAGTTAGTAGTAGTATAGTGACATAACAACAGTAGTTAGTAGTAGTTAGTAGTAGTTAGTAGTAGTATAGTAACATAACAACAGTAGTTAGTAGTAGTTCGTAGTAGTTAGCAGTAGTATAGTGACACAACAACAGTAGTTAGTAGTAGTTAGTAGTAGTATTGTGACACAACAACAGTAGTTAGTAGTAGTTCGTAGTAGTATTGTGACACAACAACAGTAGTTAGTAGTAGTTAGTAGTAGTATAGTGACGTAACAACAGTAGTTAGTAGTAGTTAGTAGTATAGTGACACAACAACAGTAGTTAGTAGTATAGGGACACAGCAACAGTAGTTAGTAGTATAGTTACACAACAACAGTAGTTAGTAGTAGTTAGTAGTAGTTAGTAGTAGTATAGTGACATAACAACAGTAGTTAGTAGTAGTTCGTAGTAGTAGTAGTTAGTAGTAGTATAGTGACACAACAACAGTAGTTAGTAGTAGTTCGTAGTAGTATTGTGACACAACAACAGTAGTTAGTAGTGGTTAGTAGTAGTATAGTGACATAACAACAGTAGTTAGTAGTAGTTAGTAGTATAGTGACACAACAACAGTAGTTAGTAGTATAGGGACACAGCAACAGTAGTTAGTAGTATAGTTACACAACAACAGTAGTTAGTAGTAGTTAGTAGTAGTTAGTAGTAGTATAGTTACACAACAACAGTAGTTAGTAGTAGTTAGTAGTAGTTAGTAGTAGTATAGTGACACAACAACAGTAGTTAGTAGTAGTTCGTAGTAGTATTGTGACACAACAACAGTAGTTAGTACTATAGTGACATAACAACAGTAGTTAGTAGTAGTTAGTAGTAATTAGTAGTAGTATAGTGACACAACAACAGTAGTTAGTAGTAGTATTGTGACACAACAACAGTAGTTAGTAGTGTAGTGACATACCAACAGTAGTTCGTAGTTGTTCGTAGTAGTATTGTGACACAACAACAGTAGCTAGTAGTAGTATAGTGACACAACAACAGTAGTTAGTAGTATAGTGACACAACAACAGTAGTTAGTAGTATAGTGACACAACAACAGTAGTTAGTAGTATAGTGACACAACAACAGTAGTTAGTAGTATAGCGACACAACAACAGTAGTTAGTAGTTGTTCGTAATAGTATTGTGACACAACAACAGTAGTTAGTAGTAGTATAGTGACATACCAACAGTAGTTAGTAGTATAGTGACACAACAACAGTAGTTAGTAGTATAGTGACACAACAACAGTAGTTAGTAGTATAGTGACACAACAACAGTAGTTAGTAGTATAGTGATACAACAACAGTAGTTAGTAGTAGTTAGTAGTATAGTGACACAACAACAGTAGTTAGTAGTATAGTGTCACAACAACAGTAGTTAGTAGTAGTATAGTGGCATACCAACAGTAGTTAGTAGTATAGTGACACAACAACAGTAGTTAGTAGTGTAGTTACATACCAACAGTAGTTAGTAGTATAGTGTCACAACAACAGCAGTTAGTAGTAGTTCGTAATAGTATTGTGAAACAACAACAACAGTTAGTAGTATAGTGTCACAACAACAGCAGTTAGTAGTGTAGTGACACAACAACAGTAGTTAGTAGTATAGTGACACAACAACAGTAGTTAGTAGTAGTAGTAGTAGTTAGTAGTAGTATGGTGACATAACAACAGTAGTTAGTAGTATAGTGACACAACAACAGTAGTTAGTAGTATAGTGTCACAACAACAGTAGTTAGTAGTAGTATAGTGGCATACCAACAGTAGTTAGTAGTATAGTGACACAACAACAGTAGTTAGTAGTGTAGTGACATACCAACAGTAGTTAGTAGTATAGTAACACAACAACAGTAGTTAGAAGTAGTAGTAGTAGTAGTAGTTAGTAGTAGTATGGTGACATAACAACAGTAGTTAGTAGTATAGTGACATACCAACAGTAGTTACTTATGTAGTGACATACCAACAGTAGTTAGTAGTATAGTGACACAACAACAGTAGTTAGTAGTAGTAGTAGTAGTAGTAGTAGTTAGTAGTAGTATGGTGACATAACAACAGTAGTTAGTAGTATAGTGACACAACAACAGCAGTTAGTAGTAGTTCGTGATAGTATTGTGATACAACAACAGTAGTTAGTAGTATAGTGACATAACAACAGTAGTTAGTAGTATAGTGACACAACAACAGTAGTTAGTAGTATAGTGACATAACAACAGCAGTTAGTAGTATAGTGACACAACAACAGTAGTTAGTAGGTTAGTGACACAACAACAGTAGTTAGTAGTAGTTAGTAGTAGTAGTAGTTAGTAGTAGTATAGTGACATAACAACAGTAGTTAGTAGTATAGTGACACAACAACAGTTGTTAGTAGTATGGTCACACAACAACAGTAGTTAGTAGTAGTTAGTAGTAGTAGTAGTTAGTAGTAGTATAGTGACACAACAACAGTTGTTAGTAGTATGGTCACACAACATCAGTAGTTAGTAGTAGTTAGTAGTAGTTAGTAGTAGTATAGTGACATAACAACAGTAGTTAGTAGTAGTTCGTAGTAGTAGTAGTTAGTAGTAGTATAGTGACACAACAACAGTAGTTAGTAGTAGTTCATAGTAGTATTGTGACACAACAACAGTAGTTAGTACTATAGTGACATAACAACAGTAGTTAGTAGTAGTTAGTAGTAGTTAGTAGTAGTATAGTGACACAACAACAGTAGTTAGTAGTAGTTCGCAGTAGTATTGTGACACAACAACAGTAGTTAGTAGTGTAGTGACATACCAACAGTAGTTCGTAGTTGTTCGTAGTAGTATTGTGACACAACAACAGTAGTTAGTAGTAGTATAGTGACATACCAACAGTAGTTAGTAGTAGTATAGTGACACAACAACAGTAGTTAGTAGTATAGTGACACAACAACAGTAGTTAGTAGTATAGTGTCACAACAACAGTAGTTAGTAGTAGTATAGTGACATACCAACTGTAGTTAGTAGTATAGTGACACAACAACAGTAGTTAGTAGTGTAGTGACATACCAACAGTAGTTAGTAGTATAGTGACACAACAACAGTAGTTAGTAGTATAGTGTCACAACAACAGCAGTTAGTAGTAGTTCGTAATAGTATTGTGACACAACAACAGTAGTTAGTAGTATAGTGTCACAACAACAGCAGTTAGTAGTGTAGTGACACAACAACAGTAGTTAGTAGTATAGTGACACAACAACAGTAGTTAGTAGTAGTAGTAGTAGTTAGTAGTAGTATGGTGACATAACAACAGTAGTTAGTAGTATAGTGACATACCAACAGTAGTTAGTAGTGTAGTGACATACCAACAGTAGTTAGTAGTATAGTGACACAACAACAGTAGTTAGTAGTAGTAGTAGTAGTAGTAGTTAGTAGTAGTATGGTGACATAACAACAGTAGTTAGTAGTATAGTGACACAACAACAGTAGTTAGTAGTATAGTGTCACAACAACAGCAGTTAGTAGTAGTTAGTAGTAGTATTGTGACACAACAACAGTAGTTAGTAGTATAGTGACATAACAACAGTAGTTAGTAGTATAGTGACATACCAACAGTAGTTAGTAGTGTAGTGACATACCAACAGTAGTTAGTAGTATAGTGTCACAACAACAGTAGTTAGTAGTAGTATAGTGGCATACCAACAGTAGTTAGTAGTATAGTGACACAACAACAGTAGTTAGTAGTGTAGTGACATACCAACAGTAGTTAGTAGTATAGTGACACAACAACAGTAGTTAGAAGTAGTAGTAGTAGTAGTAGTAGTATGGTGACATAACAACAGTAGTTAGTAGTATAGTGACATACCAACAGTAGTTACTTATGTAGTGACATACCAACAGTAGTTAGTAGTATAGTGACACAACAACAGTAGTTAGTAGTAGTAGTAGTAGTAGTAGTTAGTAGCAGTATGGTGACATAACAACAGTAGTTAGTAGTATAGTGACACAACAACAGCAGTTAGTAGTAGTTCGTGATAGTATTGTGATACAACAACAGTAGTTAGTAGTATAGTGACATAACAACAGTAGTTAGTAGTATAGTGACACAACAACAGTAGTTAGTAGTATAGTGACATAACAACAGCAGTTAGTAGTATAGTGACACAACAACAGTAGTTAGTAGGTTAGTGACACAACAACAGTAGTTAGTAGTAGTTAGTAGTAGTAGTAGTTAGTAGTAGTATAGTGACATAACAACAGTAGTTAGTAGTATAGTGACACAACAACAGTTGTTAGTAGTATGGTCACACAACAACAGTAGTTAGTAGTAGTTAGTAGTAGTAGTAGTTAGTAGTAGTATAGTGACATAACAACAGTAGTTAGTAGTATAGTGACACAACAACAGTTGTTAGTAGTATGGTCACACAACAACAGTAGTTAGTAGTAGTTAGTAGTAGTTAGTAGTAGTATAGTGACATAACAACAGTAGTTAGTAGTAGTTCGTAGTAGTAGTAGTTAGTAGTAGTATAGTGACACAACAACAGTAGTTAGTAGTAGTTCATAGTAGTATTGTGACACAACAACAGTAGTTAGTACTATAGTGACATAACAACAGTAGTTAGTAGTAGTTAGTAGTAGTTAGTAGTAGTATAGTGACACAACAACAGTAGTTAGTAGTAGTTTGTAGTAGTATTGTGACACAACAACAGTAGTTAGTAGTGTAGTGACATACCAACAGTAGTTCGTAGTTGTTCGTAGTAGTATTGTGACACAACAACAGTAGTTAGTAGTAGTATAGTGACATACCAACAGTAGTTAGTAGTAGTATAGTGACACAACAACAGTAGTTAGTAGTATAGTGACACAACAACAGTAGTTAGTAGTATAGTGTCACAACAACAGTAGTTAGTAGTAGTATAGTGACATACCAACTGTAGTTAGTAGTATAGTGACACAACAACAGTAGTTAGTAGTGTAGTGACATACCAACAGTAGTTAGTAGTATAGTGACACAACAACAGTAGTTAGTAGTATAGTGTCACAACAACAGCAGTTAGTAGTAGTTCGTAATAGTATTGTGACACAACAACAGTAGTTAGTAGTATAGTGTCACAACAACAGCAGTTAGTAGTGTAGTGACACAACAACAGTAGTTAGTAGTATAGTGACACAACAACAGTAGTTAGTAGTAGTAGTAGTAGTTAGTAGTAGTATGGTGACATAACAACAGTAGTTAGTAGTATAGTGACATACCAACAGTAGTTAGTAGTGTAGTGACATACCAACAGTAGTTAGTAGTATAGTGACACAACAACAGTAGTTAGTAGTAGTAGTAGTAGTAGTAGTTAGTAGTAGTATGGTGACATAACAACAGTAGTTAGTAGTATAGTGACACAACAACAGTAGTTAGTAGTATAGTGTCACAACAACAGCAGTTAGTAGTAGTTAGTAGTAGTATTGTGACACAACAACAGTAGTTAGTAGTATAGTGACATAACAACAGTAGTTAGTAGTATAGTGACATACCAACAGTAGTTAGTAGTATAGTGTCATAACAACAGTAGTTAGTAGTATAGTGACACAACAACATTAGTTAGTAGTATAGTGACATAACAACAGCAGTTAGTAGTATAGTAACACAACAACAGTAGTTAGTAGTAGTAGTAGTAGTAGTAGTTAGTAGTAGTATAGTGACACAACAACAGTAGTTAGTCGTTTAGTGTCACAACAACAGCAGTTAGTAGTAGTTCGTAATAGTATTGTGACACAACAACAGTAGTTAGTAGTATAGTGACACAACAACAGTAGTTAGTAGTATGGTCACACAACAACAGTAGTTAGTAGTATAGTGACATAACAACAGCAGTTAGTAGTATAGTGACACAACAACAGTAGTTAGTAGTAGTTAGTAGTCAGTAGTAGTAGTTAGTAGGTTAGTGACATAACAACAGTAGTTAGTAGTAGTTAGTAGTAGTAGTAGTTAGTAGTAGTATAGTGACATAACAACAGTAGTTAGTAGTATAGTGACACAACAACAGTTGTTAGTAGTATGGTCACACAACAACAGTAGTTAGTAGTAGTTAGTAGTAGTAGTAGTTAGTAGTAGTATGGTGACATAACAACAATAGTTAGTAGGTTAGTGACACAACAACAGTAGTTAGTAGTAGTTAGTAGTAGTAGTAGTTAGTAGTAGTATAGTGACATAACAACAATAGTTTGTAGTATAGTGACACAACAACAGTAGTTAGTAGTAGTTAGTAGTAGTAGTGTATATATATATCGCTCCCTCTCTCTTTTGCTCTCTATCTCTCTTTCTCCCTCCCTCCTCACGTTGCTCCTATCATAATTATTCAATTGTCTCTAGCTCTCAGATAAGGAAGCATACATCCTGTTGCCATGGCGAATTTCTTATCTGTTTTTTTTTAGAGGCTTGATATGGGTCTGAGGGGAAGATAGACAGCTTACGGTGAAGTTCAGAGGCTAGACACACAGATAGGGATCAGGCAGTGTGTACTGGGACTCTGGAGAGAGACAGATAGGGAGAACGTTCAGTGGGAGAAACTGTTCAGAGAAGGAGAGAGAGCGAGAGAGAGAGAGAGCGAGAGAGTGAGAGAGAGAGCGAGAGAGCGAGAGAGAGAGAGAGAGAGCGAGAGAGTGAGAGTGAGAGAGCGAGAGAGTGAGAGTGAGAGAGCGAGTGAGAGAGAGCGAGAGAGCGAGAGCGAGAGAGCGAGAGAGCGAGAGAGCGAGTGAGTGAGTGAGTGAGAGAGTGAGTGAGTGAGTGAGTGAGTGAGTGAGTGAGTGAGTGAGTGAGTGAGAGAGTGAGTGAGTGAGTGAGTGAGAGAGTGAGTGAGTGAGTGAGTGAGTGAGAGAGTGAGAGAGTGAGAGAGTGAGAGAGTGAGAGATCGATCTGTTCTGCATGGCTCTAAGTCTTTGGATTGAAATAGAATCATAGACCATTATAGTTACAATTAAGGCAGCAAAACAGCCCCTTTGTGGGAGAATTGCATGTAAAATGTGTGTTTTTAAGAAGAAAAAGTTTCCATTTAACTTGCAATTGTCAAGACCATTGTACAGTACAGTACCTTCTCAGTGCTTGTCTTTGCATGCCGGTGTATGTAGTTCATTTAAATGTTATACAATTGTGTATATTTCATTTGCAGCGCATAAAGAACATGATGACGTGCATGCCCAGTTGATGTTTGCACAAAAAAGGTTTGAAAACACACCTCTCTCGTTCTACTTCTACATAACCTTTGTAGTATGACGAAATGCGTTTAATTGAAGAGCTCCACAGGGCGTCGACAGTAATTAAATTATTACACGAGAGATTCACTGGACCAGAAGTTCAATTATTACACAAGAGATTCACTGGACCTGACGTTCTAACATCCTCTTCCCTTATCTCCGTTCCTCAGCTTCCACGAGCTGGTGACGTTCTTAGGGCTGAAGCCCAAGACAGGAGAGACCGAGGTGGCGACAGGTCACTTCTTCATGCTGTGGTTTGAGTTCTGTACCGACTTCATGACCAGGTGGAGGAGAGAGAACAAGAATATCTCCAAAGAGAGGTGTGTGTGTGTGCGTGCAAAAGATGTCATTTGGAACCACCCTTGTGTGATGTAACCTTGCCAGAGAACTGATGACTTGCGGTAGCTCCCCAGGCTCAGTCTTGTGGCGTGCAGAAGACCCGGGTTCAAAACCCTGGTCAGTTACGGCTACAAACACAGTGAACTACTGTAGCTCCAAGACTGGAGTAATTTAATTCCCACAGGGATCACTTACACATACTGAAAACATATGTATTCACTTCAGTGGATAAAAACATCTAATTGACGTATACAATATATATTACTTGGATTTGACCGTGTATTATTTGCTTATATAACTATATCCCCTTGAGAATTGACTAAATAAGGAAGATGGCTATCTAAGATGGCCGCCATCACCCATCTGCTACATCCAACAAAGACACTTCCGTTCCACGGACTGACTGATAGTTGAGTAACACTGTTCTACGTTTTATTAATTTAGCAGGCGCTCTAACCCTGAGCGACTTATCATACCCGTCCCTCGGTGGGAATCAAATCCACAACCCTGGAGTTGCAACCGCCATGCTCTGCCAACTGAGCTACACAGGACCAGACTGACTGACTGACTGAGACTGTCTGTCTGTCTGAAGATTGTGATCTAGTGGAAAACATTGTTCTATCTAGAACATCGGTCGAATCTCCTGTATGTTACTGGGTCCGGTCCGAGGCTGATGTGAACTTGTCTCCTGGGGGGGGGGGGGGGGCGTACGTATCAAGTGTCTCAGAGTTCTGATTTAGGATCAATTCTGATAACAGTGCCTAGGATTACATGGATAGGGGGGGGGGGGGGGGGGGGGGGGCTAATCCTAGGTCAGCACTCTCACTATGAAACTGATGTGAACCTGCTCTTTTCCCCCATCCTTCCCTCTTTCTCCCAGACTGAAAGAGGCTCAGCTGTCGGTGAAGAAGATTACAGCAGACAAGAAGGTGGAAACTAGGAAGATCAACCCTAACAGTCTGGTGAGAACAACACAACTCAAACTTAAGATAGACATATAGTCAGGGGGTGCAACTTTGGTTTTAGAAGTGGGAGGGACATAGATTTTCTTTTATCTGATTGGATAAATAATCCAAACAGCCTCTCCAACCTCTCTGAGGTGTCCACATGGTCCTAAAGCACACTGTTGCCTCGTCTTGTATCACATTCCAATGATAAAACTGGGGGGGAACAAAAATGTAATTTTTGTTCGCTCTCTCTCGCTCTCTCTCGCTCTTTCGCTCTCTCTCGCTCTCTCTCGCTCTCTTTCGCTCTCTCTCGTTCTCTCGCTCTCTCTCTCGCTCGCTCTCGCTCTCTCTCGCTCTCTCTCGCTCTCTCTCGCTCTCTCGCTCTCTCTCGCTCTCTCTCGCTCTCTCTCGCTCTCTCTCGCTCTTTCGCTCTCTCTCGCTCTCTCGCTCTCTCGCTCTCTCTCGCTCTCTCTCGCTCTCGCTCTCTCTCGCTCTCTCTCGCTCTCTCTCGCTCTCTCTCGCTCTCTCTCTCTCTCTCGCTCTCTCTCACTCTCTCTCGCTCTCTCTCGCTCTCTCGCTCTCTCTCTCTCGCTCTCTCTCTCGTCATGTTCCCCCCGTCCCCAGTGAAAGCTGCGCCCCTGCATACAGTATAAAGCTCTGAGCACCACTATCGACTATCCATCACATCTGATTAACCCTGACAGTGTGGAGAGTCTCAGGGAAACATTACCACTCAACTCAACACAAACAGAAAACATGTTAGAATGAATTTCATGGTTATTGCAGTACATTACTTAAGCAATAAAGCATGAGGTGGTGTGGAAGCTCAAATACAATTGTATTGGTCACATACACATGGTTAGCAAATGTTAATGGTCACATACACATGGTTAGCAGATGTTAATGGTCACATACACATGGTTAGCAGATGTTAATGGTCACATACACATGGTTAGCAGATGTTAATGGTCACATACACATGGTTAGCAGATGTTATTGGTCACATACACATGGTTAGCAGATGTTATTGGTCACATACACATGGTTAGCAGATGTTAATGGTCACATACACATGGTTAGCAGATGTTATTGGTCACATACACATGGTTAGCAGATGTTATTGGTCACATACACCTGGTTAGCAGATGTTATTGGTCACATACACATGGTTAGCAGATGTTAATGGTCACATACACATGGTTAGCAGATGTTATTGGTCACATACACATGGTTAGCAGATGTTATTGGTCACATACACATGGTTAGCAGATGTTATTGGTCACATACACATGGTTAGCAGATGTTATTGGTCACATACACATGGTTAGCAGATGTTATTGGTCACATACACATGGTTAGCAGATGTTAATGGTCACATACACATGGTTAGCAGATGTTAATGGTCACATACACATGGTTAGCAGATGTTAATGGTCACATACACATGGTTAGCAGATGTTAATGCGAGTGTAGTGAAATTCTTGTGCTTCTAGTTCCGACAGTGCAGCAATGTCTAACAATTCCCCAACAACTATCTTATACACACAGATCTAAGTAAAGGAATGGAATAAGAATATATACATGTAAATATATGAAAGAGCAATGACAGAGCGGCATAGGCAAGATAAACATTATGGCCAATATACCATGGCTAAGTGCTGTTCTTAGACACGACACTATGCAGAGTGCCTGGATACAGCCCTTAGCCGTGGTACGTTGGCCATATACCACAAGTCCCTGAGGTGCATTATTGTTATTATAAACTAGTTACCAACGTAATTAGAGCAGTAAAAATAAATATTTTGTCATACCCGTGATATATGGTCTGATACACCACGGCTGTCAGCCAATCAGCATAAGGGCTCGAACCACCCAGTTTATAAAGAGAAATAATGCACACTCAAAGATGCCCTTCAAGCCAATCAGAAACGACGGTTCAACAATGCTGTGGTATAAAGATATGAAGTACACCCTAACAGTCTGGTGAGAGTACGATAGATAGATGATGACATGATCCTATCACGCTAACCAGATTTTGGGGCTAAGTTATTAGCATCATCCATTTGATAGATTTTGTGATTCAGGCAAAAAAAAATGTTTATTTATCTCAGGAACCTGGGTTTGATTGAATAATTTAATTACTGTTCCATGCATAATAACTTCCACTGGGCCTCAAAAGTGTGAAATTCTCCTCCCCCTATGGGCTGTTCTGGCTCGGACAAGGCTTCCTTAATGACTTAGTTGGACAAGGCTTACTTAATGACTTAGTTGGACAAGGCTTACTTAATGACTTAATTGGACAAGGTTTATTTAATGACTTAATTGGACAAGGCTTTCTTAATGACTTAGTTGGACAAGGCTTACTTAATAACTTAATTGGACAAGGCTTACTTAATGACTTAATTGGACAAGGTTTATTTAATGACTTAATTGGACAAGGCTTACTTAATGACTTAGTTGGACAAGGCTTACTTAATAACTTAATTGGACAAGGCTTACTTAATGACTTAGTTGGACAAGGCTTACTTAATGACTTAGTTGGACAAGGCTTACTTAATGACTTAACTGGACAAGGTTTATTTAATGACTTAATTGGACAAGGCTTACTTAATGACTTAGTTGGACAAGGCTTACTTAATAACTTAATTGGACAAGGCTTCCTTAATGACTTAGTTGGACAAGGCTTACTTAATGACTTAGTTGGACAAGGCTTACTTAATGACTTAGTTGGACAAGGCTTACTTAATGACTTAATTGGACAAGGCTTACTTAATGATTTAATTGGACAAGGCTTACTTAATGACTTAGTTGGACAAGGCTTACTTAATAACTTAATTGGACAAGGCTTACTTAATGACTTAGTTGGACAAGGCTTAATGACTTAATTGGACAAGGCTTACTTAATGACTTAATTGGACAAGGCTTACTTAATGACTTAATTGGACAAGGCTTACTTAATAACTTAATTGGACAAGGCTTAATGACTTAGTTGGACAAGGCTTAATGACTTAGTTGGACAAGGCTTACTTAATGACTTAGTTGGACAAGGCTTAATGACTTAGTTGGACAAGGCTTACTTAAAAGCCAGTACAGTATGTGGAGACAATTTGCTTACTGTCCCTAATGAAAAACAATAACCACTTTTCCCTGCCCTGACAGAAAGAGAGACTGCGCCAGAAAGAAGCCAACATGGTGGCCACAAGCTGAGAGACAGAACAGGACAGAGAAGAACAGGACAGAGAAGAAAATACATTAATGAGAAGAGTGATGGGTTGATGTGTGAGGGGACTCGGGACTCCTCCCACCTTCTCCCGTCACCGCCCCTTAGCCACCCACACAGGACTGGGGACTCCTCCCACCTTCTCCCGTCACCGCCCCTAAGCCACCCACACAGGACTGGGGACTCCTCCCACCTTCTTCCGTCACTGCCCCTTAGCCACCCACACAGGACTGGGGACTCCTCCCACCTTCTCCCGACACCGCCCCTTAGCCACCTACACAGGACTGGGGACTCCTCCCACCTTCTCCCGTTACTGCCCCTTAGCCACCCACACAGACCGGGGACTCCTCCCACCTTCTCCCGTCACCGCCCCTTAGCCACCCACACAGGACTGGGGACTCCTCCCACCTTCTCCCGACACCGCCCCTTAGCCACCCACACAGGACTGGGGACTCCTCCCACCTTCTCCCGACACCGCTCCTTAGCCACCCACACAGGACTGGGGACTCCTCCCACCTTCTCGCGTCACCGCCCCTTAGCCACCCACACAGGACTTGGGACTCCTCCCACCTTCTCCCGTCACCGCCCCTTAGCCACCCACACAGGACTGGGGACTCCTCCCACCTTCTCCCGTCACCGCCCCTTAGCCACCTACACAGGACTGGGGACTCCTCCCACCTTCTCCCGTTACCGCCCCTTAGCCACCCACACAGGACTGGGGACTCCTCCCACCTTCTCACGTCACCGCCACTAAGCCACCCACACAGGGGGGTGATCAGGATCATACTAGTCTCTGATCCTGCCCACCCTGTTATGGACCAAGCCTGGAACACTGTACTGTCCTGGATGCCCATTGACCCTGCCCTCGCTGGACACTAGAGGAAACCCCTTTTACAATGGGTTCAGAGGTCACAAAGTTGCAGATGCATTCACTGACCAACGGGATACTGGCAATAGGATGATAAATATTTATGTTCATTTTGATTTTTTTGATTCTGCACCTCATCCTAGCATTGCCCTGTTAAAAAAAAACATATTTATAAAAAAAGAGGCTAATAGCTGATTTAATAACTGGACAAATTAATAAGACAATGTATCTAGATTGTATGGTAAACTTTCTATGAAAAATAGATTTGATATTCAGTTGTTTGTTTTCTGATATTAAATATCAGAAGTTTTGTTTGTTTTATAATACATTTAAGTTTATAATCTTACATTTCCACTGTCAATCATATTAATATATATATATATATAATTGATGTACTTTATCTTGCAATCAGTCTGTTGTTACAACCCCAACAACACAAACTAGTTCAATAAGGTGTACAATCATGAGTTTATTCAGCAACCACTTTATACACATGATTAATACAATAACAAGTACATTAAGTGACGTCTAACAGGGCAAAGTTTTAAAAGAAAAGCCAATATTCATGAAGACCACACTCGTCTAGCGCTCTGGAAGAGAACGCATCTACCAACTCATATTCCACACAGTGGAAACAATATATGCTCTCAACGGTTTACAAAAATAGTCTGTCAAATTCTTACACTGTGGCTTTTTCGACTTATTTTAAATGGCAATCATGCGCAAACCTTCTCGTATCCACAGTGATACTGTTATTTGTATTAGGCGCAAACCAACAATATCATTAAAAAAACATTACGCTCGAAGCCATAAGCCATTTACAATGTGCCAAACCAGACAATTATGCCAAACCAGTCATTATAGTCCCATACATTACACTGGGGAGTCTGTTGGGGTTGGCATAGCTACCAGTTTAGGGTTTTGGAATGGTTTTGAACAGTTCCATCCCTTGGTTTCGTTGTCTTTTGATCTCCCCTTTTCGGATTAAGATTGTATATTCTCTCCCTCGTGCATATTCGGTTTTTGCAATGGAAGCACATTTAATTGTATGCATTGGTCGGTACCTTTTAATTCTTCCCGTGGAAAGCAAACCAACAGAGACTGTGTCCATCTATGGTTTTAACTAGGCCTAATCCAGGTCTATGGAAGCGCAGCGGCACGTCTTCACGCGCTGGACGCGTTTCTTTCGGGAGCTGGGTGACTGGCCGGGACATATGAGGGTATAGGTGACAGTTGTGAATGTTTTCGGTTTACAGGTGGAACACGATTGGAAAGCCCCGTCATCTTCGTAGATGTGTCGGGGGATGTAGAAGGAGTTACACTGCCCGTAACAAAAACGATTGATTATAGTGCGGCTGAGGCATCCTTCCTCGTGGATCGTCTGTTTCAGCGGCTGCGTTTTGCACCAGTCCAGTTTGAGGTACCGGCGCTCCGTGACGTGTAAGGCTTCTTGGCTGGATTCTAGAACCTCGTCGTTGGCAGTTACTGGCCCCATTTGGCGGGAGACAAATCCGTTCTGTGGTGGCTGCTGCGGTGAGCGCTCAGACTGGTTGGGACTGGAGTTGTATTTGTATGGGTGCTGAAAGGAACCCTGGTAGCCACCTACCCCTGCGCTCCTTTGCGGACAGAAGAGTAGTCCCAACACCATGGCTGAGGCAAAGACTGACGTCTTCATCCTGATCTATGGAATATTACATAATTACAACTAAAGCCGTCATGGAAATCAACAGAACAAAGTACGCATAACTTTTAGGAAGGTTTATGCAGTAATGTCAAACCAAATACATTTCCAAGTGGTTATAGCGTACAGTTAAGACTAATAGAATCATTTCAACATCGTAATTGGTAGAGCGAAAACGATAAATAGCTAGATTGGCTCACCTGTGTCCTACACAAACGACACGACACAAAGATTCCCTGCGGGATTAAGATATTGCTTAAATATAATTATCCCTGTATGATCTCTTCTCGGAAGAGGCAAAACAAACTGCTGTCTAGCTGTACTGTCTCAGATTTAAGTACAGTAGAGGGATGTACCCGCCCCCTCCAACGCCCGTCATCCTCTGATAGATCCTACGTAAAAATGGCTCAAACCTGGGAAACTTGCAGAGTAAATCATTTATTTTAAATGAACAGAAAATGATCAGAAAGAAAACAGCAAGAGACTTAGTTAAAGGCTTGAGCCACACAAAAAAGAAGCAAAACCAGATCAAAACATCAGCAGCATATTTGTTTGATAAAAACAGAGAATTCAGCTTCACAGGGTGAATCATACATCACAGGCACACAAATAAACTGAATATCAATACTTTTGATAGATCAATGATTGATTGAGAACTGAAAATAGCAGAGTATAATACCTTTTTTTTTATGTATTTTTTTTTATACACAAGTTGTTAGTAGGCTACGCAGTTCAACATAATGTAATGGTGATTAAAGTCATATTTAGAGAACACTCCCAATACTTTTATGATGTCATTTGGAATATACTTTAGTTTGTGACATGGTGGGGTTAGTAACGTTAGAACAACGCGGGGTGGGGTTCAGGTGGATGTTCTATAGTCCTCCTCTTCCGGGTAGTGGGGAACAGACTTCTTGGCTACAACGTTGTCCAGCTTCTGACCCATCAGATAGGGGTTATTGACACTCTGGAATGAAAAGGGAGCAAATACGACATTGCGTTGTTGTTGGGATTTAAAATCAAATCTTATGACATTCTTGAAAAAGGTGTTGGTAAATAGGCTATAGGTGTTCCAGAGGCGTTTGTGATCATCGACGGAGAAATGAAAGAATGTCGTCTGGATTCAAAATTGACATTGGTCGGTCAACATGCAACTTAATCCAGAAATGTGAGTTTAAAAGGGCATTATCCCCTTCAGGGCATAACAACTCAATGGTGTGGATGTGGTTTCACAGATACAATTTATACAAAAGCTTAAACAAACAATAACAAAAAAAAGCTGAGGAAAAAACAGTTATAACCCTTTGTCTTCTTTTGGGTCCTCCCTTCAGTTTCTGGTACAACCGTTCCTTGTTCTGAAATGACAAAGTAAGTTAGTGACAAAGAATGTTTCTATTGTTTTAAAGCACATGATTTTATTTTCTGTAATCGTAAACACATAGCTTGAGCCTTTTCAGGGAACAAAGACCCTTCCGTGGTTGACTTGTCTAGTGTCCACAGATGGGGTGTGGTGTCAGTTAATACAAGCGGAAAAACATTTCCTAAAAGAGGGTAAGGAGATGGACTTATTCAATGGTACAAGGGGGCACAGCTTTGTTGTAACCACTCGAGCCTAGCGGAGGAGGGTGAAGTTGCCTGTACACTCTGAAGGCAATTTTACCAAGTTGCCCTAGTCACTCACCCACTTGGCCAGAGCAGGGTAGTCATGTTCTGGGTCGAACAAGTGCTGATGCTTCTGGAACTCTCTGCTGAACTCTGCTGTGTCTGGGACATTCTCCAGACAACCATCTGCAGCTACAGTAACAAGCAAAGAGAGGACATGGTCAAGATTTTTTCAACATTGGATCTGTGCAACTCCTGCATCCGCTCTCGCTTTAAAAATAAAAACACTTTTTAAAAAAAAAGGTCAACGAGGAGAGGCGGCGAGGAGACGGAATGTGGACAAAAATGGACTCCTCCACTCACGTCGTCAGGCAAATTGCTTTTACAGGGGTAGGATCCAAAAAATAACTGTCTAAAGTCAAAAACAAATGAAGTTAGTTGTTCAAGACATTTTATAGATAAAAACATTCTACTTATTCCTTTTAAACGTGTGTGTGATTTTCTTTAAAACAGCTGATTCAAAGGTGGTGTGGCAGATATCAAAACTCTGATGGAACGTGGTTAGAGGGGAGGACACTAACAAAACTGACATCGCCTCGACAACTCATCGGTTTCTGGTGCTACGGAGGAGAATGGATTTTTTTTCCCAAATGAGAAAAGGACATAGACAAGGCAAACCCTAGATTATTCTGCAGCAGTGGAGGCTCTTCAGAGGAGGACCATCCTCCTCAGTGAATTTCAATTATATATTTAATTGTAAAACATGGATAAAGTCATCCTTTTTTATATATACTGTATATATATATATATATTCACCTCACCAAATAATTGATAGAAACACTTTTACAATGAAGGTCTATAGTAGCCTCAACAGCACCTCTATAGGGTAACACCACGGTGTGTCTGGAGGACAGCTAGTTGCCGTCCTTCTCTGGCTACATTGACTTCATTACACAACCTAGGAGGCTCATGGTTCTCACCCCCTTCCATAGACTTGCACTGTAATTATAACTTCTGGAGGACATCTTCCAACCTATCAGAGCTCTTGCAGCATGAACTGACATGTCCACCCAATCAAAGGATCAGAGAATGAATCTAGTACTGAAAGCATAAGCTACAGATAGCTAGCACTGCAGTGCATAAAATGTGAGTAGCTGACTCAAAAGGGAACGACAATAGTTGAACAGTTTTGAACAAATTATTTTTCAAAAATGAAGGCGAAGCAAGTCAAAATTTGTCTCTCTCACTTAATTAGCTAACAAATGCATCTGGCTAGTTTAGTTACTCAAACACCCGGCTCAAATCGAGGGATGCTATGTTAGTTAGCTGGCTATGACTATCCAACAACACTGGAACTCCAAGTCAAGGTAAGCTTTTGGTTTTATTAATGTATCGCCCCGGGGCCCACCGGTGTACTGCTTACTGACTATACACTAAAGTTACTGCATGATAGTAGCGGGTTTACTAACGCGTTAATTCTATTAGCTATGTTGACAAAGACGTTACTTTAGCTAATATGGAGACAACGTAGGCTATGAATAGTGGTGTCACAATCGTCGTAATGAGGAGACCAAAGCGCAGGGTGGTGTGAATGCATACTTCAATGATTGACAAAAAAACACGAAGTACACTAAACAAAACAAACAAACTAACAAGACGAACGTGACTGCTATAGAAACACTGTGCTAACATGCAACATAACATAGACAATAACCCACCAACCACAATCCAAAGCCGGCTGCCTAAATATGGTTCCCAATCAGAGACAACGACAAACACCTGCCACTGATTGAGAACCATATCAGGCCAAAACACATAGAAATAGACAAACTAGACATACTACATAGAATGCCCACTCATTCACACCCTTCAAGGGCAGCGAAAGCAGAAAGGTGCCGGTATGAGGAGGCAGCACAGCAGCGCGGCTGGAAGCCCAAGAGGCAGCCGCAAAAAAATATTTTGGGGGGGGCACAGGGAGAGTGTGGCAGAGTCAGGAGTCAGACCTGAGCCAACTCCCCCTGCTTACCGTAAGGAGCCAAGGATGGAACCAGAGCCGGTCAGGGCGGTATTGGAGGTGAGCGAAGCAGAGACAGTGAATGAGTTAATGGGTAGATTGGAGGAGAGAGTTATGAGGGAGGTGCTGTGTTGGTGCTTGAGGCACGACATCCACCCGACGGAGCGTGTCGGGGATTTGATGTCACCTGGGTCAGCCCTCCATACTCGTCCTGAGGTGCGTGCTAGCCATCTGTTGAAGACTGTGCCAGCCCCACGCACCAGGCCTTCTGTGCGCCTCCCTAGCCCTGCACGTCCTGTGCCAGCTCGGTGTTACAGTTCTCCGAGCCGCGCTTACCGTGGCGGGCGTTGTACTGGTCAGGCACCGTGTTATGCGGTGGAGCGCATGGTGTCCCCAGTACGCGTGCTTAGCCCGGTGCGCTACATCCCAGCTCCCCGCATCTGCCGGGCTAGGGTGAGTATCCAGCCAGGGTGCTCTCAAGATCTCCAGTGTGCCTTCTCGGTCCGGTCTATCTGGTGCCATCTCCACGCACCAGTCCTCCGGTGGCAGCCCCCCGCACCAGGCTTTCTGTGCATCTCCAAAGCCCAGTGCTCCCTGTTTCTCCTTCCCGCACCCGCCCTGAGGTGCGTGTCCATCGGCCCTGTACCACCAGTGCCGGCACCACGCACCAGGCCTACAGTGCACCTCGTCTGTCCTGAGCCGCCAGAGTCTCCCGTCTGTCCTGAGCCGCCAGAGTCTCCCGTCTGTCCTGAGCCGCCAGAGTTTCCCGTCTGTCCTGAGCCGCCAGAGTCTCCCGTCTGTCCTGAGCCGCCAGAGTCTCCCGTCTGTCCTGAGCCGCTAGAGTCTCCCGTCTGTCCTGAGCCGCCAGAGTCTCCCGTCTGTCCTGAGCCGCCAGAGTCTCCCGTCTGTCCTGAGCCGCCAGAGTTTCCCGTCTGTCCTGAGCCGCCAGAGTTTCCCGTCTGTCCTGAGCCGCCAGAGTCTCCCGTCTGTCCTGAGCCGCCAGAGTCTCCCGTCTGTCCTGAGCCGCCAGAGTCTCCCGTCTGTCCTGAGCCGCCAGAGTCTCCCGTCTGTCCTGAGCCGCCAGTCTGTCCTTAGCCGTCAGTCAGCCAGGAGCTGCCTGGCGGCGATATTCCCCTGGCTGTGCCCAGGGTCCTTCACCATCTAGAATCTCCTCCCAAGTCCACGAGTCCTGCGTTCTTTGCCGCTGCTGCTGCTGGCCGTTACCACGCTGCTTGGTCCGTTGTAGGTGGGTTTTTCTGTCACGATCGTCGTAATGAGGAGACCAAAGCGCAGCGTGGTGTGAATGCATACTTTAATGATTGACAAAAAAACACGAAGTACACTAAACAAAACAAACTAACTAACAAGACGAATGTGACTGCTATAGAAACACTGTGCTAACATGCAACATAACATAGACAATAACCCACCAACCACAATCCAAAACAGGTTACCTAAATATGGTTCCCAATCAGAGACAACGACAAACACCTGCCACTGATTGAGAACTATATCAGGCCAAAACACATAGAAATAGACAAACTAGACATACAACATAGAATGCCCACTCATATCACACCCTGACCAAACAAAACATAGAAACAAACAACGCAAATCATGGTCAGAGTGTGACAAGTGGTTATGACAAGGTTTGGCTTGGAAAGGTTTTTTCCACCTGGTCACATACAGCTGATGTGTTCATTGAAGTCCACAAACAAAGGGGAAAAGTGAGAGGATGAGAGTGCACAGAGGCTAGAATTAATACAATGGGGCTGCTATGAAAGTGACTGTTTATGCGTGATCAGGGGTGTATTCATTCCACCAAATGTTGAAAAACGTTTCTAAAACAGAAGCAAATGAAACACGGATAAAAAATATTCCAAATTTGTCCAATAGAAACTCTCGTTTGCCACTTTTGGAATAATGATTACACCCTAGTTAAGCTAGACGCAGACAAGAGTGTGGAAGGCGGTATTGAATGTTTCACTGTATGTCCATGTGTCATTGTCATCTCAGATTTCTCTCGACCTGCGCACACCTATGTTCTAGACTTTAATTTGAAGGCCAGGTTGTAGCAACCTCATGATGGGTATAGGGGAAATGTGAGTATCATATAGTAACCTAAACCTATCGATGTTACATTGAACTGGGTGAATGGAATATGAATGACAGTAACCTAAACCTATCGATGTTACATTGAACTGGGTGAATGGAATATGAATGACAGTAACCTAAACCTATAGATGTTACATTGAACTGGGTGAATGGAATATGAATGACAGTAACCTAAACCTATCGACGTTACATTGAACTGGGTGAATGGAATATGAATGACAGTAACCTAAACCTATCGATGTTACATTGAACTGGGTGAATGGAATATGAATGACAGTAACCTAAACCTGTCACTGTTACATTGAACTGGGTGAATGGAACATGACAGTCATCCAACATGTTGTAATAGAAATAAGGCCATGCTGATACAAAAAAAAAAAAAAAATGTCCTCCATCACAAACGGCACTGACCGCCACTGATCTGCAGCTACAACGAGTCAGGGACAAGTACTAGGAGGATTCCTCAGATTATAAAATACATGTCAATGGAGCTGGAGGGGGTGGCTGCCATCTTACCGGCTCTTAACCAACCATGCTATTTTTTGTTTGTTTTTGCGATGTTCATAACTTGTTTTGTACATAATGTGACTGCTACCATCTTATGACCGAAAAGAGCTTCTGGACATCAGAACTGCGATTGCTCACCTCAAACTGGACGAAGAGTTCTTCAATGAGTTGGACAGGAGGGATATACTACTACAGACACTCAACCAGGCCCAGATCCCCAATGAGTTGGACAGGAGGGATATACTACTACAGACACTCAACCAGGTCCAGATCCCCAATGAGTTGGACAGGAGTGATATACTACTACAGACACTCAACCAGGCCCAGATCCCCAATGAGTTGGACAGGAGGGATATACTACTACAGACACTCAACCAGACCCAGATCCCCAATGAGTTGGACAGGAGGGATATACTACTACAGCCACTCAACCAGGCCCAGATCCCCAATGAGTTGGACAGGAGGGATATACTACTACAGACACTCAACCAGGCACAGATCCCCCGTGATTCACTGGAGAAGGAAACGGAGATTGTGGAAAAAGATCAAGGTGCCTTGCGAGGATCAGGCGACGAGTGGCTAATCTTCTCTTGCCTTCCGTCCCGCTAGCTAATGTTCAATCGCTTGAAAATAAATGGGACAAGCACGAATATCCTACCAACGGGACATTAAATGTAATATCTTATGTTTCACAGAGTCGTGACTGAACGACGACATTAAGAACATACAGCTGGCACTAAAACCTCACTCAATGAGCTGTATACCGCCGTACGCAAACAAGAAAAAGCTCATCCAGAGGCGGAGCTCTTAGTGGCCGGGGACTTTAATGCAGGGAAACTTAAATCATATTTACTTAATTTCTATTAGCATGTTAAATGTCAAACCAGAGGGCAAAAACCAGAGGGCAAAAAAAATTATAGATCACCTTTACTCCACACAGAAACGTGTACAATTTGGCTCTCCATTTGGTAAATCTGATTCCTGCTTACAAGCAAAAAGTAAAGCAGGAAGCACCAGTTGTCAGATGAAGCAGATGCTAAACTACAGGACTGCTTTGCTAGCACATACTGGAATATGTTCCGGGATTCTTCCGATGGCATTGAGGAATACACCACATCAGTCACTGGCTATATCAATAAGTGCATTGAGGACGTCATCCCCTCAGTGACTGCACGTACATAACCCAACCAGAAGCCATGGATTACAGGCAACATTCACACTGAGCAAAAGAGTAGAGCTGCCGCTTTCAAGGAGTGGGACTCTAAACCAGAAGCTTATAAGAAATCCTACTATGCCCTCCAACGAACCATCAAACAGGCAAAGTGTTAATACAGGACTAAGACCGAATCATCAGGAAGTCATGGCTCTAGAACCTTCTGATAGGCTAATTGACATCATTTGAGTCAATTGGAGGTGTACCTGTGGCTGTATTTCAAGGCCTACCTTCAAACTCAGTGCCTCTCTGCTTGACATCATGGGGGGAGGGGGGGGGATCAAAATACATCAGCCAAGACCTCAAAAACAAAATGGTAGACCTCCACAAGTCTGGTTCATCCTTAGGAGCAATTTCCAAACACATGAAAGTACCACGTTCATCTGTACAAACAATAGTACGCAATTATAAACACCATGGGACTACGCAGCCGTCATACGACTCAGGAAGGAGAGACGCGTTCTGTCTCCTAGAGATGAGCGTATTTTGGTGCGAAAAGTGCAAATCAATCCCAGAACAACAGCAAAGGACCTTGTGAAGATGCTGGAGGAAACAGGTACAAAAGTATCTATATCCACAGTAAAACAAGTCCTATATCGACATAACCTGAAAGGAGGCTCAGCAAGGAAGAAGCCACTGCTCCAAAACCACCATAAAAAAGCCAGACTACGGTTTGCAACTGCACATGTGGACAAAGATTGTACTTTTTGGAGAAATGTCCTCTGGTCTGATGAAACAAAAATAGAGCCGTTTGGCCATAATGACTATCGCTATGTTTGGAGGAAAAAGGGGAGGCTTGCAAGCCTAGGAACACCATCCCAACTGTGAAGCACAGGGGTGGCAGCAACATGTGGGGGTGCTTTGCTGCAGGAGGGACTGGTGCACTTCACATAATAGATAGCTTCATGAGGAAGGTCAATGATGTGGCTATATTGAAGCAACATCTCAAGACAGTCAGGAAGTTTAAGTGTGGGTCTTCCAAATGGACAATGACCCCAAGCATACTTCCAAGTTGTGGCAAAATGGCTTAAGGTCAACAAAGTCAAGGTATTGGAGTGGCCATCACAAAGCCCTGGCATCAATCCTATAGAAAATCTGTGGGCAGAACTGAAAAAGCGTGTGCGAGCATGGAGGCCTACAAACCTGACTCCTCTGTCAGGAGGAATGGGTCAAAATTCACCCAACTTATTATGGGAAGCTTGTGGAAGGCTACCTGAAACGTTTGACCCAAGATAAACAATTTAAAGGCAATGCTACCAAATACTAATTGAGTGTATGTAAACTTCTGACCCACTGGGAATGTGATGAAAGAAATAAAAGCTGAAATAAATAATTCTCTACTATTATTCTGACATTTCACATTCTTAAAATAAAGTGGTGATCCTAACTGACCTAAAACAGGGAATTTTTACTAGGATTAAATGTTGCCAGGAATTGTGAAAAACTGAGTTTAAATCCATTTGGCTAAAGTGTATGTAAACTTCCAACTTCAACTGTATATTCTCGCGTCGAGGCAAGTAATGCATGAGAGCATCAGCTGTTCCAACTGTATATTCTCGCGTCGAGGCAAGTAATGCATGAGAGCATCAGCTGTTCCAGATGACTGATCACGCTCTCTGCAGCCGATGTGAGTAAGACCTTTAAACAGGTCAACATTAACAAGGCTGCAGGGCCAGACGGATTACTAGGACGTGTACTCCGAGCATGACCAACTGGCAAGCGTCTCCACTGACATTTTCAACCTGTCCCTGAGTCTGTAATATCTGCATATTTCAAATAGACCACCATAGAACCACCATTTCAGTCCCTGTACCCAAGGAAGCAAAGGTAACCTGCCTACCAACACATAGCAGTCACATCTGTAGCCATGCAATGCAGCAACACCATTATCCCAGAAACCCTAGACCCACCCCAATTTGCATACCAAACATCCACAGATGATGCAACGTCCATTGCACCCCACACTGCCCTTTCCCACCTGGGCAAAAGGAACACCTATGTGAGAATGCTGTTCATTGACTACAGCTCAGTGTTCAACACCAAAGTGCCCTCAAAGCTCATCACTAAGCTAAGGACCCAGGGACTATACACCTCCCTTTGCAACTGGATCCTAGACTTCCTGACAGAACGCCCCAGGAGGTAAGGGTAGGTAACACATCAACCACGCTGATCCTCAAAACAGGGGCCCCTCAGGGGTGTGTGCTCAGTCCACCTCCTGTACTCCCTGTTCACTCATGACTGCCCGGTCAGGCACGACTCCAACACCATCATTAAGTTTGCTGATGACATCAGTGGTAGGCCTGAGCCCCGACAACGATGAGACAGCCTATAGGGAGGAGGCCAGAGACCTTACCGTGTGGTTGTTGTCCTTGCACCTCTCCCTCAATGTGATCAAGACATTGGAGATGATTGTTGACTACAGGAAAAGGACCGAGCACACCCCCATTCTCATTAACGGGGCTGTAGTTGAGAACTTGAAGTTCCTTGGGGTCCACACATTTTTTAAAACCTTTATTTAAAGGTTCTTATTTTCAATGATGGCATAGGAACAGTGGGTTAGCTGCCTTGTTCAGGGGCAGAACGACAGATTTTTACCTTGTCAACTCGGGGATTCGATCTTGCAACCTTTCGGTTACTAGGCCAACGCTCTAGCCACTAGGCTACCTGCCTCCCCAGCAGCAACAAACTAACATGGTCCAAACACACCAAGACAGTCGTGAAGAGTGCACGACAAAAACCTATTCCCTCAGGAGACTGAAAAGATTTGGCATTGGTCCTCAGAAGCAGCTGTAGAACCAACATCAAGAGCATCCTGATTGGTTGCATCCCTGCCTGGTTTGGCAACTGCTCAGCCTCCGACAGCAAGGTTAGTGCCAGCCCAGTACATCACCAGGGCCAAGTTTCCTGCCATCCAGGACCTCAATACCAGACGATGTCGTTGAATTTTTTTGGGGGGGCCGGTATTTTCTTAAAACTGCATTGTTGGTTAAGGGCTTGTAAGTAAGCATTTCACTGTAAGGTCTACATCTGTTGTATTCGGCGCATGTGACAAAACATTTGATACAGGGACAGAGAACCAACCACCCAGAAACAACGGATAGAGCCTCGCTGAGTGCAAGCCTGTTCCTGCTTTAGCTAACTTGATGTCTGTCTTGTGGTCTTGCAAGACTGTAACGGTACTGAAAGTTAGGCACCAAGCCTAAAGGAGAAATCCTTGTCAAACAGAAATATAGCTATCTGTTTACCCGTCTTTCCTAGTGGACATGGGTTGGAAGGGTTGGGGTAGCCATGGTCCTCACTGAAGTATTTGGGGATGTTGTCCCCTGTCAGCTCAGCTACGATGTTGGGGATGTTTCCATAGGGACCCAGGTGCTGCAGCCCCTCATGGGCTCCACCTAGTGGAGGAAACAGAACATGACAAGAATATATTTTGTTTAGTCATGACAGGGACAGACAGGGCATGTTTACTACCATTCTTACGTTTTATAGTGATGATCCAGAACTTGTTGAATTTCAGCCAGTAGTTTTGAAAGTGGTGCTCACGAGCCAAATCAGATCCCCAGTTTTTTTTGTGTAGCATGTCATCCAATTGTGTACGACGTCAACCAATTCATATGATATGTTATAAATGTGTCCTGCTTATTAAGATCCAAGACTGCTGCTTTAACAATTTGATTAGCACAAGTAAAATTGAAATCTATATCAGAATACAATACTAAGCCTAGATATGTTATTGGTGTACAGTGCATTCTTTAAGTACCCTGTCTCGGAGCTCTACGGTGTGTGCCTTCACTTTCTTAATTTTATGTAACTTTTATTAAACTAGATGAACTAGTTAAGAACAAATTCTCATTTACAATGACGGCCTACACCGGCCAAACATGGATGACGTTTAGCTAATTGTGCGCTGCCCTATAGGACTCCCAATCACGGCCGGTTGTGATACAGCCTGGAATCTAACCAGGGTGTCTGTGGTGACTGTAGCGCCTTAGACCGCTGCGCCACTCGGGAGCCCATTTCTTGTCCAATCGAATTTACAACAGGTGCCAATCAAGTTGTATAAACATCAAGGCTGATCAATGGAAACAGGATGCAGCTGAGCTCAATGTCAAGTCTCATAGCAAAGGGTCTGAATACCTTTGTAAAAACAAATCGAAAAGCCTGTTTTCCCTTTGTCATTATGGGGTAGTGTGTAGACTGATGAGGGAAAAACAATATTTAATCCATTTTAGAATAAGGCTGTAAAGTTGCAAAATGTGGAGAAAGTAAAGGAGTCTGAATACTTTGCAAAATCACTGTACATGTCCCATCTCCAAACACAATCCCAAGTACAGAAACCCAAGGCCTGAAATGTAAATGTGATCTCCACACTGGGAACTATAACCATTGGCAAAACATTTTCCTCGCTCCGAGATGCATGCCCTCTCTCCCACAGAATATATCCCCCTCAATACTCTCGAACATTTGGCAGGAGCTTTCGGTGTAATATAAAATAGCTTACTTGCCGGTCCACATCGATGTAGACCTGTTATTAAACTCCATTATGGCCATGTACAAAATGGAACCCTATACCCTATGAAGTGCACTACTTTTGACCAGGACCCATAACCCTATTCCCTATGCAGTGCACTACTTTTGACCAGGGCCCATAACCCTATTCCCTATGAAGTGCACTATTTTTGACCAGGGCCCATAACTCTATACCCTATAAAGTGCACTACTTTTGACCAGGGCCCATAACACTATAAAGTGCACTACTTTTGACCAGGGCCCATAACCCTATTCCCTGAAGTGCACTACTTTTGACCAGGGCCCATAACCCTATTCCATAAAGTGCACTACTTTTGACCAGGGTCCATAACCCTATTCCCTGAAGTGCACTACTTTTGACCAGGGCCCATAACCCTATAAAGTGCACTACTTTTGACCAGGGCCCATAACCCTATTCCCTGAAGTGCACTACTTTTGACCAGGGCCCATAACCCTATAAAGTGCACTACTTTTGACCAGGGCCCATAACCCTATTCCCTGAAGTGCACTACTTTTGACCAGGGCCCATAACCCTATAAAGTGCACTACTTTTGACCAGGGCCCATAACCCTATACCCTATGAAGTGCACTACTTTTGACCAGGGCCCATAACTCTATTCCCTATGAAGTGCACTACTTTTGAACATATGGGATGTCGCTGAGTGATTTATCCAAGGCTATGAACTGGACACAAGACAGCTCTGTGGTGTAATTACTGGTAGGGAACATTTCAAAACAGATGTCATTTAATTTCACAATGGAAAATTGCCTGCAATAGAGTGGAGAGTATATTTCTTAGACATAACCCATGTGCCAAATCATGACACACCCCAGATACACACAGACTAGGCTTGTGGTCTTACACGTCATACTGTTTTATAGGTATAGTGTTTGATTACTAAACAAGTTGTCAAATACAATACAGTTACTGTACTTTTTGCTTCATTGACAACAAAAAAAAGAAGATTAACAAGCCTGAAATATACTTTAGGTCAAGCCAACTACTACAGCACTATGACTAAAACAGACAACTCCTTTAACTCAGATTATGGACCCCCCCACCTTGGATACTCTGGGGACCCACGATGTTGGTGGCCTGGTGAGCGGGGTACTCGATCCTGTGCCGAGCGATGCCAAGCTGCTCCATGGCGCCGTGTAGGAGGCGTTGAATATCGGCCTCAGATACTTGGTCTGCCGTGCGGGGGCTCCGGGCGGATGCCAGCCCCGCCATGCACACCAGAACGCCCAGCAACACGGTTCTACTCAACCTGACCGTCGAACCCATCTCTGTCTGCAATAGGGAGATAAAAAATATATATATAACGTTGCTTATCAATCATGTATTTAGTAGAAAATGCAACTGAAAACGTCATTCTAATTATATTTCAGAAGGATGTCCACCTGACAGAAACCATCATTAACCCATATGTAAACAGTTGACTAACAGAAGCAGGTGCAAATAGACACTTTTGTTGTTCCTTTCCCCTGTAAGATAATAATATCACACACCATTCGGCCATTGGAATCGCTTTATGTCCAAACACTGCGGAAAACCAAATTAATGTAGACATTGGCTTAACCTAGAACCATCCTAATAAATCCATTATTACGCAGGTACGCTAAGTGTTTTATTTGTAAATTATGTCTAGAACATAAATACATGTACTATATACATTGCAAAATGTTGCACGCGTAATCCTAATTAGCCATATAAATCTAAATCAACCTATATCTGGAATTAAGGCATACGTGCGTTTGCATCTTTTCAGTGAAAACAAAAATGTGCGCCATCGGGCAAATATGCTACAGAGGCCGCAACAGTCATACACATTCAGGATATACCAATAAACGACATTCAACAGATGCAATATTTTCAATCTCATTGGCTACTGTTACACATATCGAAAAGGCCTACACGATATTTATCTGACTTCACGATGTATCGTTTTCCTTACGGTGTATCCTGGATGCGGTGAGAAAGAGCTTGTGATGCTGACGGAGGATGCAGTCCTCGCTCCACGGATCATTACCTTGCTGGCTCTTACAGGCACAAAAACAATCCCAGGCTTCTCAGTGAATGTCTTTAAACGATGTCGATAATTTAGCGCATCAGGGTGGCGTTTTCGTGTTCTTTATAAATTAGTAGACAAACATGCAATAGCCTAAACTGTGGCTAAAATAGTCGTCAATTTTCATAAATTTGATTCCAAAGAAAAATTATTTTAAAAGGCCTATTTATTAAAAAAGTAAGTTTTACAGACATATTGGACAGGTGGGCTACAGGGAATATGTAAAGGGAAATCAATTAAATATGCAGTCAAAAAGGCTCCAAAGATATAACAGAATGTCTTTACAATAAAATATGACATTGATAAACCCCCCATTTTTATCTTTAATGCAAAAATCATAAAAACCACGACAACTGCCATGTGGACCATTACATGTGATGAATAGAACTCTAATCCAGAGCGTATGTCTCCTGCTCTTCCAGGAGGGTTCGGTACAGCTTCCTGCTCTTCCAGGAGGGTTCGGTACAGCTTCCTGCTCTTCCAGGGGGGTTCGGTACAGCTTCCTGCTCTTCCAGGAGGGTTCGGTACAGCTTCCTGCTCTTCCAGGGGGGTTCGGTACAGCTTCCTGCTCTTCCAGGAGGGTTCGGTACAGCATTCCCCAGACCAGGAGACAGGCGGACACGTCACTCAGCCTTTTGGCTCAAAAACCCCCCTACGTTTCCACGAATCCATTCTGAGGGCAGTAAAGAAAGGGAGTCAAAACGGTTAAGAGTTCATGGGTCCACCTATCATAAGTGGAACCATGAAGGACCCAACCTTGCTCTGTTTTCCTTTGCTTTGTAGGAAAGAGAATAGCATAAAATAATACATTTTTGCACTGTACTCTGCAGCTCTGTCATCACTGGGGTGGAGCCTGACCTGGCCAACAGGGATGAGGGACTGGAGCCTGACCTGGCCAACAGGGATGAGGGACTGGAGCCTGACCTGGCCAACAGGGATGAGGGACAGGAGCCTGACCTGGCCAACAGGGATGAGGGACAGGAGCCTGACCTGGGGAAGCAGGCTGTGGCTCGGGGCATAGACCACAGCCAGGTTATTAGTCATCTGTTCTCAGCACACCTGAGAGAAGGAAAGAAAGGCAGAGAGGAAACAATTACATGACCTTTGCAGGAACTGTACAGTACAGCAAGACATTTTGGATCAAAGCATCTGCTAAATTTATACGCATCTCAATCTGGGAAATGCATTTAAATATATTTCACAGCACAGAACATCAGTTCCAAAATAGAATGGTAACTTAGCTCCCAGTATGTAAGTATACTACAGCCTCTTCAAAGAGGTCAGGACCTTACTGGCACAGGCTCTGCTCTGAACACATTACCTGGCTCTGCTCTGAACACATTACCTGGCTCTGCTCTGAACACATTACCTGGCTCTGCTCTGAACACATTACCTGGCTCTGCTCTGAACACATTCCCTGGCTCTGCTCTGAACACATTACCTGGCTCTGCTCTGAACACATTCCCTGGCTCTGCTCTGAACACATTACCTGGCTCTGCTCTGAACACATTACCTGGCTCTGCTCTGAACACATTACCTGGCTCTGCTCTGAACACATTACCTGGCTCTGCTCTGAACACATTACCTGGCTCTGCTCTGAACACATTACCTGGCTCTGCTCTGAACACATTACCTGGCTCTGCTCTGAACACATTACCTGGCTCTGCTCTGAACACATTACATGGCTCTGCTCTGAACACATTACCTGGCTCTGCTCTGAACACATTACCTGGCTCTGCTCTGAACACATTACCTGGCTCTGCTCTGAACACATTACCTGGCTCTGCTCTGAACACATTACCTGGCTCTGCTCTGAAAACATTACCTGGCTCTGCTATGAACACATTACCTGCGGGAGACCTTTGAGAGGAAATGGAAAAAGTGTGAGGAAGGCACAGTTCTTGTCAGGCAGTAGGCAGGACAGCAGCTGGGTGGCCCGAGGTCCTCTCCTCCACAGTGAGCAGTAGCTGGGCCTTTAGCAGGGCAGAGTGGATGTCTAGGAGGGGGTGTGTGTGTGTGTGTGGGGGGGGGGGGGGGGGGGGTTATGGAAGCTCCAGACAGAACAGCTTCAGTAGGCTGGCCACATCACAAGGGAGAGCTGTGGATAGGCAGGCTTCCCAGTGGTCCAGCTTAGCCTGTGAAATAGATGTAGCAGACAACACAGGCTTGAGTTGGTCCGTGGATCAACCACCATGACTCAGTTCCATTACACAAGAGTCATTGAATGAATGAGTCTTCTGTATGGGCGCGTTTTGTTATGAGCATTTCTCTACACCCGCAATAACATCTGCTAAATGTGTATGTGACGAATAAAATGTAATTTGAAATTTGACTTGGACCTCCTACGCTCGGTTTGAACATCATCAAGCATTGCTTTCGGTACGGTTGTGCAATCATAAGGACCTTCTCTTTCATTTAAGTGTGAAATAATTGTCAAAACACAAAAAAATACCACTTCGTAGGGTTCCTGTTTCCACGCGGCCATATCGCCATGTTACACAGCACGTTTACGGAAGACAGAGGGACCGCCTGTGTTAATTTGCTATCTAGCATGCTCCCCACACCTGGGTATAATGGAAGAAGGCTGCCGGAAACATGGTGTCACTGAAAAAAATAAAACTAAATGTAAAATAGACATTATACACTTTTATTTTTTTAATGTGATATGAAAGTAAAGGGCTTTATTTCTAGAATTGTATCGCAATTGAGAAACGAGTCCCATTTAGATGGAATATTTGGCTGTTTAAGGCTGCCAGAGCCAGTCTACCTCTGAAAATAACACGAGGTCATTGGACCTTAAGGAGTAACGGACTCTGTAAGAGCACATCTTGGGCTACCATGACCCATGCATTTAACACCAGAGAACCTATGGTTAACTCACACCACTTGCGATCCTCAGACGAACAACAGAGTATGATTTTTCTGAACAGGCCATCAGTACCAGCATGTTGCAGTTGTTCACAAGAATCCACATTGAAAGGGATATGAATCATTTGTCACTTACTTAAAAAAAAAAATAAGCATATATTGGAGGTCTATTGAAAAAGTTACTTAAATTGAAACGTGTGTGTTCTTACCAGGGTAGCAGCCCATACTCAGCTATGTAACGTAAACTCACCCCATTCCGTAGAAATGTGCGTATCCGCGACATTCAAACGATGCTACAAAGAAAACTAATGGGACTGTAGCGACTGTGTTGACGTCAAAATCGGGGGTGTGAACTAGATTTCTATTCAAGCATTGATTGACATGGTAATGGATCTATAGTATTGGAGAAAAGTAAAAAAAACTGACCCTCCGTTACATCTTGACGTGCCATGTCGTAACGTACAGCACGCATAAATAAACTATTTCTGTCTTACAATCTCTCTCCACCAGGTGTAGCACTTCTATCATCCTTTAAAAACAAGAAATTGACAGTGACTGGGGTAAGGGGGGATACCTAGTCATTTTTTTGCGTCATCACTGCATGCGATCATCATTCTCAAAGCCGCTGTTTACTTCTAAGATCACTTTAGCACCGCCCTAAAAACCCGATTCAAACTCGACACAAACCTTCAAATAGGTAAATAATGACACATTATATAAACTCTTTATAGTGTTTGATTTACATTTTAGAGGCGATAAGGTGATAAGTTGGACAGATCGAGTGAAAAAAAGCAATTTTCCCACACAACATCATCTCTCCTTCTCACTACCATGCATTAATTTCGCTTCCCCACCCGCCATTTTTAAAAAGAACCGACGGGGCTCATTGCCTGCTTGAATTATGCAGAAACGGGCAGCGTTTAGGTCATTTAATTGATTCTGTTGGAAAGGGGAGAAATTGTGCTTTACACAATAGTATTGACATTACAGTTGATCTGGAAGTATTACGTTTTTGGGGCGCTAAAATAAGGGCAATTGTACGGACCAAGGCGATGTATGAGTTTACGTTAGCACGTTGGTAAACTCTCCAGCGACACTCTAAACACCCGTGTTTCACCAGTAACTCCTCTCGCTTTCTTCCGACAGTTTTTCAGCTTTTATCCCATGAACCACACAAAGACGTTGCAAAACATAGAGCCAAAACACTTCACTATGCCTATCTGAAATCTTAACATTTCTGTAACTTTTTTTGCAGGTGGAAACGAAGCAATCTTCCTAAATGTCATTGACCAGTAACTGCCAGGCATACTATTTTAACACGATTGCGGACGATTCTGAAAAGTCGCTAGTTGTTCTTGCTAATTAATTATTGCTATCAGAATCACCTGTGGCACTTTGAAAACACACCATTCAATTAAGTGCCTCTCTGGCAGATGTAATACATTCATCAGACTGAGGGTGGCGTTGTAGTATCATATTCAAACATGTAGTTCCGTCAAATACAAGTCAACCTGGGCCTATTTTCCCAGAAGCATCTTAAGGCGAAGTTAATCTTAGAACCAATTTATCCTTAAGATGTTTTTTTGGGGGAAACCGGCCCCCGACTATTATTTCAGATGAGGTAAACTGGCTAAATGAAGGGTACTGCTTGTCAGAGGATTGATGAAAAGGGCAAGGATGTTCTGGGATGTGGAAGGTTGTGGCCTAACTTTCAGGAATGAGTCATGTTGGGTTTCTTTGCTAGGGTTGGAATCGTTGAAATCCATGGGCAGTAACTGTTACTGTCATCTTGTTTCGGTAGCAATGCTTATGATTCCTCGTGTGGTTGATTATTTACAACAGTTCGTTTTACTTAGGCTTTGTTTACAAAGGCAGCCCAATTGTTGGCAAAAGAGCTGATCTGATTGGTCAAAAGACCAATGGGGGGGGGGGGGTCGGAGTGGGGAGGGGGGAGTCTGAGTAGTGCGGCCTGTGTAAACGCAGCCTCACATGCTGACCAGACCGGACACGTCGCGTGCGCGAGCGTCGCAAAATAAATGTAGAAATCCATGTTATTCAATTATTGCACCCACACTGCTCGCGAGCGCCAACGAGCGTCCTCGACGCCAAGGGCTAAAATAGAACTCATTCCTATTTATGACGCAGAACGCGCTGAAAGTCATCTCCTCATTGGTTTATAGAAGCAGGGACCCACGTGCCATCTCCTCATTGGTTATACCCACGTGGGTGATTGAAAGACGAACTTTGTTGCCGGTTGTCGTGGTAATACAATGAAAGTTTAGATGCTATCACCATAAGTTCAAAGATGAAAAAGCCTGGGCGGAGAGATGACTAGAAACTATTCAGTTGGCTGTTTTATGTGTGGATTAATTGTCTGAGTAGAGGACCTTGTGCATTTCAGGTGAAATAACTCAATGTTTATATCCCAGGACAAATTAGCTAGCAACAGCAAGCTAGCTAAATAGGACAAGTTAACGTTAGCTAACCGGAAGGTTACAAGTTCAAATCCCCGAGCTGACAAGGTACAAATCTGTCGTTCTGCCCCTGAACAGGCAGTTAGACCCACTGTTCCTAGGCCGTCATTGAAAATAAGAATTTGTTCTTAACTGACTTGCCTAGTTAAATAAAGGTAAAAAAAAATAAATTATAAGTGCAAGCTAACTAGCTAAATTGCCATACATGTTTAATGCTTTTCGACCTGTCCCGAAATGAATGTCATTGGTTCAGAGTTTGTTTTGATATTTTAACCTGCATGTTGTGATCGCTTTTGGGGTGTGGGGGGGGGGGGCAAAATAGATAAATAAAATGTATGCACGATAGCGCACGAGCGCAGCCGGTTTGGGTTCCGTGTCAGGGCCCAGATAGTCTAATTATAATGAAGATCAGACACTATTTTATGTATTCTGAATGTGTTTCCTCAAACCGAACAGACATCCAACAACAAAGTAACTTAATGCTTATTGTTACAAGCAACTATTTTATTACAACAGAACATGTATATACAGTCAACGGTACAAAGGCAGACAACAGAAGGAGGGTGAATGTGTATGGAGGAGGTGTGGGTAGATGGGATGTTTTAGAAGCACTTCCTGTGGACGATGGAAGGGCCGGCCTCGTCGTACTCCTGTTTACTGATCCACATCTGCTGGAAGGTGGAGAGAGAGGCCAGGATGGAGCCGCCGATCCACACAGAGTACTTACGCTCGGGGGGAGCGATGATCTAGAGGAGGTGGAGAGGAGAGGAGGTGGAGAGGAGAGGAGAGATGTGGAGGGTTGGTTAAGATCTCAGAGGCTAAGGTCCTTTGCTGCTCAGTGCACAAGTGTTGCTGATTTAAATCAAAGCTGTGGATATACAGAGTTAACCATTCTAGTAGTCAAAATGCAATTTAGCATGTTATTGTAGTGAAGTGTATGGAGAGGGTTGGTTAAGAACTCTTCTGTACTCTAGCACAGTGGACAGACAGTGTTGCTGATTTGAACCAGCGTTGTGTGTGTACAGTATTAGGCAAACATGGTTTGTTATTTAAAGTAAAGGATAGTTGGCTGAACATGGAGGATAGTGGGGCAACTCCTGTAAACCTACAGCATATCCACGGCTCTGACACTGTTGGAAATAGTCAACGTTCCAATGTCCATACTACCATACCACATAGAATACACGCCCAAGACATGGCTTCATTCAGTAGTACACTAGTGTGAACATCAGGGTTGGGGTCAATTCCATTTCAATTCAGAAAGTACACCAAATTCCAATATCAAATCCAAATTTTCCGAAGTGAAAAGCATAGGAGAGAATTGAAATGGAATTGACTCATTGGAACTTAGTTCCTCCTGTGTTGAACAGAAATGTTGCCCCACCTTGATCTTCATAGTGCTGGGGGCCAGAGCGGTGATCTCCTTCTGCATACGGTCAGCAATACCAGGGTACATGGTGGTACCTCCTGACAGGACGTTGTTGGCGTACAAGTCCTTACGGATGTCAATGTCACACTTCATGATGCTGTTGTAGGCGGTCTCATGGATACCAGCGGACTCCATACCTGAGCAGGTGAGACGAGAAGAGACACTTGGTGAGCAACGACACCTCCACAGACAGGATGTAGGTGACCTACATGAGTTAGACATGTAAGGAATAGATAAATTATGCTTACATTAAATGGCTGTGTGTGGAATCTAACAGTAACAGAATGGCAATGTCCATTGGACACTAGAGGACAGTGTTGTGACATGTATGGCAGGGAGGGCCTAGTGTCTGCAAGTTTTTGGTCTTTCCTGTTCCTTACTAATTAGACCTTAATTCATCAATCAAATACAAAGGGAGGATTGAAAACCTGCAGACACTTCCCTCCGTGGAATGAGTTTGACACATGATGTATGGCAACAGAGTCAAATGTGAAGTAAGTGTGTGGAGAGATACATGGTAAGGTGAACATGGTCTACTGTAGAGGAACCAGAGAGACAGAGAGAGAGAGAGAATTTGAAAACAAATCCAAATGTGGAAAAACTCCCACAGTGTGCAATCACAGCAGCAAGATTTGTTTCCTGTTGCCACAAGAAAAGGGCAACCAGTGACGAACAAACAGCATTGTAAATACAACCTATATTTATGTTTATTTATTTTCCCTTTTGTACTTTAACTATTTGCACATCATTACAACACTGTATATTGACATAATATGACATTTGAAATGTCTTTTATTTTGGAACTTTTGTATGTGTAATTTCTTGTTTACTGTTCATTTCTTATTGTTTATTTCACTTTTGTTTTATATAATTCACTTGCTTTGGCAATGTAAACATATGTTTCCCATGCCAATAAAGCCCCTTAAAGTACATTGAAATTGAATTGAATTGAGAGAGAGAGAGAGAGAGATACGTACCAATGAAGGAAGGCTGGAAGAGGGTCTCTGGGCAACGGAAACGCTCGTTGCCGATGGTGATGACCTGACCGTCAGGCAGCTCATAGCTCTTCTCCAGAGAGGAGGAGGAGGCAGCGGTGGCCATCTCATTCTCAAAGTCCAGGGCCACGTAGCACAGCTTCTCCTTGATGTCACGCACGATCTCACGCTCGGCTGTAGTGGGGAGATTCAGAGTGTTGTTGAATCAAGCCCAACATTAGACACTACATAGAGCCTCAAAGACGCTACATAGAGCCTCAAAGACGCTACATAGAGCCTCAAAGACGCTACATAGAGCCTCAGACGCTACATAGAGCCTCAGACGCTACATAGAGCCTCAAAGACGCTACATAGAGCCTCAAAGACGCTACATAGAGCCTCAAAGACGCTACATAGAGCCTCAAAGACGCTACATAGAGCCTCAGACGCTACATAGAGCCTCAGACGCTACATAGAGCCTCAAAGATGCTACATAGAGCCTCAAAGATGCTACATAGAGCCTCAAAGACGCTACATAGAGCCTCAAAGACGCTACATAGAGCCTCAAAGACGCTACATAGAGCCTCAAAGACACTACATAGAGCCTCAAAGACGCTACATAGAGCCTCAAAGACACTACATAGAGCCTCAAAGACACTACATAGAGCCTCAAAGACGCTACATAGAGCCTCAAAGACGCTACATAGAGCCTCATAGACTTCTGAAGGTAATTGATTGCACCAGATCTTATTTAGTGGCTTCATAGCAAAGGAGGTGAATACATATGCACTACTTTTCCATTTTTAAAATAAGTACTTTTTTAATTTCACCAATTTGGACTATTTTGTGTATGTCCATTATATGAAATCCAAATAAAAATCCATTTAAATTACAGGTTGTAATGCAACAAAATAGAAAAAACGCCAAGCGGGATGAATACTCTTACCACTGCTAAGGGCTGTTCTTAGACACGACGCTATGCAGAGTGCCTGGATACAGCCCTTAGCCGTGGTATATAGGCCATATACCACAAGTCCATGAGGTGCCTTATTGTTATTATAAACTAGTTACCAACGTAATTAGGGCAGTAAAAATAAATGTTTTGTCATACCTGTGGTATACGGTCTGATATACCATGGCAGCCAATCAGCAATCAGTGCTCGAACCACCCAGTTTATAATAAATAACATATCATAGATAGACTTATCTTGATGTTGGTTGAATCCTAGTATACTAAATAACATATCATAGATAGGTTTATACTATCTTACCAAGATAATGTTCTCTGAACTTGTCGCTGTATAATGTGAAACTAATCCTGTCTATAGAAATCTTGGTTCTTGGTGGCCATCTTACCGGTGGTCACGAAGGAGTAGCCACGCTCAGTCAGGATCTTCATCAGGTAGTCAGTGAGGTCTCGACCGGCCAGATCCAGACGCATGATGGCATGGGGCAGAGCATAACCCTCATAGATGGGGACATTGTGAGTCACACCATCACCGGAGTCCAGCACAATACCTGGGGAGAGGATGGATCATCAGCTGAGGAGGGAGGTGGACACAGACCTGCTTCTTTTCACGTATAGTTTGTGGTTGGATGTCTTGTGAGACTGCAGTGGATCACTACCCTTAAAGTGGATCACTACCCTTAAAGTGGATCACTACCCTTAAAGTGGATCACTACCCTTAAAGTGGATCACTACCTTTAAAGTGGATCACTACCCTTAAAGTGGATCACTACCTTTAAAGTGGATCACTACCCTTAAAGTGGATCACTACCCTTAAAGTGGATCACTACCCTTAAAGTGGATCACTACCCTTAAAGTGGATCACTACCTTTAAAGTGGATCACTACCTTTAAAGTGGATCACTACCTTTAAAGTGGATCACTACCCTTAAAGTGGATCACTAACCTTAAAGTGGATCACTACCCTTAAAGTGGATCACTACCCTTAAAGTGGATCACTACCTTTAAAGTGGATCACTACCTTTAAAGTGGATCACTACCCTTAAAGTGGATCACTACCCTTAAAGTGGATCACTACCTTTAAAGTGGATCACTACCCTTAAAGTGGATCACTACCCTTAAAGTGGATCACTACCCTTAAAGTGGATCACTACCTTTAAAGTGGATCACTACCCTTAAAGTGGATCACTACCCTTAAAGTGGATCACTACCCTTAAAGTGGATCACTACCCTTAAAGTGGATCACTACCCTTAAAGTGGATCACTACCCTTAAAGTGGATCACTACCTTTAAAGTGGATCACTACCCTTAAAGTGGATCACTAACCCTAAAGTATCTATATCAGGCCTGGGCAACTCCAGTCTATTGGGGGCCTGATTGGTGTCACAGTTTCGCCCCAATCCCAGCTAACACACCTGACACCAATAATGAACTAATCATGATCTTCAGTTTAGAATGCAATTAGTTTCAATCAGGTGTGTTTGTGAGGGACGGTGGAAAAGTGTGACACCAATTAGGCACCTGAGGACTGGAGTTGCCCAGACCTGGACTGAAGGATATTATGTGAGTAATGTAAACAGCACTTATTAATGTCAAACCATGTCGTCATAGGATATTATGTGAGTAATGTAAACAGCACTTATTAATGTCAAACCATGTCGTCATAGGATATTATGTGAGTAATGTAAACAGCACTTATTACTGTCAAACCATGTCGTCATAGGAGTAGAAAATATTGTGTCTGTAGCATTATACCAAGTGTTTGTGTATATGGTATTGTATCTATTGTGTATATGGTATTGTGGTATTGTATCTATTGTGTATATGGTATTGTGGTATGGTATCTACTGTGTATATGGTATTGTGGTATGGTATCTACTGTGTATATGGTATTGTGGTATGGTATGGTATTGTGGTATGGTATTGTGGTATGGTATCTACTGTGTATATGGTATTGTGGTAGGGTATTGTGGTATTGTATCTATTGTGTATATGGTATTGTATCTATGGTATTGTGGTATTGTATCTATTGTGTATATGGTATTGTGGTATTGTATCTATTGTGGTATGGTATCTATTGTATCTATGGTATTGTGGTATTGTATCTATTGTGTATATGGTATTGTGGTATTGTATCTATTGTGTATATGGTATTGTGGTATTGTATCTATTGTGTATATGGTATTGTGGTATTGTATCTATTGTGTATATGGTATTGTATCCATTGTGTATATGGTATTGTGGTATGGTATATATTGTGTATATGGTATTGTATCTATTGTGTATATGGTATTGTGGTATGGTATTGTGGTATGGTATCTACTGTGTATATGGTATTGTGGTATGGTATTGTGGTATGGTATTGTGGTATGGTATCTACTGTGTATATGGTATTGTGGTATGGTATTGTGGTATGGTATCTACTGTGTATATGGTATTGTGGTGTGGTATGGTATTGTGGTATGGTATCTACTGTGTATATGGTATTGTGGTATGGTATTGTGGTATGGTATCTACTGTGTATATGGTATTGTGGTATGGTATTGTGGTATGGTATCTACTGTGTATATGGTATTGTGGTATGGTACTGTGTATATGGTATTGTGGTATGGTATCTACTGTGTATATGGTATTGTGGTATGGTATTGTGGTATGGTATCTACTGTGTATATGGTATTGTGGTATGGTATTGTGGTATGGTATTGTGGTATGGTATGGTATTGTGGTATGGTATTGTGGTATGGTATCTACTGTGTATATGGTATTGTGGTATGGTATTGTGGTATGGTATCTACTGTGTATATGGTATTGTGGTAGGGTATTGTGGTATGGTATGGTATTGTGGTATGGTATTGTGGTATGGTATCTACTGTGTATATGGTATTGTGGTATGCAATGTGATAGCCGGAAGTCCTGTGGAAACTCACCGGTGGTACGACCGGAGGCGTAGAGGGACAGCACGGCCTGGATGGCGACGTACATGGCGGGGACGTTGAAGGTCTCAAACATGATCTGGGTCATCTTCTCCCTATTGGCCTTGGGGTTGAGGGGGGCCTCAGTGAGCAGGGTGGGGTGCTCCTCAGGGGCCACGCGCAGCTCGTTGTAGAAGGTGTGGTGCCAGATCTGATGGAAGAAGGAGGAGCGAGATGGTCAGAGAAGTTCTGGAGAACAGAACACAGTGTGAGATAGAGAAAGATGTAGCTGTCCCGTTGAAGTCACGTTGTTTTGCATAATGTAACCATGACATATTAATGATGGATATGTTAAGTTTCATAAGTCTATTTGCATCATATTGGATAGTTTCCCAAGTGTCATTAGCTTCTTGTCTCTAAGTATATGTGTATCTTGAGACATGAAGTTCTGCTTTTAATCATCTTACAAAATCATTCACAAGTGTCTAATATCTCTAGTGGCGTCTCTGGGTCCCACACCTTCTCCATGTCGTCCCAGTTGGTGATGATGCCGTGCTCGATGGGGTACTTCAGAGTCAGGATACCTCTCTTGCTCTGAGCCTCGTCTCCCACATAGCTGTCCTTCTGTCCCATTCCCACCATCACGCCCTGTATAGAGATCAAACACGGGTCAGGAGAGTTCGCCGTACGCACGACACATGAATTTAATTTTACGCGAGTCTCATTGCCAACTCAACGCTACAAACGTAAACTACACTACATTATCTGTATATAGCCTATGATCTTTGATGTCAGGACATAAGTAAACAAACAAATCAGTTAGTAATGGCCAACGGCTATCCGTTTTTTACCTGGTGACGGGGACGTCCAACGATGGATGGGAACACAGCGCGGGGAGCGTCATCACCGGCGAACCCAGCCTTGACCAGGCCAGAGCCGTTGTCGCACACGAGGGCGGTAGTCTCCTCGTCGTCACACATGATTGGTCTTGTTTCAGATGGCCTTCTGTCAGAAGGAGAGACACGGTGGTAAGAGCTCTGTCTGAGCACATTAACACTGATTGTACGTAGATACAGTATTTACCCCTAGATTTTCTATATATACACACAAAACACCATGTACATTAGCTTATCACTGGACGTGAGGCTGCCACTGCATTAACAGCTACATTTACAACTATTGGGTAGTGATCCACTTTAAGGGTAGTGATCCACTTTAAGGGTAGTGCTCCACTTTAAGGGTAGTGATCCACTTTAAGGGTAGTGATCCACTTTAAGGTTAGTGATCCACTTTAAGGGTAGTGATCCACTTTAAGGGTAGTGATCCACTTTAAAGGTAGTGATCCACTTTAAGGGTAGTGATCCACTTTAAAGGTAGTGATCCACTTTAAGGTTAGTGATCCACTTTAAGGGTAGTGATCCACTTTAAGGGTAGTGATCCACTTTAAGGGTAGTGATCCACTTTAAAGGTAGTGATCCACTTTAAAGGTAGTGATCCACTTTAAAGGTAGTGATCCACTTTAAGGGTAGTGATCCACTTTAAAGGTAGTGATCCACTTTAAGGGTAGTGATCCACTTTAAGGGTAGTGATCCACTTTAAAGGTAGGGATCCACTTTAAGGGTAGTGATCCACTTTAAGGGTAGTGATCCACTTTAAAGGTAGTGATCCACTTTAAAGGTAGTGATCCACTTTAAGGGTAGTGATCCACTTTAAGGGTAGTGATCCACTTTAAGGGTAGTGATCCACTTTAAGGGTAGTGATCCACTTTAAGGGTAGTGATCCACTTTAAGGGTAGTGATCCACTTTAAGGGTAGTGATCCACTTTAAAGGTAGTGATCCACTTTAAGGGTAGTGATCCACTTTAAGGGTAGTGATCCACTTTAAGGTTAGTGATCCACTTTAAGGGTAGTGATCCACTTTAAGGGTAGTGATCCACTTTAAGGGTAGTGATCCACTTTAAAGGTAGTGATCCACTTTAAGGGTAGTGATCCACTTTAAGGGTAGTGATCCACTTTAAGGGTAGTGATCCACTTTAAGGGTAGTGATCCACTTTAAAGGTAGGGATCCACTTTAAGGGTAGTGATCCACTTTAAGGGTAGTGATCCACTTTAAAGGTAGTGATCCACTTTAAAGGTAGTGATCCACTTTAAGGGTAGTGATCCACTTTAAGGGTAGTGATCCACTTTAAGGGTAGTGATCCACTTTAAGGGTAGTGATCCACTTTAAGGGTAGTGATCCACTTTAAGGGTAGTGATCCACTTTAAGGGTAGTGATCCACTTTAAAGGTAGTGATCCACTTTAAGGGTAGTGATCCACTTTAAGGGTAGTGATCCACTTTAAGGTTAGTGATCCACTTTAAGGGTAGTGATCCACTTTAAGGGTAGTGATCCACTTTAAGGGTAGTGATCCACTTTAAAGGTAGTGATCCACTGCAGTCTCACAAGACATCCAACCACAAGCTATACGTGAAAAGAAGCAGGTCTGTGTCTACCTCCCTCCTCAGCTGATGATCCATCCTCTCCTTAGGTATTGTGCTAAAGGCCAGTTTTATTGCTTCTTTGATCAGAACGACAGTTTTCAGCTGTGCTAACATAATTGCAAAAGGGTTTTCTAATGATCAATTCGCCTTTTAAAATTATAAACTTGTATTAGGTAATACAATGTGCCATTGGAAGACAGGAGTGATGGTTGCTGATAATGGGCCTCTGTACGTCTATGCAGATATTCCTTTTACTGAGGAGTGGCATTTGTCTGGCGACTCAACCATAAAGGTCTGATTGGTGGAGTGCTACAGAGATGGTTGTCCTTCTGGAAGGTTCTCCCATCTCCACAGAGGAACTCTAGAGCTCTGTCAGAGTGACCATCGGGATCTTGGTCACTTCCCTGACCAAGGCCCTTCTCCCCCGATTGCTCAGTTTGGCCTGGCGACCAGCTCTAGCAAGAGTCTTGGTGGTTCCAAACTTCTTCCATTTAAGAATCACGGAGGCCACTGTGTTGTTGGGGACCTTCAATGCTGCAGAAGTGTTTTCGTACCCTTCCCCAGATCTGTGCCTCCACACAATCCTCTCGGAGCTCTACGGACAATTCCTTTGACCTCATGGCTTGGTTTTTGCTCCGACATGCACTGTCAACTTATATAGACAGGTGTGTGCCTTTCCAAATCATGTCCAATCAATTGAATTTACCACAGGTGGACTGCAATCAAGATGTAGAAACATCCCAAGGATGATCAATGGAAACAGGATGCACCTGAGCTCAAATTCGAGTCTCATGGCAAAGGGTCTGAATACTTATGTAAATAAGGTATTATATTTTGTTTTATACATTTACAAAAAATGTGTTTTCGCTTTTTCATTCTGGTGTATTGTGTGTGTAGATTGCTGCGCAAAAAAATATATTGAATCAGTTTTAAAATAAGATTGTAACGTAAAACAAAATGTGGAGAAAGTCAAGGGGTCTGAACACTTTCCGAAGGCACCGTACAGTACATTTAGGAATCAGTTACGTTATTAAAGACATCCTCCAAGGAGGTGAATTAATATGTTATCATTATTGTCTAATATAATGCTTAATGCCATGATATTGTTTTTTTTTATGTTGTCAGTATTTTAATAGTGCAAATAAATTCAAATGTTCCTAGAAATAACTTTTCAAAAGCGTTATTGAAATAACCTAGTACTCTTACTGACCACTGATAACCTATCTTCTCCCTCTTTGTCAGAGCTGCCCTGTAAAGCCAAACAGGGACATAGTAGAGTGCCCCCCCCCCCCCCCACCCCCCACCACACTACTGTCTCTATTCTTAACCATGGCCCTTGTCATTCCAAACAACGGCCACACGGAACACTACCTCCTCCCCCGTCTCCTCATCCTCCTCAATCCTCCCCTATCTCTAACAGAGCTATGTCACAGCTGAAGTAACTTGTCTGTTGACAATTAACAGTGGTTGGCCAAGTAACTGTCGGCACAATAGTACCTCCTGTATGCTTTGTAGGGGAGCTGGAGAGCATGTGTTACTGTCCCTCTAATCCTCCACCCAACCTCCTCTTAATCTATCCCTCCATACTCCTGTTACTGTCCAGCTATCCCTCCCTGCTTCCCTCTATCTATCCCTCCATACTCCTGTTACTGTCCTGCTATCCCTCCCTGCTTCCCTCTATCTATCCCTCCATACTCCTGTTACTGTCCAGCTATCCCTCCCTGCTTCCCTCTATCTATCCCTCCATACTCCTGTTACTGTCCTGCTATCCCTCCCTGCTTCCCTCAATCTATCCCTCCATACTCCTGTTACTGTCCAGCTATCCCTCCCTGCTTCCCTCTATCTATCCCTCCATACTCCTGTTACTGTCCTGATATCCCTCCCTGCTTCCCTCTATCTATCCCTCCATACTCCTGTTACTGTCCAGCTATCCCTCCCTGCTTCCCTCTATCTATCCCTCCATACTCCTGTTACTGTCCAGCTATCCCTCCCTGCTTCCCTCTATCTATCCCCCCATACTCCTTTTACTGTCCCTCTCCATCCCTCTCTTCAGCCATGCTTGTCCTGGCAGCTCTCTTCAGAGCATGTATTTCTGTCCCTCCAGTCCACCTTTCCATTACATCCCCCTATCCCTCTCTCCCTCTCTCCCCCTCTCCCTCTCTCCCCCTCTCCCTCTCTCCCTCTCTCCCTCTCTCCCTCTCTCCCTCTCTCCCTCTCTCCCTCTCTCCCTCCATTCCTCAATCCATTATCCTCTTTCTGTATCTTTCCATCGCTTCATCCCTCCATGCCAACCAGCCAGCCAACCGGCCAGCCAACCAACCAGCCAACCAGCCAGCCAACCGGTCAGCCAACCAACCAGCCAACCAGCCAACCGGTCAGCCAACCAACCAGCCAACCAGCCAACCAGCCAGCCAGCCACCCAAAATGTCTGCCAACACTGGCATGACACCTCCCTTCATTAGTAGACCTGTCCAGTGGTCCCTTCATTAGTAGACCTGTCCAGAAGTCGGGAGGCCTGGCGCTCCACAGCGGGTGGCATCTGTTCCTCTGTCTGACCCCCTGGTCAATCCACCAGATCACTGATCACTGATCACCAGATCACTGTTCACACGTGTTGCCACCAGCACAGCCTGTCAATCAATGACAACAAGCCTGGCTGCTGAAGACTGCTGAACTACATGTACTGTCTCCCCATTCAGCTCCTTTCACCTCTCTTTCTTTCTCCACCCTTTTTACCTTCTCTCAACAACCTCAAAACATCGTTCTCTCACAGCCAATTAGAAGTAGACAGACATCCGTTGTAGGCATTAACTCTACATGTGGTGATGCGCTGTCTCGTTCAACCGCAGCAGCAGCTCCCGGCAGTTAAACCAAACATCCTCCTTCCCTTTCCAAAGACACAACAACACAGCGGCACCATGCTTCCCAAGAGTAGCTCACAAAAGTGTGAATCCTTCCTAACACCACCAAGTCATCTAGCCCACTAGAGAGAGAAACAGAGTTATAGACAGTACTGAGTCCAGTAGAGAAACAGTGTTATAGACAGTACTGAGTCCACTAGAGAAACAGTGTTATAGACAATACTGAGTCCAAGAGAGAAACGGTGTTATAGACAATACTGAGTCCAAGAGAGAAACAGTGTTATAGACAGTACTGAGTCCAGTAGAGAAACGGTGTTATAGACAGTACTGAGTCCACTAGAGAAACAGTGTTATAGACAGTACTGAGTCCAAGAGAGAAACAGTGTTATAGACAGTACTGAGTCCACTAGAGAGAGAAACAGTGTTATAGACAGTACTGAGTCCACTAGAGAGAGAAACAGTGTTATAGACAGTACTGAGTCCAGTAGAGAAACAGTGTTATAGACAGTACTGAGTCCACTAGAGAGAAACAGTGTTATAGACAGTACTGAGTCCAGTAGAGAAACAGTGTTATAGACAGTACTGAGTCCAGTAGAGAAACAGTGTTATAGACAGTACTGAGTCCACTAGAGAGAGAAACAATGTTATAGACAGTACTGAGTCCAGTAGAGAAACAGTGTTATAGACAGTACTGAGTCCACTAGAGAGAGAAACAGTGTTATAGACAGTACTGAGTCCAGTAGAGAGAGAAACAGTGCTATAGACAGTACTGAGTCCACTAGAGAGAGAAACAGTGTTATAGACAGTACTGAGTCCAGTAGAGAGAGAAACAGTGTTATAGACAGTACTGAGTCCACTAGAGAGAAACAGTGTTATAGACAGTACTGAGTCCACTAGAGAGAAACAGTGTTATAGACAGTACTGAGTCCAGTAGAGAAACAGTGTTATAGACAGTACTGAGTCCACTAGAGAAACAGTGTTATAGACAGTACTGAGTCCACTAGAGAGAGAAACAATGTTATAGACAGTACTGAGTCCACTAGAGAAACAGTGTTATAGACAGTACTGAGTCCACTAGAGAAACAGTGTTATAGACAGTACTGAGTCCACTAGAGAGAGAAACAGTGTTATAGACAGGACTGAGTCCAGTAGAGAAACAGTGTTATAGACAGTACTGAGTCCAGTAGAGAAACAGTGTTATAGACAGTACTGAGTCCAGTAGAGAAACAGTGTTATAGACAGTACTGAGTCCACTAGAGAGAGAAACAGTGTTATAGACAGTACTGAGTCCACTAGAGAGAGAAACAGTGTTATAGACAGTACTGAGTCCACTAGAGAAACAGTGTTATAGACTACTGAGTCCACTAGAGAGAGAAACAGTGTTATAGACAGTACTGAGTCCAGTAGAGAGAGAAACAGTGTTATAGACAGTACTGAGTGCTACAGGACAGTAGTGGAACATGAACAAAGCAAAAGAAGCCACTCACCAGGTTGTACGCCAAGACTGGAGTTTCCACTGGGACAAAGGGTGAGGGTGAAAGGTGTCCCTTAAATATCCCCCCTTTGTCCCGGGGCCGGTGGCCGGGGGCCTGGGGCCTGTGGGCGGGACCAGGAGTTCACAGAAGCCCAAATAAGAGCTGCTAGATAACGGTTCACTAGAAAGTATATCCTGTGTCACTCAGGGCCTTCTTTGTGATGGGACGCCATCTAAAACGGAGTGTTACCTAGGAGACGGAGGGATCTAGTCTGGCTGGCTGGTACAAAAATAAGAATTGATTGGCAGAGTGAACTGAAAGGGATTATTTCTAGATTTGTTTCCATTACAGTGTTACGGTTGATTATAGTTGTGTCATGATGAAGTAGGTGTTAACAGACTGACTTTTGAAGACCTGTGATTGGCTCAGACCATTCGTGACCGTATTCAGATACATTAAAACTGTCAAGGAATTTCTGGCCCTTCCCATTGGAGGAGCGAAAATAATTTACTGCTGTATCAGATTTGACCCTGTTTGTTATTGTGTTATAAAGGAGAGAAAATGAAGTGAAAAGAATGGAGGACACACAATTCATCTCCAAGTTTTACATAATTTGCATATTAATTTGCCTATCGACAATGATTATAAATGACTAAAGCATACATTGAGAGTGTTATTTTTATTTTGTATATGAATGTATGTCTCAAATAGCCTACAAGTGTTGTCACTGAATGTAACAGAAGCTTGTTTATCTGTCAGGTCTGTTATCATGTTGATGAATGGATGATTTTTTTCCCCCTCTCCCACACCTTTTGGCTGATAACAGACAACCAAGCCATTATTTATTCACGTCAATCATGACTGACTCCTTACTGGCTGTCATCTCATCCCAACACGGAGTGAAATATTGAAGTCACAACTTAACACAGACACTGTATTTTATTTACATACCAAAACTGAAACTTGAAGCTTGAAATCTCAGCTCCATTCACTGAAACTGTCCTCCTATCCATGACAGAGATACAGTCGCGTTATAATGACTAAGCTCAGATATGGGGTGTCTGTCAGAGAGGGTAGATGGCGTGGGGGTGTCTGTCAGAGAGGGTAGATGGCGTGGGGGTGTCTGTCAGAGAGGGTAGATGGCGTGGGGGTGTCTATCAAAGAGGTTAGATGGCGTGGGGGTGTAACTTTAGACCTCCTTGGGGGTCTGCAGATAGGGCCTGTGGTGGGATAGCGTCTGTGGTGGGATAGTGTCTGTGGTGGGGTAGCGTCTGTGGTGGGATAGCGTCTGTAGTGGGGTAGCGTCTGTGGTGGGATAGCGTCTGTGGTGGGATTGTGTATGTGGTGGGATACTGCCTGTGTATATTTGCCAGCTAAGAGCTGTTGTGGAATGTTTGAGAGTGAGGACCCAAAAATATGCCAGACAGCTGAGAGGGAGGGGGCAAAGGGGGGTTAGAAGTTAAAGGGGGGGAGGAAGTGAAAGAGAGAGCGAGACACCCAGAGAGAGAGAGGAGTGGGGGGGTTGGAAGCCAAGTGAGAGGAGAGAGGAGGGGGGATAACAATTAGTGTCCAGAGTCCAGACCCTCCTCTCTCTCCGTCCGCTTGGCTCAACGTGTCTTGGGGCCAGCCTGTGGCAGCAGCCGGGTGGTAGCCTCTTTCCGATTGGCTCCTCTCTCTCCTTTTAGGGGCATGCTGGGTAACAGGTGTCGGCGGCTGCACGTTGTGGTGGCTTCCGGAAGTAACGTAGTCTGCCCCAGCTCCTTATTAGTCACCTCCCTGCATCCCCCCATACACTCTGGCTTTGTATCTTATCGGGAGACAGAGAGGGTTTTTTCAGAATAGAATCTTGGGCCGGTAAGGTCCAATAGGAATGCGAGGACCCCCCCCACCGTCACCATTTTGGACTGCGGTATTCCATTTGTAGCTGCTGTAGTGTGTGTGTTGGGATGTTGATGTACCCAAAGAGAGTATCTGTAGCCAACCTACTTTAATATGTCTATTCTCAGAATTCACACAAGAAGATAACTGTTTAAAACCAAGGCTTCCTACAACTCTTCTTGTACCTACCTATGTTGGAGACTAATAGCTAGGTTGAATACATATTGAGAAATCTCCTGGTGAATCTCTTCACACAACAACACTACTTCACAACTCTCATTGTTGGAGTCTCTCTTAAGTACAATAGGGTCACATTGTTTTAGAAATGTATCATGACAGTATACATACCTACACCTGTCTAGTCATCTGAATGGGAGAGATGTGAGATGGATAGAAGAATGGCGAGGTGTTGTGTGTTACACTGTGTCCCGTTTCAGACAGTGAATCAACACTATGAGGTATTGGCCTGACCGTGTTCAATCACAATTATGTGAGAGCATTTCTCTGGTTGCGTCCTAAATGGGACCATTCTCCTTATGTAGTGTATTAAATTGGACCAGAGCCCTAGACCCGATTTCCCTAAGACCGTATGGCCCTGGTCCAAAGTAATGCACTCTAGTGAATAGAGTGGCATTGGGATGCAACCACAGTGTAGTCTCACTGGATACCTTGCTGAGGAGAGGCTAGGGGGCTATATTTACTAGATACTGTGCTGAGGAGAGGATAGGGAACATATTTACTAGATACCGTGCTGAGGAGAGGCTAGGGGGCTATATTTACTAGATACCGTGCTGAGGAGAGGCTAGGGGGCTATATTTACTAGATACTGTGCTGAGGAGAGGCTAGGGGCTATATTTAATAGATAACGTGCTGAGGAGAGGATAGGGGCATATTTACTAGATACTGTGCTGAGGAGAGGCTAGGGGGCTATATTTACTAGATACTGTGCTGAGGAGAGGCTAGGGGGCTATATTTACTAGATACCGTGCTGAGGAGAGGCTAGGGGGCTATATTTACTGGATCCCGTGCTGAGGAGAGGCTAGGGGCTATATTTACTGGATCCCGTGCTGAGGAGAGGCTAGGGGCTATATTTACTAGATCCCGTGCTGAGGAGAGGATAGGGGGCTATATTTACTGGATCCCGTGCTGAGGAGAGGCTAGGGGGATAAATGTACTAGATACCGTGCTGTGGAGAGGCTAGGGGCTATATTTACTAGATACCGTGCTGAGGAGAGGCTAGGGGGCTATATTTACTGGATCCTGTGCTGAGGAGAGGATAGGGGGCTATATTTACTGGATCCCGTGCTGAGGAGAGGATAGGGGGCTATATTTACTGGATCCCGTGCTGAGGAGAGGCTAGGGGGATAAATGTACTAGATACCGTGCTGTGGAGAGGCTAGGGGCTATATTTACTAGATACCGTGCTGAGGAGAGGCTAGGGGGCTATATTTACTGGATCCTGTGCTGAGGAGAGGATAGGGGGCTATATTTACTGGATCCCGTGCTGAGGAGAGGCTAGGGGGATAAATGTACTAGATACCGTGCTGTGGAGAGGCTAGGGGCTATATTTACTGGATCCCGTGCTGAGGAGAGGCTAGGGGCTATATTTACTGGATCCCGTGCTGAGGAGAGGCTAGGGGGATAAATGTACTAGATACCGTGCTGTGGAGAGGCTAAGGGGCTATATTTATTGGTGGTCATCACAGCAGTAAGTAGAGAGCCTGTGAACACAACCCTTCAGGATTCCCTGTAGTTGTACTGTAGTCTGGATCTTAATGAGGGAGGAGGAACCATGTAGATGAAGAACAACAGATCACTGTCTGTAGGGAGGGTAGAGGGATGATCTGAACAACAGCTAGGGTCAACGGTTTCCGTTTAAAGTCTAAGAACAAACAAAAAAAACACAATTATAATTTACTTTTGAGAATAAAAACGGTATGAATCACCGTCAGTTTGTTTCCTGTGAAATGTGAAGGCTATTCACCAAAGGATGGCAATAGTGAAAATATGTCTCTGATTCATTCAGCCTTTATGTTCCTCAAAAGTTCCAGCGCTGACATCCATGTTGAATCCTTCCACGACAGACACAGAGGAGACATATCAGACATTAAACCACATTAATTAGACCCTATACGTAGCCAAACTACTTTATTTTTTACATTTTTCATAAATGCATAAAACATTGCATTCTGAGCTAGCAGATAACAGATAAACAACAAAGGAATGATACACAATGAATACCACTCCAATAATGAGGACCACTCCAATAATGAGGACCACTCCAAGAATGAGGACCACTCCAAGAATGAGGACCACTCCATTAATGAGGACCACTCCAATAATGAGGACCACTCCATTAATGTGGACCACTCCAATAATGAGAACCACTCCAAGAATGAGGACCACTCCAATAATGAGGACCACTCCAATAATGAGGACCACTCCATTAATGAGGACCACTCCAATAATGAGGACCACTCCATTAATGAGGACCACTCCAATAATGTGGACCACTCCAATAATGAGGACCACTCCAAGAATGAGGACCACTCCAAGAATGAGGACCACTCCAATAATGAGGACCACTCCAATAATGAGGACCACTCCAATAATGAGGACCACTCCAATAATGAGGACCACAACAATAATGAGGACCACTCCAAGAATGAGGACCACTCCAATAATGAGGACCACTCCAATAATGAGGACCACTCCAATAATGAGGACCACTCCAATAATGAGGACCACTCCATTAATGAGGACCACTCCAATAATGAGGACCACTCCATTAATGAGGACCACTCCAATAATGAGGACTACTCCAATAATGAGGCTAAACAAATACCATAGTCTGTTACCAACGGGGGTGAAAAAGGAAAAGGAAATCACTTTGAATCACCATTGAAAAAAATATCTAAAAAAAAAATGTTTTACTTGTTTCACGGTCAAGTGGCACCAAGCCCAGTGAGAATTGACCAGAATAATCAGAATAGGTCTGAAACAGGGCATCATTTTAAGGGAACTTCTTCCTTATAAGGTAAACACAGGAGATCCAGGATATGTCTGTCTCTGACAGCTGCCTGGCCTGGCCTGCCCTGTTTGTGTGTGTGTGTGTGTGTGTGTGTGTGTGTGTGTGTTTTGGTTTTTAATTTCCTTGTGGGGACAAGAAGTCCTCACAAGGATAGTAAAACGAGGAACATTCGGACAAGTTGGGACATTTCGCCGCTCACCACAAGGAAAAAGGCTATTTTAGGCTTAGGGGTTAGGTTTAGAGTTAGGGCTACAACTATGGTTAGGGTTAGGCATTCGGTTTAGGGGTTTGGGGTTACAGTTAGGGTTAGGCATTAGGTTTAGGGGTTTGGGGTTAAAGTTAGGGCTACAACTATGGTTAGGGTTAGGTTTAGGTTTAGGGGTTTGGGGTTAAAGTTAGGGTTAGGCATTAGGTTTAGGGGTTTGGAGTTAAAGTTAGGGCTACAACTATGGTTAGGGTTAGGTTTAGGTTTAGGGGTTTGGGGTTAAAGTTAGGGTTAGGTTTAGGTTTAGGGAAAATAGGATTTTGAAAGGGAATTGATTGTTTGGTCCCCACAAGGATTGTGTGTGTGTCTGTGTGTGTGTGTGTGTGGCGGGGGGGGGGGGGGGGGGGGGGGGGTGCATGCGTGCGTGCGCATGGCAGCAGTGGTCATCACCATAGGCAGCTGTTCTGTCGACCTCAAATGCTTTTTAGCATTAGCACTCGCATGCGACTCTTTCATACTATTGCTTGTGCCTGTTAACGTTACGACCACGGAAATGTTTGTTAAACAGACCCTGGTAATGGATGAAATGGGCTCATGGGAATATGTGTTGATGTTGCATCTATAATGTGGCGACCCGCACAGTCAGCTGTGTGTTATGTGTTAGGCTATTAGTTGGTTGTGTTGTACTTACCAGTACCCAGTGTTCGCGGGGTCTGACATACCAATCAACCTGCTATCTGCCAATCACGGGAATGCCAAGAATGTTCTGACGCCGGGCTTCCTGGCGGGTTGGCGGAGTGGCGTGGAGGGGGGTTGAGCAGGGGGATGGAGCATTGGAAGTTAAGACTGGGTTTAGCCTTTGTTCACTCTCTTATGTCTGGCCTTCACAAGAGAAGGCCACGGTTGTTTTATAGGGTATCCTTCATCTGTTTGGCGAGGGCCACGTCCAAACAGTAGCCTGTGTAAAGTTGGGTTAATAAACCGTACATTCGTAAACTCAACCATCTGTCTGGACAATTGTTCCTGTATGATCTAGTCAGGTCAATCCAATAAGAACGCTAAAGCTTCATCAGGGCTGTAATGCATTGCCTCAACACGTACATCACAAGAAAGAGGCGAGAGAGAACTTTGTTTTGATGGATGTTCATTTTGGGGGGGGAATTGAAAAAAGTTATAATCAATACAGTTCAAATTTTTACAAATTAGACACGTTGAAATGAAAACGACTTCCTGAAAATGAACACTCAGATTATAGTGATACAGGGGGAGAACTCCCTGTCTACATATTCATCCCTCTCAATATCTACACCACAATTTCGCCCTTAATATAGAGGTGTAATCTAGAGCCTAGCGTGTTGATTATTATTATTATTATTTAAATCAGAGGCTATCCTGCTATCGACAGACTTGTTGAATGATGCAACAGTATGTGACAACAACTGTAATTAATGAGGCAGTCTAGACAGCACAGGCGAGTGCAGGAAGGACTAAACAGAGCAAGTGGTTGGTGGTGGCAGCTCTGTTCCACCCCTTTATGTTAATGTATTCATATATGCAAATGAGCCCTGTGTGTTAATGCAATTGAGGCGCATATCATTATCTTTATTTTAACTCAAAATATTAAGAATATTAAAAAATACCTTATTTCATTAGAATATTTATATTTGAGTGCATTCTAAGAAAAAAAGGGGGAATGTGGCAATAAATTGAATTGCTGAATTCCCACCAAAATCCCTGAACTCCGTACCAGTAAGATGTTTTATGTGCTATAATTCAGTCAATATCTGATGGATTTTAAAAATTATGAAATTCAAAAAGTTTGGAGTATCAGGAGTCCTCCTTTTTCTCCCCAATATTGTGGTATCCAATTGGTAGTTAGGAGAGGTGAAGGTTGGGAGCCATGCGTCCTCCGAAACAGGACCCTGCCAAGAAGCACTGCTTCTTGAGACACTGCTCGCTTAACCCGGAAGCCAGCCGCACCAATGTTTCTGGGGAAACACCAGTCAGCATGCAGGTGCTAGGCCCGCCACAAGGAGTCGCTAGAGCGCAATGGGACAAAAAAATCCCAGCCAGCCAAACCCTCCCCTAAAGCGGACGACACTGGGCCCAATTGTGCACTGCCTCATTGGTCTCCCGGTCATGGCCGGCTGTGACTCATCATGGGCTCGAACCCAGGTTTGTAGTGATCCCTCAAGTCCTGCAATACAGTGCCTTAGACCGCTTCACCACTCCAGAGGCCCCTGCAAATTGATTTGATCAAACAATTGGTCCCCCCAAAAATGCGGCCCTCCATTGAATTTCAAAATCCTGATGTGGCCCTCGAGCCAAAAGGTTTGCAGACCCCTGCTCTATACTCTCTCAAAGACAGGATTCAGATGCAGTTAGACCACTCGTTGAGTAGTGTGTATAGACAGAACTTAGATGCAGTTAGATCACTTGTTGAGTAGTGTGTAAAGACAGGATTTATGTGCAGTTAGATCACTTGTTGAGTAGTGTGTAAAGGCAGGATTCAGATGCAGTTAGATCACTTGTTGAGTAGTGTGTAAAGACAGAATTTAGATGCAGTTAGATCACTTGTTGAGTAGTGTGTAAAGACAGGATTTAGATGCAGTTAGATCCCTTGTTGAGTAGTGTGTAAAGACCGGATTTAGATGCAGTTAGATCCCTTGTTGAGTAGTGTGTAAAGAACGACTAGGTGAATGACAGGAGCATGAAATCATGCAATTTGAAAAGGGTGAAAATAACTTTGACTTACAGTATTCTATTTGAGTTATTTAAGTGTATTGCCTATTTGAATAAGAACTGAAGTCTCAATCGAAATATCTATACAGTTTGCCAGTGGCATCTACTGCCTAATTCTGTCACTCTACCTTGCTATTCTATGCATATGTGTTACAACTTCCTGCCAGGTGCCATGTCTGTAATTATGTTTTATAGCATGCTGTCATTGACAGTCATTCCATTGTGTCGTTGTGTTTTACAATGTGTTGTCATTGACAGTCATTCCATTGTGTCGTTGTGTTTTACAGTGTGCTGAAAGAGAGGCCTGTAGTAGGTAGTTGAGCCGTTTGAAGGCAGATAAGGCCGTGCCAGCAGTTTGTCAGATAGTGTCAGCTCTATAAATATGTGAAGTGCTTTGGAAGTTTCCATGTCAACGCTAACTAACCCTGTTGTTGTCCTGTGCTGCTATAGGTGTGTGGGGGTTGGGGAGGGTGTGTGTGTGTGTTTATGGGTTGCATTGCACATACAGTGTGCTCCAAAAGTATTGGGACAGTGGCACATTTTTCCACAAATTTGTTGGATGCATTTGCTGTTTGTTTTGGTTGTGTTTCAGATTATTAGTTTAGCTCAGTTTTGAGTCTCATAGCAAAGGGTTTGAATACTGTTTTTTTATTTTGAATACATTTGCAAACATTTCTAAAAAAACAGTTTTCACTTGTCATTATAGGGTATTGTGTGTAGATTGATGAGGGAAAAATGCATTTAATCAATTTTTAAAAAAGGCTGTAACGTAACAATGTGGAAAAAGTTAAGGGGTCTGAATACTTTCCGAATGCACTGTAAGTGAATTTGTCCCAATACATTTGGTCCCCTAAAGTGGGGGGACTATTTAGAAAAAGTGCTGTAATTTCTAAACTGTCCACCCGATATGGATGAAAATACCCTCAAATTAAAGCTGAGAGTCTGCACTTCAACCTCATAGTATTATTTCATATCCAAAGTGCTGGAGTACAGAGCCAAAACAACAAGAAATATGTCACTCTCCCAATACTTTTGGAGCTCACTGTATAATAGCCTACAATCACCTGTCCTATTGTGAATTGCATTAATATCAACACTATTCGTAACAAAGTAGTTTAAAAGACTAGTTGCGGTGAGTTTTGGAGGAAGACATACTTTAAATCACCAAACAATCAACACCCTTCCCACAGAGGAAGGTAAAGGATGAAGGCATTTGTCATTCACATGACAGGACACAACAGAGAGTTACTAGGTAGAAGTCATGAGGAGAGTTTTATTACGTGACTGACAAAAATAGCTGGAGAACAAGTGCTATCTTCTGCACAAAACGCCACCAAAATAACCTGTGTAAAAAAAGTTTACATTTATGCATTGCATTTGTTACAATATGAAATTAACATTGAATGATGTATTTTTTTAAATATAATTTACTGGTATCTAAGCAAGACGCTTTTGGTGCTGTCATTGCTCATTGCTCACTTTTGCAAATGCACTTATTTCATTGGCTGAGGTGACGTTAGCAACCCCAAAGCGTCCCTCTTTCCCCAACAACGGCAAACATGTCAAATGAAAAGACGGGAAGTTACCGAACTAAACGAGTTTTCGTCAACAATATTGATACGTATTCCTCTAAATGTATCGCAAAGGTAAAGTAGCAACGATATACGTTTTTGTATCAGAGTTTGATGTGGCGAAATATTACATAATGTAGCTGACAATGTTTACACTTTTTTTGCGACTGTGTATAGTTTCTGTCAACCTGCATGGTTGGCGGCTCCTTGGAGGAGGCAGATGAAGATGGTCCCGCTGAGGATGAGACAGCACTTCAAGATGGGACTTTTCAAATTGTTGGAACTATCTCAAACAACGAAGGGGAAAAACCCAGTTTTGCATTACAATGTTATGCAGTGAGTATAGTTAATAACCAACTATAAACTGGGTGGTTCAAGCCCTGAATGCTGATTGTCTGACAGCCGTGGTATACCACGGGTGACAAGTCATTTATTTTTACTGCTCGTATTACGTTGGTAACCAGTTTACAATAGCAATAATACACCTTAGGGGTTTGTGGTATGTGACCAATATACCACAGCTAAGGGCTGTATCCGCGTTGTGTTGTGCGAACAGCCCTTAGCAGTGGTGTATTGGCCATATACCGAACCCCCTCTTGCCTTATTTCTTAAATATACAATATTGATATAACCACACACTTCATCATTCAGTGCTATGCAATGGCATGCAATTTTCATCTAGGCCTGTCATTGACGTCTGTCCATGTCCATTCCAGTCACAGAAGCGAGATCAGCTGCTGCCAAGCCTATTGGAATGTGATGTGGTGGTTTACAACATCTCAGAACATGCAACAGCAGAGATGATAGATGAGGCAACTTGGGCAATTTCAGGTAGGCTATGGACCAGGCCATCTGTTGGATGAAACCATCATGATAAATTGACTTTTTGTATACAAAATAAACATTTAATTACAGCTCAATTTGAGCAAATTCAGAATTTGCCATTGTGATTAATCTCAGCAATTTCTGCGATGAACTAGATGTGTTCCTTTCTTAACGTCTGTCAGCCATACTCTCAGTCTGTCAGCCCTACTCTCAGACTGTCAGCCCTACTCTCAGTCTGTCAGCCCTACTCTCAGTCTGTCAGCCCTACTCTCAGTCTGTCAGCCCTACTCTCAGACTGACAGCCCTTCTCTCAGACTGACAGCCCTACTCTCAGACTGTCAGCCCTACTCTCAGACTGTCAGCCCTACTCTCAGACTGTCAGCCCTACTCTCAGACTGTCAGCCCTACTCTCAGTCTGTCAGCCCTACTCTCAGTCTGTCAGCCCTACTCTCAGACTGTCAGCCCTACTCTCAAACTGTCAGCCCTACTCTCAGTCTGTCAGCCCTACTCTCAGACTGTCAGCCCTACTCTCAGACTGTCAGCCCTACTCTCAGACTGTCAGCCCTACTCTCAGACTGTCAGCCCTACTCTCAGACTGTCAGCCCTACTCTCAGTCTGTCAGCCCTACTCTCAGTCTGTCAGCCCTACTCTCAGACTGTCAGCCCTACTCTCAGACTGTCAGCCCTACTCTCAGACTGTCAGCCCTACTCTCAGTCTGTCAGCCCTACTCTCAGTCTGTCAGCCCTACTCTCAGACTGTCAGCCCTACTCTCAGACTGTCAGCCCTACTCTCAGACGTCAGCCCTACTCTCAGACTGTCAGCCCTACTCTCAGACTGTCAGCCCTACTCTCAGACTGTCAGCCCTACTCTCAGACTGTCAGCCCTACTCTCAGACTGTCAGCCCTACTCTCAGTCTGTCAGCCCTACTCTCAGACTGTCAGCCCTACTCTCAGACTGTCAGCCCTACTCTCAGACGTCAGCCCTACTCTCAGACTGTCAGCCCTACTCTCAGACTGACAGCCCTACTCTCAGACTATCAGCCCTTCTCTCAGACTGTCAGCCCTACTCTCAGACTGTCAGCCCTACTCTCAGACTGTCAGCCCTACTCTCAGACTGTCAGCCCTACTCTCAGTCTGTCAGCCCTACTCTCAGTCTGTCAGCCCTACTCTCAGTCTGTCAGCCCTACTCTCAGACTGTCAGCCCTACTCTCAGACTGTCAGCCCTACTCTCAGACTGTCAGCCCTACTCTCAGACTGTCAGCCCTGGACCTTTTGAGTTACATTGCAAATACTGCATGGCCAATAGCCGACTGTACCTACGGTAAGACGCTGTCTCCTCTTCCTTTTATGCTGCAGCTCTTCACTCAGATATTGAGAGTTTTGCGTCTCAGAAGATATTCATTCTGATATCATCAGTCATGACCTGGGCAATGAGCAAGCCAGCCGATCCTGTAAGTTTCTATTCAAATCTCGTGTTTCCTAACTACTATATCTATATATGTGTCAATACACTTTTCTGAATATTACTCGTATATTTTCTGTCCTTAGAATGACCCAGAGATTCCTCTGACGGAGGACGACTACAGGAGGAAAAGACATCATCCTAACTTCAAGGAGCACGCCAATGCAGAGAAAATGGTGCTCAAACTGGGCAAAACCGTAAGTATAATGGGTAGGGTTCGGCAATTGTCAACAACAATGTCAACAACAACAAAAACAACAAGTCCTTTGTTTACCATACAGAAAAAGTCCAAGCTGTCCAGTTATGTTGTGGCGGCAGGTGTTCAGTATGGAATGGGAGAAAACCTCCTCCACTACTTCTTCAAGGTACATCTGAACTATATAACGTGAGACATTATTGTTCTATCAAGACATCGATGGATGTTCTCTGTCTCACTCTTTCCTCTGGCTTGACTCCTCAAGACGTCTTGGCTGGGGGAGTTTGCAAAAGTTCCTGTTTTTGGGCCGGGCACAAATATTATCCCTACCATTCATGTCAACGACCTTGCAGGGTTTGTATCCATTCCATTGTCTTGATGTTCAATTATTGCTTATTTAAGGGCACCTGCTAGAGTTTGGGTGGGAAAAAAAAGACTAATTATATGATATTGTCTACTTTTGTCTACAAGGGTAATTCAGAATGTAATCGACCACAAGCCAAAGATACATTATTTCCTCGCTATGGATGATTCCAATAATACTTTTGAGGATATTGTGAAGGTAAATAGGCTAAGCCAGACAGACATCTTGTTGATCATTTCAAGTTGGTAAAATTTTTGCATTTCTTTCTTTCTTTAAATAGATTTGTAGATCTACAAAATGGTTGGTGTATTTTTTTCTGTATCCCCCCTGCTAGATAATAAGCTTTGTGCTCGGTCCAGGGAAGATCAAGAAAGTCCCTAAGGAGGAGGCCTACCTCACCAAAGTTCTGACGGTCTGTCTGTTTTCATCCCTCAGCTCAGGTTTAGGAAAAGCTAATTCAGAAATGACCGTTGTCAGTTGGAGCATATCTTAACTAGCCTGGTCCCAGATCTGTTTGTGTGGTCTTGTTTGACCACGGGAAATTGACAGAACAGCAGTAGATCTGGGTCTGGTCAATTTCACCTTGTTTTCCAGAATGCTGATGTGGATTACCTGAGTGTCAACCTGCGGATAGAGCCAATCTTTCTGAAGGAAACCTTCAACCTTCACTGGGTGTCGGAGGCTGGCATCATTGATAACATCAACCGGGTGGTGGAGGAATACAAACTGTTGAGACTACTACTGGTGAGGGACCAAACCAACTACTGTATGTTTACCTCTTCTGTTCTTAGCTAGGGACTGAATAGATTTTCCCAGCACCAATTTAGAATGTGAACATGTGTATTGTCTCTTATTGGAAGGAAAGCTTCGTTACACAGCAATACATAGAATGAACACCGTGTTTAGGTTTATAGATAGATATATATTATAGATTATAGATAGTGTCATTATATTATTTTATATGATATTATATACTCATATTCAAGCCAAAAATTGTTAAAATATTTATCATGCTCTTTGATTTCCCCATCAGCCCATCAGAATCTGTCTCCTGGGTCCTCCAGCAGTAGGAAAGAGCAGCGTGGCAGAGAAACTGTGTCAACATTACAAACTGCACCACATCAACCTCAAAGAGGTCATTGATGAGAAGATGCAACATCTGGTCAGTAAAAGCAAAGCGATGACACTTGTAAAGCGCTTCATATTTATTCTCTCTTGTAAAATAGGAAATGCCTCCCCCTTGTGGTAGATCCAAAGAAATGCACCCCTTGTTATTTTCTGATATTACAGGTCTCTGTACTATACATGTACACTCTACAGTATCAATAGGTGTGTGAACCATTTTGTAAAACAACATCTTACAATATATTAATCCAGGTATTCATTTGAGTTGTCCATTATATGTCAGGAGGAGGCTGTGAATGGCACTGAGCAGGAGGGAGAGAGTGAGGAGGCGCTCAGTAACGCTCAGGACCAACTGGACTCTCTGAAGGACAGCATGGAGCAAAATGGAGGTACATTAATATTCCACAACACAGCCATGAGTTGTTCCTGAAAGCATGTTTGTAGATTTAATTTAGACTCCGCCCCTCATCTCTATAATTTGTTTGATTTCATATTATGAAGATGCAGTGGTTTCATGAATGTCATCATAATTCTTGCAGGTCGCCTGAGCGACGGGCTTGTGTACCGTATCATGCGTGATAAGCTGAACTCAACGCCTTGCAGGAACCATGGCTTCGTCCTCGACGGCTTCCCCAAGTCCTACGATCAGGCCAAGGAGATCTTCTATGGTATAACATAAATCAAATTAACGTTATTTACAATTAAAGCGTTGATGATATCGTAAAATACTTTTCAAATAAATGATGAAAAAGATAACCTTGTCATCCTGCTTGTTCTCTTAAACACTGATGTTTTCCAGATGAACAGGATGATCCCAGGTCCAAAATGCCTGCCTTCAACAAGAAGATCATTCCTGGTAAGTGATTGTTAATATAACTGAATTGCACAGTATTGCATGTCTATCACTGATCCCCCCCCCCCCCCCCCCCCCCCCCCCCCCCCCCCCCCCCCCCCCCGCCCCCCTCGTCTGTCTCTTCTGCAGAGTTCATTTTCTCCCTGGAGGCATCGGATGACTTTTTAAAGGAGCGGGTGCAGAACCTGCCTGAGAGTGTGGCAGAGAAAATGCGCTACTCTAAAGACGAGTACCTTACCCGGCTGAAGAAGTTTAGAAAGGCCAACGTGGAAGATGAAACGGTTCTGAACTACTTTGACGAGCTGGAGATTCACCCAGAGCACATTGGTAAGGACGAAATAATGTAGATATTGATTTACCAAAAGAGAATCATGCGATAGATAGAATCATTTTGAAACCCTAATATTCAAATGTAGTTATCAGAACCAGTAATTGTAGTAAATAGTGATTTGATTAGAACTCAACGCATTGAAAGGAAGTCTGTCAGTCTTTCATAGTCTGTCTGTCTGTCAGAGGTGAACAATGATCCTGAATACGGTGCTGTGATGGACAAAATCACCAGGCTGGTGGGGCGTCCCAGGAACTACGGACCCACCCCTGAGGAGAGAGAGGAGATGGAGAGGAAGTCCGTAGAGGAGACAGCACAGCGCCTGGTACTGGAGACAGCAGAGTGGAATAGGAGGGAGGCTGAGACCGCTGCCAAGATGGCCACACAGCTCGAGGAGTGGGTAAGAGATGCCAAGATGGCCACACAGCTCGAGGAGTGGGTAAGAGATGCCAAGATGGCCACACAGCTCGAGGAGTGGGTAAGAGATGCCAAGATGGCCACACAGCTCGAGGAGTGGGTAAGAGATGCCAAGATGGCCACACAGCTCGAGGAGTGGGTAAGAGATGCCAAGATGGCCACACAGCTCGAGGAGTGGGTAAGAGATGCCAAGATGGCCACACAGCTCGAGGAGTGGGTAAGAGATGCCAAGATGGCCACACAGCTCGAGGAGTGGGTAAGAGATGCCAAGATGGCCACACAGCTCGAGGAGTGGGTAAGAGATGGGCTGCATCAGAAGTAGTACACTAGAATGGGAATAGGGTGGCATTTCAGGAAACATCTCTCTCACATTACTCATTGAGATTTGATTCCATTTTGGAATCCTTATAAACTCATCTCCACATGGCTTACCCCTATCCAGTCCTCTCAGATCTATAAACTCTTTAAACCCCTCTTTGTATACCATGGAAGAGTGGGCCACCAGCAACGACGTAAACCCTGGAGCTGTAAGTTTCTGTCTAGCTGAGCTGTACATACGTTGTGTGTGTGGGTATCTCTAGAACCGTCACGTGACTGAGGTGAAGAGGCAGGAGCACGAGCTGCTGGAGGCTCGCTCCGCCCCCCTGAGGAACTACCTGATGAATTACGTAATGCCTTCTCTCGCTGAGGGCATGATGGAGTGCTGCAAGGCCAAGCCAGACGACCCGGTAGACTTCCTGGTAATGTTTTTATTTGATTTAAAAAATAAAATAAACTTTATTAATCCCACAAAGAGAAATCAGATTTGTCACCGGCAAGAGACATACAGAAAAAATATACTGTACACACGCATACATCAGAGACCAAATATACTGTACACACGCATACATCAGAGACCAAATATACTGAACACACACATACATCAGAGACCAAATATACTGTACACACGCATACATCAGAGACTAAATATACTGTACACACGCATACATCAGAGACTAAATATACTAAACACACACATACATCAGAGACCAAATATACTGTACACACGCATACATCAGAGACTAAATATACTGTACACACGCATACATCAGAGACCAAATATACTGAACACACGCATACATCAGAGACTAAATATACTAAACACACACATACATCAGAGACCAAATATACTGTACACACGCATACATCAGAGACCAAATATACTGAACACACGCATACATCAGAGACTAAATATACTAAACACACACATACATCAGAGACCAAATATACTGTACACACGCATACATCAGAGACCAAATATACTAAACACACACATACATCAGAGACCAAATATACTGTACACACACATACATCAGAGACTAAATATACTGTACACACGCATACATCAGAGACTAAATATACTGTACACACACATACATCAGAGACCAAATATACTGTACACACACATACATCAGAGACCAAATATACTGTACACACACATACATCAGAGACCAAATATACTGTACACACGCATACATCAGAGACCAGATATACTGTACACACACATACATCAGAGACCAGTAGACGGAGGACTGATGGCTGGTGAAATAAGCAAAACAGATGTCTTCCATAGAAGCAAACAGATTCAATAGAGTAGTAGCCTACTTCTCCTCTTCAATTATATATGTTGCACTTCACCAATAAACGGATGTGAATTGTTGTCAGGTACGGAAGTAGCTAGGCCTACAGTAAAGAAATGTCACGTTTCCAACCGAATTGTCCTTTTTTTTCTCTAAATACTACATTTTTGTGTTTATCTATTTCAGGCTGAATATCTCCTCCGGAATAATTCACAAGATTAGTGTGATGTGGATTAAGACATTCCAAACGTCTATGAGACCTTGTCGACTGGTATTATAAATGTTTTGTCATGACTGTGTTCTGTGTTGATCAAGTCTACCTTGTTTATTTTTCCCCACAAGAAATACAAAAACATATAATGCTCTGTTTGGAGGAATTATTGTAAAGATCATTTTATGAATATAATGATCTTTAACTAAAAAAAAAAAGTGACATGTATATTCTGATTAAATTGTGTGTTAATGCCTCTTCTACACCCACCCTAGCATGAATTGTAATCCAATGACAAAACCCACAGCTGATTGGCACAGCGGCTGAATAGTAAAAACATGCGTGAAAACAGAGCTAGTGATTTTCTGAACAAGAAGTTCAACTGATTAAAAGTCACAACAAGAAAAAAAGCTTACATTTTAAGGCCAGGCATCACAGGCTGACATTTTTGCGTCTTATTCATTTTGCGATTTGTTTGCATTTTGGTCTATTAATATTAGTATTTTCACACAAAAAAATATATAAACATTTCAAAACCGTGATGAAAATATATATTTTCTTTAGCTGATCATAGTCTACCTTCAATTGAATGAATTTTAACCACTTTAAAATGGAATTATATCAATAATTTCTAAGCTCACTACATTGATTTCCCCATCATTTAAAATCACATTTTGATAGAGAATGTTACAAACTGGATTATATTTAGTAACTTACTTTGAAGAGGTGGTGATTGGGTCTAAGTAGGCATTTAGTAGTCTAATTTCAGTGTACTTGTCAGACATTTACCACCAGATTTTTCTCAGCATCAGAAGCATCTGTATTCACCAATGTGTGTGTGTGTGTGGTTATAATCGTGAAGGAGACATTCACATTACATTTTTCTGCAAGAATTTCGTCAAATCTGTATACTTGGACTTTGATTTAGCATTTCCAATATTAGTAGCCATAAGTTCAACATTTGCAAAAGACCCAGTTCTCATAAGTTCATAACTCTCCATATTCTTATAATTTTTGTCCAAAAGGAAAAGGCTTGATGTCGCACAAGGTTAGCAGCAACATTTTGCGACAGATACAGGGTTTCCCGACACTTCCGTAAAGCCCAGCTCATTGGCTATCTAGCTAGCTTTTGTTTGACCCCGATTGGTGCTTATTTGAGAAAGTTACATTCGATCAAGTGAAGACCGCCCGCGTCATTAGCGTGCCATGAAGGCGTATACTACACCCCTAATGATTTAGGGAAGTCTGGTTACGTTCTAGGATCTCTGGGGAATAAATACAAATGTGATTTGACTGGTTGAGGGTTACATTTTCACAGATTCCTTTCTTTGCAAATTGAACGAGTAGAAATACAAAATCGATCGTGCATGCTATATGGACCTTTTTAGGATATGAAAAAGGATTTTATCTAACAAAACAACACTTCATGTTATCTCTGGGACCCTTTGGATGATAAATCAGAGCAAGATTTCAGAATGTAAGTACACATTTAACCTTCAGAGGTGAATTTATCAAACTTATCGAGTTGAAAAGTGTTTTGTTGTTAGGAGCTCTCCTCAAACAATAACATGGCATTTTTCGGAGTAATAGCTACTGTAAATTGGACAGTGCAGTTATATTAACAAGAATTTAATCTGCGATCGTGACACTGTCCCGTTCATGTCACCACACCCCAATAGGGATTTGTTTTATCTTAATTATGTCACAATCAACTTTTACCAGTTGAACGTAGACACACATTTTTTTAGATATTCTTCAATCAATATTTTATACAAACATGCAAATTAGGTGATGTCTCATTATATGTGCATATTTGCATATCGCACAAATCCCTTTTTCTGGATGCTGGATGGTTTCACTCCAGCACCAGACATTAGCAGAGCAGATTAAAATACTAATGACATTTGTTTTTGTTTTTTTTTCATTTTTATTTATTTTCCAAAGAAAATGTTATCTAGAATTATCTAGAATAGAACATTTACAGCATATCAACAATTCCCTCAGGGCAAGTCTAGAGAATATACAGGTTTTCATCAAGGAGCTCTCTGTACTTTTCTCCGTTCACCTTTCCCTCGATCCTGACTAGTCTCCCAGTCCCTGCCACTGAAAACCATCCCCACAGCATGATGCTGCCACCACCATTCTTCACCGTAGGGATGGTGCCAGGTTTCTTACAGACGTGACGTTTGACATTCAGGCCAAAGAGTTCAATCTTGTTTTCATCAGACCAGAGAATCTTGTTTCTCTTGGTCTGAGAGTTCTCTGGTCTGAGAGTCCTTTAGGTGCCAAAAGGCCTGATTGGTGGAGTGTTGCAGAAATGGTTGTCCTTCTGGAAGTTTCTCCCATCTCCACAGAGGAACTGTGGAGCTCAGTCAGAGTGACCATCGGGTTCTTGGTCACCTCCTTGACCAAGGCCCTTCTTCCCTGATTGGTCAGTTTGGCCGGGAGGTCAGCTCTAGCCTTGGTGGTTCCAAACTTCTTCCATTTAAGAATGATGGAGGCCACTGTGTTGTTGGGGACCTTCAATGCTGCAGAAGTGTTTTCGTACACTTCCCCAGATCTGTTCCTCGACACAATCCTGTCTCGGAGCTCTACGGACAATTCCTTCGACCTCATGGCTTGTTTTTTTCTCTGGCATGCACTGTCAACCGTGGGACCTTATATAGACAGACAGGTGTGTGCCTTTCCAAATCATGTCCAATCAATTGAATTTACCACAGGTGGACTCCAATCAAGTTGTAGAAACATCTGAAGGATGATCAATGTAGACAGTACGCACCTGAGTTAAATTTAGATTCTCATAGCAAAGGGTCTGAATACTTATACAAATAATGTGTTTCTGTTTTTTGTCTTTAATACATTTGCAAAAATGTTGTTATCGGTTTGTCATTATGTTTCATTTTTTTAACCAGGCAAGTCAGTTAAGAACAAATTCTTATTTTCAATGACGGCCTAGGAACAGTGGGTTAACTGCCTGTTCAGGGGCAGAACGGCAGATTTGTACCTTGTCAGCTTGGGGGTTTGAACCCGCAACCTTCCGGTTACTAGTCCAACGCTCTAACCACTAGGCTACCCTGGTATTGTGTGTAGATTGTCGGGGAAATTGTTTCATTTAATCCATTTTAGAATTAGGCTATAACGTAACAAAATGTGGAAAAAGTCTAGGGATCTGAACACACAATGCTTTTGTTCCGACCTCAAGATGCAGTTGTTGAGGAGCAATTGCAGAAATTTCCAGTCGACTGCAGTTGAAAGTTCATGACCTTTGATCACATGGTTGTTGTAAAGGTCATGCAGTCCACATGTAGTTGCAAGTCAGACAATTATTGTACCAATATTCAGCGGTGAAAGTAGAATGAATCTCTTCCTGGTACGGGACTTCCTATATACAGTACCAGTCCAAGGTTTGGACACACCGACTCATTCAACGTTTTTTCTTTATTTTTACTATTTTCTACATTGTAGAATAATAGTGAAGACATCAAAACTATGAAATAACACATATGGAATCATGTAGTAACCAAAAAAGTGTTAAACAAATCTAAATATATTTGAGATTCTTCAAAGTAGCCACCCTTTGCCTTGATGACATCTTTGCACACTCTTCCAACAAACTTCACCTGGAATACTTTTCCATCAGTCTTGAAGGAGTTCCCACATATGCTGAGCACTTGCTAGCCAGGGGCACACTCCAACACTTAGACATTAATTTACAAATAAAGTATGTGTGTTTAGGAAGTCCACCAGATCAGAGGCAGTAGGGATGACCGGGGATGTCCTCTTGATAAGTGCGTGAATTGGACCATGTTCCTGTCCTGCTAAGCATTCAAAATGTAACTAATACTTTTGGGTGTCAGGGAAAATGTATGGAGCTAAAAGTATGTTATTTCCTTGAGGAATGTAGTGAAGTAAAAGCTGTCAAAATTATAAATAGTAAAGTAATTTACAGATACCTATCACGTTTCAGGTAAGACCCAAATGCAGACTGTGTTGAAGTAACAATGTTTATTACAGCAACAGGGGCAGGCAAACGACAGGCAGGGATCGATAATCCAGAGTAGTGGCAAGGGCACAGGACGGCATGCAGGGTCAGGTCAGGCAGAGGTCGGTAATCCAGAGTAGGGGCAAAGGCACAGGACGGCGGGCAGGCTCAGGGGCAGACAATGGTCAGGCAGGCAGGCTCAGGCAAAGGTCAAAACCAGGAGAGCGAGAAAAAGAGAGACTGGGGAAAAGCAGGAGCAAAACGCTGGATGGCTTGACAAACAAGACGAACTGGCAACAGACAAACAGAGAAGACAGGTATTAATACCCAGGGGATAATGGGGAAGATGGGCGACCCCTGGAGGGGGGTGGAGACAAGCACAAGGAGAGGTGAAACAGATCAGGAAGTGACAGATACCCCCCAAAACTACTTAAGTAGTACTTTAAAGTATTTTTACTTAAGTACTTTATACCACTATGTGAAAGTTACAGATGCACAAATATCATACCCCTAAAACATGCTAACATTTCTTCATTACAATAACGGGAGGTTAGCCTTTTTGGGGGCATATGATATTTATGCCTCTAACTTTCACTCGTAATTATTCACGATTCGTTCAGGATTTTCCGTAATCTTGGTCGCATCCACATTAATGTAGAAGTGTTTAGAAACATATTATATTCTTATTTACAATAAAAGTGACTCTGAAATGACACAATACATTATTTAATACATTAAATAATCTGAAACACAACCAAAACAAACAGCAGATGCGTCCAACAAATTTGTAGAGTCACAAGCTTGATGTCATTGAGTGCAATGAATATGGGACCAAATACTCAACTTTTTACTCCTTTTGATCCCCTAAAATGGGGGGGACTATGTACAAAAAGTGCTGTAATTTCTAAACGGTTCACCTGATATGGATGACAATACCCTCAAATTAAATCTGACAGTCTGCACTTTAATCTCATAGTCATTATATGATTTCCAATCCAAAGTGCTGGAGTACAGAGCCAAAACCAAACTGTAATTGTCCCAAAACGTTTGGAACTCACAGCCTCCTAACAGTGGTGAATGGAAAGAGAGATCTGTTACACATGACATTTGAAAACACCAAAAAGTATAAAGACATTTGAAAACACCAAAAAGTGTAAAGACAGTTGCTGATTGTCATTAGGCAAGAATTTCTGCGTCCACTTTCGGCCGTGCGTATCTCGGTGTCGGCCACTCAAATTTCAGTGTTCCCTTCGAACCACATCGCTGGGATGCCGTTCCCGACCGAGCCACACACTTTGAAAGGCAGTGACCAAAGTGATGCGCTAGAAAGTGCCCACACACTCCTCAACCAGTTTCCGGGTCATGAAGAAGACAGAATGGAGAATGGAGGAGAGAGGACGGTGGCCCAATGTAACGGTTGTCGGTGGAAGAAGGTGAGGACCAAAGCGCAGCGAGTATTCATATCTTTTAATTAAGTAATAGAACACTGAACAAAACAATAAACAATAAACGGCCAACGAACAGTCCCGTAAGGTGACAAAAAACACTAAACAGGAAAATAACTACCCACAAATCAAGTGGGAAAAACAGGCTACCTAAGTGTGATTCTCAATCAGAGACAACGATTGACAGCTGCCTCTGATTGAGAACCATACCAGGCCAAACACATAGAAAACCAAAACTAGAACTACACATAGAATGCCCACGCCAACTCACGCTCTGACCAACCTAAACAAGAAACATAACAAAGGAACTAAGGTCAGGAAGTGACACCCAATCCCAAATCGACCCCTAGACCCTACGCCCTATTCACTTGTAGAAATCTGAGGTGATTGGACAGGTCTATGTAATAGGGCGAAACTTCCACCCAGCCTATCAGAGGGCAAGTAGGTAATATGTAGGTAAACTATTACCATATTGATTGCACCTGTCACATCCACAAGTGTGTAGGGTCTAGGGCACGGGCTATCAACTACACTGAACAAAAATATAAATGAAACATTAAACAATTTCAAAGATTTTACTGAGTTAAAGTTCTTATAAGGAAATCAGTGAATTCAAATAAATTCATTAGGCCCTAATCTATGGATTTCACATGGCTGGGAATTCAGATATGCATTTGTTGGTCACAGATACACTACATGATCAAAAGTATGTGGACACATGCTCTTTGAAAATGTCATTCCAAAATCATGGGTATTAATATGGAGTTGGTCCCCCCTTTGCTGCTATAACAGCCTCCACTCTTCCAGGAAGGATTTCCACTAGATGGTGGAACATTCCTGTGGGGACTTGCTTCCATTCAGCCACAGGAGCATTAGTGAGGTTGGACACTGATTTTGGGCGATGAGGCCTGACGTTCCAATTCATCTGAAAAGGTGTTTGATGGGGTTGAGGTCAGGGCTCTGTGCAGGCCAGTCAAGTTCTTCCACGCCGATCTCAACAAACCATTTCTGAATGGTCCTCGACTGACGGGATGAGGTCAATATCCTTCCAGGATATGAGGTCAATATCCTTCAATATCCTTCCAGGATACCGGGGCCAGGTTGATTAGAAAGTCCTGTTCGCGGAAGTGTTTTAGGAAGTGTTAGACAGTGATGAGCGGTGGTCGTTTGACCGAGGACCCATAGCGGATGCAGGCAATGAGGCAGTGATCGCTGAGATCCTGATTGAAAACAGCAGAGGTGTATTTGGAGGGCAAGTTGGTCAGGATAATATCTATGAGGGTGCCCATGTTTACGGATTTAGGGTTGTACCTGGTGGTTTCCTTGATAATTTGTGTGAGATTGAGGGCATCTAGCTTAGATTGTAGGACTGCTGGGGTGTTAAGCATATTCCAATTTAGGTCACCTAACAGAACGAACTCTGAAGATTGATGGGGGCAATCAATTCACATATGGTGTCCAGGGCACAGCTGGGAGCTGAGGGGGGTCGGCAACAGTGAGAGACTTATTTCTGGAGAGATACATTTTAAAATTAAAAGCTCGAACTGTTTGGGCATAGACCTGGAAAGTATGACAGAACTTTGCAGGCTTTCTCTGCAGTAAATTGCAACTCCTCTCCAATTTGGCAGTTCTATCTTGACGGAAAATGTTGTAGTTGGGGATGGAAATCGCAGAATTTTTGGTGGTCTTCCTAAGCCAGGATTCAGACACGGCAAGAACATCAGGGTTGGCGGAGTTTGATAAAGCAGTCATTAAAACAAACTTAGGGAGGAGGCTTCTGATGTTAATATGCATGAAACCAAGGCTTTTTCGATTACAGAAGTCAACAAATTAGAGTGCCTGGGAACACGCAAGGCCTGGGTTAGCCTCCACATCACCCGAAGAACAGAGGTGTAGGATGAGGGTACGGCTAAAGGCTTGCAAAACTGGTCGTCTAGTGCGTTGGGGACAGAAAATAAAAGGAGCAGAATTCTGGGCGTGGTAGAATAGATTCAGGGCATAATGTATAGACAGGGGTATGGTGGGGTGCAGGTACAGTGGAGGTAAACCCAGGCATTGAGTGACGATGAGAGAGGTTGCATCTCTGGAGGCACTAGTTAGGCTAGGTGACGTCACCGCATGTGTGGGAGGTGGGACAAAGGAGGAATCTGAGGCATGTTGACTGGGGCTAGGGGCTCCGCAGTAAACTTAAACAATGATAACTATCCTAAACAACAGTATACAAGGCATATTTACATTTGAGAGAGACCTAAAGCGAGGCATAAAGCAATCACAGGTGTTGATTGGGAGAGCTAGTTAAGACAACAACGGGTAAAATGGCGATGAATGGGCAGAGAGGATCAGGTAACTTCACACAGGGCCTGAGTTCGAGGCTGGGGCCGACAGATAAACAAAATAAACCAAATGGAGTACCGTGATTAATAAACAGCCCAGCGGGCATCAGCTACAGTATGTAGCCAGGTGTTCATAGGGTCCAGTGACCAGCAATAGATGAAACAGGGAAGCCGCGGGGTAGTCGTTGCTACGCTAGCATGCGGGAGACACAGTGTTTAGAGTTAGCAGGCCGGGGTAAGTAGAAGCTTCTGCTCCGATGTCCGGCGAAGCCGGTTGAATGCACAGAGGATGGAATTACGTCTGCGGACCAGTCGTGGTGGTACGGCGGGGCGCCGTGTCGATGAAGGGACCAGGCCAGATGGCGGAAGAGGTATTGTAGTTGTGGTAATTTTGTTTGCTAGCCGGGAGATGCGCCTGGCTCAGGGCTAGCTTCGGGGCTCTGTCACTCAGTGGCAGCTAGCTAGCTGTGATGATCAGGAGTAATGGTCCAGGGTTTACGGCAGGAATCCGGCGTTGTAGTGGAGAAAAACAGTCCGAGGCTGGCAGGTATTATTGCTGGCAGGTTTGTTGTCTGTAGTTTATGCCTGCCCATACCATAACCCTCCGCCACCATGGGGCACTCTGTTCACAACGTTAACATCAGCAAATCCCTTGCTCACACAATGCCATACATGTGGTCTGCGGTTGTCAAATTCTCTAAAATGAAGTTTGAGGCAGTTTATGGTAGAAAAATTAACATTAAGTTCTCTTTCAAGAGCTCAGGTGGACATTCCTGCAGCCAGCAGGCCAACATTAAAACATCTGATTTCCTTTTATGTCCAACAATAAATAAATGAAAAATATATTTTGCTTTTTGGGCCAAATCAAACCAAATAGAACCCTGGTCTAGGGGTTGATTTGGGATTTGGCCAGACTTTTGTTGAAACGAGAAATTCCCCTTGTCCTTCAGCAGAGGTGGAACTGTAGCGATAGATAGACGATTCATCTTCATATCTGTGCCATTCGAGCGTGCCCATGCTAAAATTCACTTTTGGCCACTGTGGCCGAAGAGGAAGAGAGGCCCAACTCTGCGGAAAATCTGTCTCCCTCCAGCAGGTTGAGGTTTTTCGTTGTTTTGCCCATCAAGCAAAGAATTTTTGAATGGAGGTCAAATAGTGCGTGTAGAATTTGTTCAACAAAAACATGAATGGCTTATTTGCTACGTGACCGTTTATTTAATCAAATATACATTGTGTAATGCTTAAGTTGTTACGAGTGTACTGATATAAGTAGGACTCGTGACATCCCGGCAACTTTGAGAGAAAAAATAAGTTTATATTAGAGTCTGGAGATGGCTATGCATAGTCATGACATGAGGCTAGAAGCATCGTACAAATCTCGATTGAATTACAGGCGGTAGAAGTAAATAATCATATTCGAATATTTAAAAAATAAAATAAAATGTAATTAAAATAAATAAAGAAGGGGTCGGACATTTAAAGGACTACAGTTCCCACGTGCTAAAAGTACAATTGTGCTTTACGTCATGACGGTCACGCAACACGCCCACGCTGTCAAGGTTGCGGTTTTTTGCGGTGACAGCAAAGCGGCACACGCCATGTTCAGTGGAAACAAAAGGGGCAAGTTTCCACTGCTTGGTTGCCGGGTAAAGAAATAACATCGCTGGCTAGTTAGCTGAATTTGATGAAAAATGATAAAACTAGTATGAGAAGGGATTATTTTTTGGGGGCGGGGGGCTGATTGGAAAATTGCTGGAAGTTGTTACAATGCCCTTGTAAGTATCTCCCTTGGACACTGTACTGAGTGTGTTTGGAAAGGGGATTGATTGGGCCTACCGATGCGAGGTTGCCAGTCCATGTTTGCAACAAAAAGAAAGAGAAAGAAAGAAAGAAGGAAGAGCTAGCAGGTTGTGTAGTGGGAAATGGCTTTGAAACAAGATAGAGCACATTTGTTTTTAGACTATTGGCTAAGCTAATGTTACTTAGGTCTGACATTATAGGCTAGACATTTTAAGAGGTCTTGAAAAGTTGCAAACGGTATCAAGCTAGTTAGCTACATAGCTACATGCAGTTTATTAATGTTAACGTTTAGTCAGTTAGCTACATGTTGTAGTTTAGTCATGTTAACGTTTAGCTAGCTAGTTAGCATAGCAACGCTAGCTACCGTTAGTTATGTTTAACTAACACGCCGCAATTCGGCACAGCAGTAAATTTGCTATTTTGTGGTCACATGTACCACCTAACTAGTTACCAAATCACAATTTACTGCTAACTACCTGTTTTTACTAGTGTCCATGTTGTTGAAGTGTAAATGAATATCCGCAGAAGTAGTTAACTTAGTTAAATGGTCATCCGTGTACGTGACAGAACATTTGCAATATTGCATGTTGTCTGTAAGATGTAAAGTTACTAGTTTTATAATCATTTTCTCAAACTAAACATGATCATATTTTTCTGGTAGACTACTTAAGTCACATCGTTTTTTGTTGTTGCCGTCTCTGACACGAAGCTATAGCAGATGCCATCATAATTGCAGAGGACAAATCACGTTTTGGGAGTCTTGAGTACCTACTTTTTTGTTGTTCATTGTAATGGGACACAATAAGACATGCAAAAAATAATCTTTCGCCTTTACAATGTCATGTCAACATGAAACTGTACGATAGGTTACCAAGTTGATGATGATTTCCTTATTGGTGCTTTACACCCAAACACTGTCAAAAGACGTTTGACTATAAACGTATGCGGAATGAGAAGAATACACGTACATGTTTTTACCCAGAGGCCAACATTTTAGACGTATACCTTCTACCACATCCAAATAAACCACAGCAAGCAACGTAGCTATGTAAATCAGCATAGAAATCAGCTAAAAGCACACAGTATGAGCAGCAGTTGTAGCTCACTATGTGCTTTTTGATAACCTGTACAGAAAGGGTTCCATGGTATCAGGTGTATATTTTTTTATTGATATTCAAATCCTTTTTTAAATTTTTTTTTATGTTTATTTGCACAACACCAAGAGAAATTCCTAGTAACATTTTGTTGCATGGCTATAAAGTATTCTTATTCTGATCACAACCACACCTGTCCTGTTTTCAGTCCGTCTACAACCCAGGTGTTGTTGGGTCGGGAAACACCCAAGCACTATGGGATCACTTCTCCTATCAGCCTGGCCCAAGCCAAGGAGGCTGACCTGGTCCTCACACACAGGCTGACTGAGGCCCTGAAACCATACGGGGTGTTTGAAGAGGAGCTGGAACTACAGCGCAGGTAAGATGGTTGTCACTACTAGGCTAAATTGTCATGTTAGAATGGGCACAAGTTTCGTCAAAGCCTATTAAGGGTGGTGGTGGTAGGATGAGGCCTATTAGGAGAAGTAGTGGTGGTGGTAGGATGAGGCCTATTAGGAGAAGTAGGGGTGGTGGTGGTAGGATGAGGCCTATTAGGGGTGGTGGTAGTATGAGGCCTATTAGGAGAAGTTGTGGTGGTAGGATGAGGCCTATTAGGGGTGGTGATAGGATGAGACCTATTAGGAGAAGTAGTGGTTGTGGTGGTAGGTTAAGGCCTATTAGGGGTGGTGGTAGGTTGAGGCCTATTAGGGGTGGTGGTAGGTTGAGGCCTATTAGGGGTGGTGTTGGGTTGAGGCCTATTAGGGGTGGTGGTAGGATGAGGCCTATTAGGAGAAGTAGTGGGGGTGGTGGTAGGTTAAGGCCTATTAGGGGTGGTGGTAGGATGAGGCCTATTAGGGGTGGTGGTAGGATGAGGCCTATTAGGAGAAGTAGTGGTGGTGGTAGGATGAGGCCTATTAGGGGTGGTGGTAGGATGAGGCCTATTAGGAGAAGTAGTGGTGGTGGTAAGATGAGGCCTATTAGGGGTGGTGGTAGGATGAGGCCTATTAGGAGAAGTAGTGGTGGTGGTAAGATGAGGCCTATTAGGGGTGGTGGTAGGATGAGGCCTATTAGGAGAAGTAGTGGTGGTGGTAGGTTGAGGCCTATTAGGGGTGGTAGTGGTGGTAGGTTGAGGCCTATTAGGGGGGGTGGTGGTAGGTTGAGGCCTATTAGGGGGGGTGGTGGTAGGTTGAGGCCTATTAGGAGAAGTAGTAGTGGTGGTGGTAGGTTGAGGCCTATTAGGGGTGGTGGTGATAGGTTGAGGCCTATTAGGGGTGGTAGTGGTGGTAGGTTGAGGCCTATTAGGGGGTGGTGGTGGTAGGTTGAGGCCTATTAGGAGAAGTAGTAGTGGTGGTGGTAGGTTGAGGCCTATTAGGGGTGGTGGTGGTAGGTTGAGGCCTATTAGGGGTGGTGGTGATAGGTTGAGGCCTATTAGGGGTGGTGGTGATAGGTTGAGGCCTATTAGGGGTGGTGGTAGGTTGAGGCCTATTAGGGGGGGGTGGTGATAGGTTGAGGCCTATTAGGGGTGGTGGTGATAGGTTGAGGCCTATTAGGGGTGGTGGTGGTAGGTTGAGGCCTATTAGGGGTGGTGGTGGTGATAGTAGGTTGAGGCCTATTAGGGGGGGGGGGTGGTAGGTTGAGGCCTATTAGGGGGGGGGGTGGTAGGTTGAGGCCTATTAGGGGTGGTGGTAGGTTGAGGCCTATTAGGGGTGGTGGTAGGTTGAGGCCTATTAGGGGTGGTGGTAGGTTGAGGCCTATTAGGAGAGGTGGTGGTGGTAGGATGAGGCCTATTAGGAGAGGTGGTGGTGGTGGTAGGATGAGGCCTATTAGGGGTGGTGATAGGTTGAGGCCTATTAGGGGGGGGGGGGGGGTGGTGGTAGGTTGAGGCCTATTAGGGTGGTGGTAGGTTGAGGCCTATTAGGGGTGGTGGTAGGTTAAGGCCTATTAGGAGAGGTGGTGGTGGTAGGATGAGGCCTATTAGGAGAAGTAGTGGTGGTGGTAGGATGAGGCCTATTAGGGGTGGTGATGGGTTGAGGCCTATTAGGGGTGGTGGTAGGTTGAGGCCTATTAGGGGTGGTGGTAGGTTGAGGCCTATTAGGGGTGGTGGTAGTAGTAGGTTGAGGCCTATTAGGAGAAGTAGTGGTGGTGGTAGGATGAGGCCTATTAGGGGTGGTGGTAGGTTGAGGCCTATTAGGGGTGGTGGTGGTGGTAGGATGAGGCCTATTTGGAGAAGTAGTGGTGGTGGTGGTAGGATGAGGCCTATTTGGAGAAGTGGTGGTGGTAGGATGAGGCCTATTTGGAGAAGTGGTGGTGGTGGTAGATTGAGGCCTATTAGGGGTGGTGGTAGGTTGAGGCCTATTAGGGGTGGTGGTGGTGGTAGGTTGAGGCCTATTAGGATAAGTGGTGGTGGTAGGATGAGGCCTATTAGGGGTGGTGGTAGGTTGAGGCCTATTAGGGGTGGTGGTGGTGGTAGGTTGAGGCCTATTAGGATAAGTGGTGGTGGTAGGATGAGGCCTATTAGGAGAAGTAGTGGTGGTGGTAGGATGAGGCCTATTTGGAGAAGTAGTGGTGGTGGTAGGATGAGGCCTATTAGGGGGGGGGGGGGGGTGGTAGGATGAGGCCTATTAGGGGGGGGGGGTGGTAGGATGAGGCCTATTAGGAGAAGTAGTGGTAGGATGAGGCCTATTAGGAGGGGTGGTGGTGGTAGGATGAGGATAATAACTGGATCCGATATCTTGCCAGTACATCAGCCAATTATTCTTGGCTGGTGGGGCGGCAGGTAGCCTAGTGGGTAGTGTTGGACTAGTAACCGAAAGGTTGCAAGATCGAATCCCCGAGTTGACAAGGTAAAAATCTGTCGTTCAGCCCTTGAACAAGGCAGTTAACCCCCCACTGTTCCTAGGCCGTCATTGATAATAAGAATTTGTTCTTAACTGACTTGCCTAGTTAAATACAAATAAAAAAAGGAACTTCTTAGGTTGGTGTTTTGGTCAGTACTAGGTAGACTGTATTTGTGGTTATAAAGTGCCATACTAGTTTAGTTATGATTTTGTTAAAGACTTCCTCTAAATCATGCCTTGGTTTCCATAGAATACACGTGTTGGGAAAACTGAACACACTGGTGAAGGAATGGATCCGTGACGTCAGTGAGACAAAGGTATGATTTTACTTCCTCCTCCTGGCGGTTCTCTCTGCTACTACAGCAGGTGGTCAATGGATGTGTCCCAAATGTTCCCTTTTTAGTGTACTACTTTTGACCAGGGTTTTGCACTATGAATGAAATAGGGTGCCATTTGGGACATGGATGATATTACAACAACAAGGCGGTGTTGCCTCCCATAATGCAGTGTTGCCTCCCATAATGCAGTGTTGCCTCCCATAATGCAGTGTTGCCTCCCATAATGCAGTGTTGCCTCCCATAATGCAGTGTTGCCTCCCATAATGCAGTGTTGCCTCCCATAATGCAGTGTTGCCTCCCATAATGCAGTGTTGCCTCCCATAATGCAGTGTCGCCTCCCATAATGCAGTGTCGCCTCCCATAATGCAGTGTCGCCTCCCATAATGCAGTGTCGCCTCCCATAATGCAGTGTCGCCTCCCATAATGCAGTGTCGCCTCCCATAATGCAGTGTCGCCTCCCATAATGCAGTGTCGCCTCCCATAATGCAGTGTCGCCTCCCATAATGCAGTGTCGCCTCCCATAATGCAGTGTCGCCTCCCATAATGCAGTGTCGCCTCCCATAATGCAGTGTCGCCTCCCATAATGCAGTGTCGCCTCCCATAATGCAGTGTCGCCTCCCATAATGCAGCAGGTTATGAATGATGTATTTTTTGGTCCTCCTAGAATCTGCCTGCCTCAGTGATTGAAACGGTTGGAGGGAAGATCTTCACATTTGGGTCCTACAGGTTAGGAGTCCACACTAAAGGTAATTGTGTCATCTTTAGGAGGGTTACAGGTTGTTGTGTTGTGGTTAACACATTTGGGAACCTACAGGTCAGGAGTTCACACTGAAGGTAGGCGGCACTATAGTACGGTCAACCTTTCCATTTTGATGTTGTCCTCTAATCTTAGGAGCAATAGCAACATTTTCTCCGGTTTGGTTTTTAAAGTTCCTTTGACATTCTCTTTGAAAAGCACTGTATAATATACTATATAATACGCTATATAATATACTTATTAAACACAGCCTGGGCGCACTGCATAGGTAAAACATTTTCACACAACTCTTTATCACAGTGAACTTTGAATTGTTGTGTCTTGTCCCTGTCCTTGTCCTTGTCCCTGTGTAGGTGCTGACATTGATGCCCTGTGTGTGGCTCCTCGGCATGTGGAGAGAACAGACTTCTTCTCCTCGTTCCTGGACAAGCTGAAGGAGCAGGAGGAGGTCAAAGATTTGAGGGTGGGTATCTGGACTATCTCAATTACATTGCCTTCATTCCTTGCGTCTTCTTTCCTCTTCACAAACACCATTTTGTACATCGACTAACCTGTACCCCCGTACGTTGACTGTACCAGTACCCTCTGTATATAGCCTCCACATTGACTCTGTACCAGTACCCCCTGTATATAGCCTCCACATTGACTCTGTACCAGTACCCCCTGTATATAGCCTCCACATTGACTCTGTACCAATACCCCCCTGTATATAGCCTCCACATTGACTCTGTACTGGTACCCCCTGTATATAGCCTCCACATTGACTCTGTACCAATACCCCCCTGTATATAGCCTCCACATTGACTCTGTACCAGTACCCCCCTGTATATAGCCTCCACATTGACTCGGTACCCCCTGTATATAGCCTCCACATTGACTCTGTACCCCCTGTATATAGCCTCGTTATTTTATTGTTACTCTTTATTTTTGTATTTTAGTAAGTATTTTCTTAACTAACGGGGCGGCAGCGTGGACTAGTAACCGGAAGGTTGCGAGTTCAAACCCCCGAGCTGACAAGGTACAAATCTGTCGTTCTGCCCCTGAACAGGCAGTTAACCCCACTGTTCCTAGGCCATCATTGAAAATACGATTTTTTTCTTAACTGACTTGCCTGGTTAAATAAAGGTTAAAACATTTTTAAAAAATATATATTTCTTGAACTGCATTGTTGGTTAAGGGCTTGTAAGTAAACATTTCACTGTAAGGTCTAGTTTGAACACCGGTTCTATTCGGAGCATGTGACAAATACCATTTGATGAGAAGGTAAGAGGCCTCGCCCCTCTGACCTTCGTATCCAATGGGTTTTGAGAAGGCGGTGAGAAGAGGACGTGAGGAATTAAGGCAATGTATTTGCGATTCTGGTGTTGGTAGACTAGGAGGGGAAGATGTGTTCCCAAAAGTTGAGGTGCAGACTGTTCATCAACTCTTCTTTCCCCCCCCCCCCCCCCAGGCTGTTGAGGAGGCATTTGTCCCCGTGATAAAGCTGTCTTTCGACAGCATTGAGGTATGACATTTGAAAGTATTTTTTGTGTATGATTTCATTATAGGTCTAAATGTGAAGTTGGTTCAGGTCATTCAATATGAATTGAGATTTGCGGCTTTTTTTTTTAAATGTCCAATGAGTTTTGTGTATTTCTAGATCGATATCCTGTTTGCTCGGTTAGCGTTGCAAACCATCCCAGAGAACCTGGACCTCCGAGATGACGGGCTGCTGAAGAACCTTGACATCCGCTGCATTAGGAGTCTCAATGGTAACACTGAGCTCTTTTATATCTCCTGAGCTCCGGTCCTGATGTGGTTCAGTCGGTAAAAAGGGTGCCGCTGTCGTCAACGGGTGTTGTGGGTTCAATATTATCGCTGGGGTCACATGGTAAAATGTATGTCGCTCTGGATAAAATCATCTGCCGCGTGGTTTCTCCACTTCACTGATGTTGATATCGGATCCACGTTAAAAACACAAGGTCTAACAATTGGTTGTTGGCTCAACCTCTGACCCTACCTACACTTAGTTGAAAGCACTGTGTTGTAGAATTTCAAGTAATCGGCATTGTCTATGTTATCCCCCTCTTGTCTATTGTGAGTGATAATGACTTGGATGTTTTTTTGTTGTTGTTGTCAGGTTGTAGAGTTACAGATGAAATCCTCCATCTTGTGCCCAACATTGAGAACTTCAGACTGACACTGAGGACCATCAAGCTGTGGGCTAAACGTGAGTTGGATCTGTGTAGTGTTGCGTAGCGTCAAGCATAGGAGTACAATCTCATTTGCCTTGGTGGAAACAACTGTTGAGTCGGCATCTCCTGTAAACGTGTGTATGTGTCTGTACTTGTGTGTTTTGAGTCGGTCCCTGTACTATATCAGTTTGTACGTCTTGCTGTGTAACACTGTTGTGGCTAGGCAGGTGGGATTATCTCTTTCTCACCTTGTCCTCTTTTCACACAAACTGTCAACTAATGGCATGTCAACACGCTGGGCCCACACTGACAGCCTTCAGGTCCTATTCCCTAAACAGGATTAGCCTCTAAAATAAACTGAGTCATGGCATTTTTTTACACAGGACAGACCACGCCCCTAGTGGCCATGGTGAATTTGTTTGGCTTGCATACGCTGCCTGGCAACCAACTGTCCAATCATGTTTTGTCTTGTGGGAACAACTGCCGTGGAGTCACTCACTGGCTTGTATAATAGGCCAGGTGCATAACTAAGCCCAATCCAAAACATCCCCAGCCCCCCAACCCTTTGGTGATCTTTAGAAACTAGATGGAAATGCTTATGCCATATAGCTTACATCTAAGTTTATTGGGAGGCAAGGCAGAACCATCAAGGAATTGCCTTTTGAATTACAAAATCAGAAAAATTACACTGGTGCCTTGTGGTCATTGATGTAATGCCCTTATTAGGTCTTTGTGTTTCTCTCACCTGTACCAAATGGCTCAATTACCATCACATATGAATCTGCTGGTATACTTTACCAGAAAATGTATCTATGACTCACTTGCCTCTATCCTGCTGACTGGCATGTAGGGCAACAACAACATAACTAAATCTACGCCATCTACAGTGCTATACATGTCCTCCCCCAGGTCATAACATCTACAGTGATAGACATGTCCTCCCCCAGTTCATAACATCTACAGTGCTATACACGTCCTCCCCCAGGTCATAACATCTACAGTGCTATACACGTCCTCCCCCAGGTCATAACATCTACAGTGCTATACACGTCCTCCCCCAGGTCATAACATCTACAGTGCTATACACCTCCTCCGCCAGGTCATAACATCTACAGTGCTATACACCTCCTCCCCCAGGTCATAACATCTACAGTGCTATACACCTCCTCCGCCAGGTCATAACATCTACAGTGCTATACACCTCCTCCCCCAGGTCATAACATCTACAGTGCTATACACGTCCTCCCCCCAGGTCATAACATCTACAGTGCTATACACGTCCTCCCCCCAGGTCATAACATCTACAGTGCTATACACCTCCTCCCCCAGGTCATAACATCTACAGTGCTATACACGTCCTCCCCCCAGGTCATAACATCTACAGTGCTATACACGTCCTCCCCCAGCTCATAACATCTACAGTGCTATACACGTCCTCCCCCAGCTCATAACATCTACAGTGATGGACAAGTCCTCCCCCAGGTCATAACATCTACAATGCTGGACACCCCCCCCCCCCCGGTCATAACATCTACAGTGCTATACACGTCCTCTCCCAGGTCATAACATCTACAGTAATATCCTGGGCTTCCTGGGTGGTGTCTCCTGGGCCATGCTGGTAGCCAGGACCTGCCAGCTCTACCCCAACGCCGTGGCCTCCACCCTTGTACACAAGTTCTTCCTCGTCTTCTCCAAATGGTAAGCAGTCGCTCTCCATTCGGATGTGCTCTGTGACCTGTTTCTCATGGCCGTTGAGTTGTTCTGTCTTTTTGAAGGAGATTTTTTTGTTTCTCTTTAGTCTGAAGTAGATGTCGACCGATTAATCGGAATGGCCGATTTTAAATAGGGCCGATTTCAAGTTTTCATAACAATCGGAAATCGGTATTTTTGGGTGCCCGATTTGACTATTTTATTTTTTATTCAATTTATTATTATTATATTTTTAACATTTATTTAATCTCTATTTAACTAGGCAAGTCAGTTAAGAACACATTCTTATTTTCAATGACGGCCTAGGAACGGTGGGTTAACTGCCTTGTTCAGAGGCAGAACGACAGATTTTCACCTTGTCATCTCGGGGGATCCAATCTTGCAACCTAACAGTTAACTAGTCCAACGCAATAACGACCTGCCTCTCATTGCACTCCACAAGGAGACTGCCTGTTACGCGAATGCAGTAAGCCAAGGTAAGTTGCTTGCTAGCATTAAAATAATCTTATAAAAATTAATCATAATCACTAGTTAACTACACATGGTTGATTATGTTACTAGATATTATCTAGCGTGTTCTGCGTTGCATATAATCTGACTGAGCGGTGATAGGCAGAAGCAGGCGCGTAAACATTAATTGAAACAGCACTTTCGTGCATTTTGACAGCAGCTCGTCCTGTACGTCAAGCATTGCGCTGTTTATGACTTCAAGCTTATCAACTCCCGAGATGAGGCTCGTGTAACCGAAGTGAAATGGCTAGCTAGTTAGCGCGTGTTAATTGTCGTTGTGTTGCTGGTTCGAGCCCAGGGAGGAGCGAGGAGAGGGACGGAAGCTATACTGTTACACTTCCTATACTAAGGTGCCTATAAGAACATCCAGTAGTCAAAGGTTAATGAAATACAAATGGTATAGAGGGAAATAGTCCTATAATTCCTATAATAACTACAACCTAAAACTTCTTACCAGGGAATATTGAAGACTCGTGTTAAAAGGAACCACCAGCTTTCATATGTTCTCATGTTCTGAGCAAGGAACTTAAACGTTAGCTTTCTTACATGGCACATATTGCACTTTTACTTTCTTCTCCAACACTTTGTTTTTGCATTATTTAAACCAAATTGAGCATGTATCATTATTTATTTGAGGCTAAATTGATTTTATTGATGTATTATATTAAGTTAAAATAAGTGTTCATTCAGTATTGTTGTAATTGTCATTATTACAAATACTTTTTTTTTTTAATCGGACGATTTAATCGGTATCGGCTTTTTTGGTCCTCCAATAATCGGTATCGGCGTTGAAAAATCATAATCGGTCGACCTCTAGTCTGAAGTGTGTATGAACCGTGAACACATTTTTCTCAGTCCTTGGTGCTTGTGGCAGCTCTATTACTGCTGTTTTCCTTAGGAACATAGTGAAACAAGATGTGTGTCTAAAGGGGTGACTGACTGGTGTATTGGGGTTGCCTGACCTACTGGTATTACCTGGTCTGTATCATCACACTAAACTGGAGTTGTGTTAATGCAGGGAATGGCCCAACCCTGTTCTCCTGAAGCAGCCAGAGGACTGCAACCTGAACCTGCCAGTCTGGGACCCCAGGGTAATGTTGATCATAATGTTGAACCTGCCAGTCTGGGACCCCATGGTAATGTTGATCATAATGTTGAACCTGCCAGTCTGGGACCCCGGGGTAATGTTGAACCTGCCAGTCTGGGACCCTGGGGTAATGTTGAACCTGCCAGTCTGGGACCCCGGGGTAATGTTGAACCTGCCAGTCTGGGACCCCGGGGTAATGTTGAACCTGCCAGTCTGGGACCCCGGGGTAATATTGAACCTGCCAGTCTGGGACCCCGGGGTAATGTTGAACCTGCCAGTCTGGGACCCCGGGGTAATGTTGAACCTGCCAGTCTGGGACCCCGGAGTAATGTTGAACCTGCCAGTCTGGGACCCCGGGGTAATGTTGAACCTGCCAGTCTGGGACCCCGGGGTAGTGTTGATCATAACTACGACACGTGTTCATACTGTTACTAGTCTGGTCCTGAGCAACACTGACTACGTCAAGGACGGTCATGAACTTAACTACCTCAAGCATTTTACCTTCAGAGCTGCCAAGTTAAGGGAAATACAATAAAAACAGGTGGTTAATTAACCCTGTTCCACCAGGACGTATCCCATGGTGTTAACCGTGTAAAGTCTAGAGCCAGGGGTTTTTCCCTGTAACATCTGTCAGTCCCACTTCTTTCATCTGTTCCAGTACAAAGACATTTGATTCACCTGCATTAGATGCTTCATAACACTATTATCAAGATAGTTACACACATTCTCAAGAGTTCTATCGTACCAAGTGACCCCTTCTGCATGTAGTGGAGGGTTTTGATTGGCTCTGAGTGTCCTAACTGCTGTTCCAGGTGACCCCCAGTGACCGGTACCACCTGATGCCCATCATCACACCAGCCTACCCCCAGCAGAACTCTACCTACAACGTCTCTGCCTCTACGCGTGCCGTCATGGTGGACGAGTTCAAACAGGGTCCGTAAAGCCGTCTCAAATTCTAACTTTATACACAAACTGTTGCATCCACTCTTAGGTCCAGTCTCTCTGAAACTGGATGCTCTTTATACAAAACCCTTCAGGCCAGAGTCCTAATTTCAGAGACTTGAGCAAGAGACATACTCCCAACATTCACATAAATGATCCATTGATGTGAAAAGGGGAGGTTGCATCAAATGTAAATTGTTTATGCCTATGTCAAGTAAATTCAGCCTCCTTCGGGTGTCTTTTCTCAAGGGGTTCCCTAACGGCTGTCTTCATTGTAGCCTTAGCTACGTTGCTTCATCTGTAGTTTTTTTCTTTTTGGTTCTCCTTCCGTTTTGGTCAACACGTTTTCCTTCCCTCTACAGGTCTGGCCATCACAGATGACATTTTGCAGAGTAAAGCAGAGTGGTCCAAACTATTTGAAGCACCAAACTTCTTTGAGAAATACAAGTATGTATTAAACAGCTTATCCTGTGGGACACGCATGGTGAGACAGACCAACTATTTCAATAAAGATTTTGATTTTCAAAATACACCAACCACCTCACTCGCACCTTTTTCAGTAAATGTGAAGTTCTCTTTGTTCCTCTCTGAATATGTCATCCACTCGTTCAGTTTGATTTATTTGTGTTATTAAATAAACACTTCGGGCTTAGACAAGACTCAAAAGATGCTTTCTTCTGCCCTTAAGCACCCTCTCTGATTCTCAAAACAATGATCGTAAAGACAAATACAATGTTAATGTCATACAGAGCCTGAAGTCCAGTATAATCACTGCTATGACCTATAGACTGTGCTCTCTAATGTAAGCACAACTCAATATTTGATGTTTGTATATTTTAATATCTTACTAAAGGTAGGTACTTCAGCTGTAAGGTTCTTATTATACTGTACATCTACTTCCCCAAATAAAATGATTTAGTTAAACATTTGCACTATGTATTTCTTGTTAGTCTTCATTTTGTAGATGTTTTTTTTTTGTTATCAAGTTTTGATCGTGATAAATCCTTTTAAGTTGTAGCACAACATTAGCAGGAATCCATGTGAAGAATACAAGATTTAAGTCATTGGATCTTTTGTTTCATTCTATACGTGTGGGTACCACATCCTCTTTCACTTATCAGTTCTGCTCAATCTTGAGAAATGTACTTGATTGTTGAAATCTGAAGTGGGGGGGGGGGGGGAGTAAAGATGAAAAGATCATTTTGTTAATTGGTTTATCAGTAATATGCAAAGAGCATGATGCTACTAGCCTTGTACAGTGGCAACAATTATGTTACTGAAGAGGCCTTGTCCTTGGCGGAGGAGACATTCCTCCTCTTGCAGCCCCAATCAACATGTAGACCTATTTACAGAAGGCTGATCTTTTTGTTACCCAGTACCCTCTTTTTAAGTGTTCTAGATGGACTTGTTCCAATCCCCCTTTTATTTTACCAAAATCTTCTATTCCCCGAGGCTCTCTATTTGAAATCAAATCCCCTCAAGTCTTTTGGGAAATCAGTTTGATCCAGCGACCCTTTCTTTGACAGAGAAGTATCAGAACATGTTGATGTGTAATTGCCTTAAGCACCTCTTCTCATCCTTTGAGTTGCTGACAGAGGAAAGGACAAAATGCACCAGCACATTCTGGACAGTCATTTGACAGCACTGGAGAGCCTGAAAACATGGATACAATTAAAAGTGATTTAAAATAAATCCAGCCTGTGGATTGGACTGCAGAGTTAGAGGAGACAGTATATATCCAGCCTGTGGATTGGACTGGCGCATTAGAGGAGACAGTATATATCCAGCCTGTGGACTGGACTGCAGAGTTAGAGGAGACAGTATATATCCAGCCTGTGGACTGGACTGCAGAGTTAGAGGAGTCAGTATATATCCAGCCTGTGGATTGGACTGGCGCATTAGAGGAGACAGTATATATCCAGCCTGTGGACTGGACTGCAGAGTTAGAGGAGACAGTATATATCCAGCCTGTGGATTGGACTGGCGCATTAGAGGAGACAGTATATATCCAGCCTGTGGACTGGACTGCAGAGTTAGAGGAGACAGTATATATCCAGCCTGTGGATTGGACTGGCGCATTAGAGGAGACAGTATATATCCAGCCTGTGGATTGGACTGGCGCATTAGAGGAGACAGATGTTATGCTTTGATTATTATCCAGGTTAAACTGTTTCCACATCAGGCTTGATGAACATATTTCATAATCAGACCGTCCTGCTGGTCTGGCTGGCACCCTGCTGATTACTACACCCGTTTCTCTGTACTCTTGTTGTTTGAATAAATCAATCATTTGTCTTGGGCTCAGACCTTTTTATTTTCAACGTGGCCTGAAAATGAAATATCTTATCCTTTTCCATTCATCTGCTTGGTAATGTAATCCTATTTATAATATTCTAACCTCGTGGGAACTGATCGGAACGAGCTCCTGTGATTGGACTAACAGTGAGGTAGTGTGGTTTTCAACCGGTGCAAGGCAGAGTATACAGTAGGAAATGACTGCTTGGTGCTACTGTGATAACTGCATGGAGATTGTACATGTAGGCAGACCAGACATGTAAGTGAATATGTTTGTACAGTTAGTGTAATAATAGTGACTTTCAGTATACTTGAATATCGTGGAAGATATATTTTACACTAAATTAGGTTCGTTCTCAAGTTGACGTGAAGAGGGTTTGGTGAATGAATTATCTTGGTAGTGCGATTTGGGTTTTTCTCTGGCTAGTTGGATTTGTTATGGAGTGTTTGTAGCTGTTACTGTGACATGTTTGTGTAAAAGACATGTTCAGTTTAGGACGATGTAGTTTCTTGCCTTTTTAAAACACAGACGTTGGTCATTTATTTGTCGTTTTTTTTACCTGTTTTAGTTTGATACGGTGTGTTTTTAGAAATGAACATATTTCCATGACCTGCTGTAGGCTGGTGGCGAGGACTGGGTGATCTGGTCCGGGGCTCTCCTAGCCTGGGGCTCTCCTAGCCTGGGGCTCTCCTAGCCTGGGGCTCTCCTAGCCTGGGTTCGTTGCCTGGCTGCTGTCTTTAGGGGTTCCTAGCCTGGGTTCGTTGCCTGGTTGCTGTCTTTAGGGGTTCTTAGCCTGGGGCTCTCTTAGCCTGGGGCTCTCCTAGCCTGGGTTCGTTGCCTGGCTGCTGTCTTTAGGGGTTCCTAGCCTGGGGCTCTCTTAGCCTGGGGCTCTCCTAGCCTGGGTTCGTTTCCTGGCTGCTGTCTTTAGGGGTTCCTAGCCTGGGGCTCTCCTAGCCTGGGTTCGTTGCCTGGCTGCTGTCTTTAGGGGTTCCTAGCCTGGGGCTCTCTTAGCCTGGGGCTCTCCTAGCCTGGGTTCATTTCCTGGCTGCTGTCTTTAGGGGTTCCTAGCCTGGGTTCCTAGCCTGGGTTCCTAGCCTGGATTCCTAGCCTGGGTTCGTTTCCTGGCTGCTGTCTTTAGGGGTTCCTAGCCTGGGTTTGTTGCCTGGCTGCTGTCTTTAGGGGTTCCTAGCCTGGGTTCGTTGCCTGGCTGCTGTCTTTAGGGGTTCCTAGCCTGGGTTCGTTGCCTGGCTGCTGTCTTTAGGGGTTCCTAGCCTGGGTTTGTTGCCTGGCTGCTGTCTTTAGGGGTTCCTAGCCTGGGTTCGTTGCCTGGCTGCTGTCTTTAGGGGTTCCTAGCCTGGGTTCGTTTCCTGGCTGCTGTCTTTAGGGTGTAATGGTAATGTTCTGTCTCTTATGTTCCAAGGCATTATATTGTGTTGCTAGCAAGCGCCCCCACCGAGAAGCAGCACCTGGAGTGGTGAGTACTGACTGTGTGGGGGGGCTGGAAAAACCTTTGGGTGAGATTATATGACTGACTGACTGAATGAGGGTGGAGACATGGTGTATTACATGTGAATCAATTTCAATGTTACTCTTTTAAAGCCTTTATTCACCTACTGTTAGGGAATACATTAGGAAAAGTGCTGTTTTTCTCTGTCCTGGCAGGGTTGGTCTGGTTGAGTCTAAGATCAGGATCTTAGTAGGAAACCTGGAGAAGAATGAGTTCATAACGTTGGCCCATGTCAACCCCCAGTCATTCCCTGGACCCAAGGAAAGCAGGGAGAAGTGAGTTTATTATACTATTATGCAAGGTTGTAGTAAGCTCTTAATGGACTATTTCTCACCTGTCTTGTCTTTTCCAGAGAGGAGGTCAGCACCATGTGGGTGATAGGGGTTATCTTTAAGAAGATGGAGGCATCAGAGAACCTCAACGTTGACCTGACCATTGACATCCAGTCCTTTACTGACACGGGTATAAAATCACCTTACTCAATTCAACTCAGGAATGTAGAATTTGAAAACGATATTTGTCATGTTTTCTGCACTTGTATCTAGTTCTATTAGTTGACACAAACTAGCATGCTAATGTTATATTAAAAAGTTATATTTTCTAAATGCTTCCTGCAGTGTACCGGCAGGCGATGAACAGCAAGATGTTTGAGGCGGACATGAAGATCCAGGCCATGCATGTGAAGAGGAGACAACTTCACCAGCTACTGCCCAACCTGGTCATGCCCAAACGCAGGAAGGTACGACTTCCTATTGCAGCTACATGTCAGTTAATTATTTAGTCTGCTCCTTGTTAACAATAGAGGTGTAACACTCATTTATAGAGTTTTATATTCTGCTTTTCACACAGTCTCTTAGCTGACTGATTGCTTGCTTGCGGTATTGAGTTGTAACCAGTGTCGTTTTGTTCTGTCCTCCAGCACTCGACAGAGGGACTTCGTCAGATGAATGACAGTAGTCTGGACCTATCGTTAGACAGTGACAACAGTATGTCTGTGCCATCCCCCACGGCCATGCCAGCCACTGTGCCCACGTCAACCCCAGTGAAGTGTGGCCCACTAGGTCCCCCTCCAAGTCCCCTTGCGGCTGCAGCCGGCCAGCCTGAGGCCCCAGCTGTGAAGAGACCTGGCTCCCCTATGCAGGAAGAGAGGAAGCGGTTCAAATCAGATGCTGAGGTATTCAATCTTTAATTGTCCCAGTAGAGAAATTCCCTTCTTCATTGTGTAGCCAGGAGTTTACCGATAATACTGTAAAATGTATATTCCCTATATGTTTTATTCCAGCTTTTTACTGTCATTTTGAGACGCCTCTCTTCTGTCTACAGATTTGTCTCTTATTTCTGGTATAGTAGTGGGCAGTGTTGGGATAACAAAAAATAAAGTAACACTATATATTATCTTGCGTTACTTTCATTAAAGAAATCTGTTTGTTTGACTGTCGGGAGGAGCAAGGACGAGCTACCAAAGATGGTCTACTTACTAGGCGGCAGGTAGCCTAGTGGTTAGAGCAGGTAGCCTAGTGGTTAGAGCAGGTAGCCTAGTGGTTGGAGCAGGTAGCCTAGTGGTTGGAGCAGGTAGCCTAGTGGTTAGAGCAGGTAGCCTAGTGGTTAGAGCAGGTAGCCTAGTGGTTAGAGCAGGTAGCCTAGTGGTTAGAGCAGGTAGCCTAGTGGTTGGAGCAGGTAGCCTAGTGGTTGGAGACAGGTAGCCTAGTGGTTAGAGACAGGTAGCCTAGTGGTTGGAGACAGGTAGCCTAGTGGTTAGAGACAGGTAGCCTAGTGGTTAGAGCAGGTAGCCTAGTGGTTAGAGCAGGTAGCCTAGTGGTTAGAGACAGGTAGCCTAGTGGTTAGAGACAGGTAGCCTAGTGGTTAGAGACAGGTAGCCTAGTGGTTAGAGACAGGTAGCCTAGTGGTTAGAGCAGGTAGCCTAGTGGTTAGAGCAGGTAGCCTAGTGGTTAGAGCAGGTAGCCTAGTGGTTAGAGACAGGTAGCCTAGTGGTTAGAGACAGGTAGCCTAGTGGTTAGAGACAGGTAGCCTAGTGGTTAGAGACAGGTAGCCTAGTGGTTAGAGACAGGTAGCCTAGTGGTTAGAGACAGGTAGCCTAGTGGTTAGAGACAGGTAGCCTAGTGGTTAGAGACAGGTAGCCTAGTGGTTAGAGACAGGTAGCCTAGTGGTTAGAGACAGGTAGCCTAGTGGTTAGAGACAGGTAGCCTAGTGGTTTAGAGCGTTGGGCCAGTAACCGAAAGGTTGCTAGATCGAATCCCTGAGCTGGCAAAGAAAAAAAAAAGTAATTATTCCCCTGAACAAGACAGTTGACCCACTGTTCCCCGGTAGGCTGGCATTGTAAATAAGAATTTGTTATAAACTGACTTGCCTAGTTAAATAAAGGTTAAATAAAAAAAATACTAACTCTGGTTTGAGCACTACTTCCTCCTCCTCTGTGGCACTGCTTTCCTGTGCTGCTGAATTAGCCATGTACACTGCAAGACAAACATATGTACAGACCCCCCCCCCCCCAAAAATACATTAATTCAATTTCTGGTTATAGACTGCACCTACACAGACCCATAGAGATGTATAGAGGACACACTTCCCACTAGACGGGGTAGCTCTCTGTGGGCTTTGCGATCAGAGAAGCGATCAGTGGAAAAGATCAGAGGTGCACCCTCTATACGTTTCTATTGGACAGTAGCTGTCATGGCTTTCCCCCAACAGTTTTTCTACGCTACGCTAAATGAGGAAATGAGATATGATTGTGAAAGTAACCACGCAAGTAACTAATAAAGTTACCCAATTTAAAAAGTAAACCGTTACTTAACTCCGTTACTCATATAGAGTCATCTGAATACTTAACGCGTTACCCTCCAACACGTGAGTCCATTTATTGATCTACTAAATATGCTTACCGGATAAACTTCTCTTCCTTTGTAGGATTCAGCTGTTGAGAAAAAGCCTTCAGGAGACACAGTCCCCACAAGCCTGACCCCCTCTCCTCCGCCCACCATGGGCCCCCCAGCGGCCCCCCGCACCTCTCGCCAGGAGATGCTGGAGGAGGAGGACCCCTCCCCAGTCCCAGAGACTAGGACAACAGTGAATGGGGCAGCTGCCGGAGAGGAGTGCACCACTGTGGAGGCACAGGCACGTAACAAGCTTATCCATAGTGTCACATCATTATGTATAAATATATTAATTGTTGTAGTCTTTCTTTTCAGAATGTTTGGCTACATCTTGACGATATTATAAGAAGCATATCTTTTAAATTAATGCTAGATTTAGAAGAGTCAGGTGAGCATGGTTAGATAGTTGTGATAAACTGTTCTGTGGGCCTTGCTGTTCCCAGGTCAATGAGGACAGTATGTCCGAGGAGATGCCTGCTTCTGAAGGGGAAGGCAAGATGGAGGCAGATATTAAGGTATCAATGCACTCTATTTTTCTGTCTGCCTCTCTCTCTGTCTGTCTGTCTTCTCTCTCTCTCTGCCTCTCACTTTCATAATTCATGTCTGAAAAGTGTACAGATAATTTTCTATACGGTCTATATTTCCACTTTGGTCTGTCTGTTGTTAGTTTTGCAGCCAAACTACAACTTGATTATCTTACTCTTCCCTCAGCGAATGGTCAGTGCGGATCTGTCTGATGTGCCCCTCCTGCCAGCCAACCCAATTCCAGTGGTGAAGAACTCTATAAAGCTTCGCCTCAGCAGGTAGGAGAGAGGACAGACAGACGCATCTACTCGCCTCCCCGGCCCCTATACCCTGAACTCTACTGTGGGTGTCCTAAGACATTCTCAGTCCTCTGCCACGGAATGCCCACAGTGCTGCAGATAAAAGACACAGGCGACTAGACAGACGTCATCTCTTTTCAACCAGGGACATTGTCAGTTGACACGAAGGACGTAGCTGCAACTGTCTCCACAAGAGGGCGATGTTGCTCTTCTGCTGAATTCTCCTAGGTGGCTTCCAAACCTATACCTTACTGGTTAAAGGGTAGAAGTTGTCCCATAGACACAGATCTAGGATCAGCACACCTTCCTCTGAGTCTTAGTAAAAACACGAACCGGACCCTAGATCAACATGTCGGCATCTTCATCCTACCCCCTTCCAGAGCTGCTGCTGCTGACCAGGAATAAACAACGTGACATAAAGGTGTCATCTTTCCTGTGCATGCAGACGTGTGTGTGTGTGCTGTGCGTGGACGTGGATGCTCATTGGTTCTCTCTCTTCTTCTCTCCTCATTGTGTTGTCCAGAGAACAGATGATGACGGAACAAGTTCTGTTGACTAATGATGTTGGGATTTCTTTGTCCCAGTGGTTTACTGTGTGTGTGTGTGCGTGTGTGTGTGTGAGTGAAGCACCTTGGTATGATGTCAAAACGTACTTTGAGTAATAAAGAAGAGCAGAATGGAAAATGAAGATTGGGTCAGTGGTGTTAGATGTCTTCCTGTTACCGTTGTGATATACCGAAGTGTGTAACAGATGACAGGTTATGGCTGCGCCAAAGGTAGTACACTATAAAGGGAATTGGGTCCCATTTGGGACGCCCAAAGCTAATCACTGTCAGTCAGTCAACTGTTGGGATGTGAGGTGGCCTTTGGGGTTGTATGGAGATGTATAGGAAAGGGTATGAGGGTGTTTGGGATGCCTCAAAAAGACATGGACACAGTCAGACACATGCAGCTAACGCTTGCTAAAGGAACTAGCTCAGGTTCGAGTACATACACAACACAATAACTTTGACCAACAAAAAAAAAAGCTCACAACTTCTGTGGGAACAGAATAGCTTAGTCTCTTCAGGATAGTTTAGTGTTTTTATTACGGTAGTCGTATGTACAGGATACACATGGAAAACATCGTCTGACGAAATGCTAACTGGTTCCTTCTGGACAATGCGACAATAATAAGAACTAATAAAAGATAACAATAGGAACATGAAGTAGATGTCACAGTAGAATAGAATAAGTATAATAACAGGAAGTCACAATTTCTAGTACAATATTTGGACAGGGTAGAATAGTCAATAGTGATACAGGTCTAGAGATGACAGGGAGTTAAGAGTTGAGTTCTACAGGAATGTTCAGATTATATCAGAGAAATCTGGTTTTAGAGGGCTATGGCTGGCATGTTGATTGGAGAAGTGGTCTGGTGTCTTGACTAGACCATTTAGTTATATATATATATATGCATAGACTTAGAATGAATAGAACGGGTGTAGTACCTCTGACCATTCTAATCATTCTGATTCTATGTATACATGCATTGTACAGTAACTGTTAGTGTCCTGTACCAAAAACATGAAAACGATGAAAAACAATGCTTTTTCTTTTGCGTGGAAGATGTAAGACTTGAGCTTTCGTATTGATGGATTATTTGAATAGATATATAATTACTCAACTATCACGCAGAAGGTTAAGAGCACAAATATTCTTTGTTGGCTATTAATTTCTGATTTACTAGGTCATAACATAATTGGGATGTGCCAGAATAGTCGACGGGTTGAGTACTCGATAGTATTGTTAGAGGACGAAAGTTATTTTTGGTTTCACAGGTTTTTTTTTTTTTTTTTGAAAAGTTTTAAAACGATGTGTACTGAATTTTCACCTACTCAATATTTTGTTGATGTCTTAACAAAATGTAGCTTTTGTCTCGGTTGTTTTGTGCTAATTGTGTGGGACTCGTATGTTAACGATGAATCTGAATTTAGACCACTGTCAACAATCTACATGAATAGATCATTTTCTTCAATGACTAAACATTATTTCCCGTTCTTACAATGCTCTTTTTCAGTTCAAAATGGTTTCTTAGGTGTATTTTTAAGGACGAGGTATTGTACTTTTTTCCCCCTCAAAAATAAAGCTCTACGTTGCAAAGATGCGTTGGTCTTGTGTTCTTGTTCGAAGTACCCCACCCCACCACCATGAACAAAAATAGTGATCGCTCCCACCACCGTGACATAACGCCACACCAGACTCTTACACACCCACCACCGCGACATAACGCCACATCAGACTCTTACCCACCCAACACCGTGACATAACGCCACACCAGACTCTTACCCACCCAACACCGTGACATAACGCCACATCAGACTCTTACCCACCCAACACCGTGACATAACGCCACATCAGACTCTTACCCACCCACCACCGCGACATAACGCCACATCAGACTCTTACCCACCCAACACCGTGACATAACGCCACATCAGACTCTTACACACCCACCACCGCGACATAACGCCACATCAGACTCTTACCCACCCACCACCGCGACATAACGCCACATCAGACTCTTACCCACCCAACACCGTGACATAACGCCACATCAGACTCTTACCCACCCAACACCGTGACATAACGCCACATCAGACTCTTACACACCCACCACCGCGACATAACGCCACATCAGACTCTTACCCACCCAACACCGTGACATAACGCCACATCAGACTCTTACACACCCACCACCGCGACATAACGCCACATCAGACTCTTACCCACCCAACACCGTGACATAACGCCACATCAGACTCTTACACACCCACCACCGCGACATAACGCCACATCAGATTCTTACCCACCCAACACCGTGACATAACGCCACATCAGACTCTTACCCACCCAACACCGCGACATAACGCCACATCAGACTCTTACACACCCACCACCGCGACATAACGCCACATCAGACTCTTACCCACCCAACACCGCGACATAACGCCACACCAGATTCTTACCCACCCAACACCGCGACATAACGCCACACCAGACTCTTACCCACCCAACACCGCGACATAACGCCACACCAGACTCTTACCCACCCAACACCGCGACATAACGCCACATCAGATTCTTACCCACCCACCACCGCGACATAACGCCACACCAGACTCTTACCCACCCAACACCGCGACATAACGCCACATCAGACTCTTACCCACCCAACACCGCGACATAACGCCACACCAGACTCTTACCCACCCAACACTGCGACATAACGCCACATCAGATTCTTACCCACCCAACACCGCGACATAACGCCACACCAGACTCTTACCCACCCAACACCGCATCATAACGCCACACCAGACTCTTACCCACCCAACACGCGACATAACGCCACATCAGACTCTTACCCACCCAACACTGCGACATAACGCCACATCAGATTCTTACCCACCCAACACCGCGACATAACGCCACACCAGACTCTTACCCACCCAACACCGCATCATAACGCCACACCAGACTCTTACCCACCCAACACCGCATCATAACGCCACACCAGACTCTTACCCACCCACCACCGCGACATAACGCCACATCAGACTCTTACCCACCCAACACCGTGACATAACGCCACACCAGACTCTTACCCACCCAACACCATGACATAACGCCACACCAGACACTTACCCACCCAACACCGTGACATAACGCCACACCAGACTCTTACCCACCCAACACCGCGACATTACGCCATACCAGACTCTTACCCACCCAACACCGCGACATAACGCCATACCAGATTCTTACCCACCCAACACCGCGACATAACGCCACACCAGACTCTTACCCACCCAACACCGCATCATAACGCCACACCAGACTCTTACCCACCCAACACCGCGACATAACGCCACACCAGACACTTACCCACCCAACACCGTGACATAACGCCACACCAGACTCTTACCCACCCAACACCGCGACATTACGCCATACCAGACTCTTACCCACCCAACACCGCGACATTACGCCATACCAGACTCTTACCCACCCAACACCGCGACATAACGCCACATCAGACTCTTATCCACCGCTGCGGTTTCCCAACACCACGACTCATCGGTTTTCCTTCTTTCATTTGTGCTGTAGGAGTCTCATGGTGCTGTAGGAGTCTCATGGTGCTGTAGGAGACTCATGGTGCTGTAGGAGACTCATTGGGCTGTCCTGTATGAGATTCATGGTGCTGTAGGAGTCTCATGGTGCTATAGGAAACTCATTTGGCTGTGCTGTAGGAGTCTCGTGGTGCTGTAGGAGTCTCATGGTGCTGTAGGAGACTCATTTGGCTGTGCTATAGGAGTCTCATGGTGCTGTAGGAGACTCATGTTGCTGTAGGAGACTCATGGTGCTGTAGGAGTCTCATGGTGCTGTAGGAGTCTCATGGTGCTGTAGGAGTCTCATGGTGCTGTAGGAGACTCATTTGGCTGTGCTGTAGGAGTCTCATGGTGCTGTAGGAGTCTCATGGTGCTGTAGGAGACTCATTTGGCTGTGCTGTAGGAGTCATGGTGCTGTAGGAGACTCATTTGGCTGTGCTGTAGGAGTCATGGTGCTGTAGGAGTCTCATGGTGCTGTAGGAGACTCATGGTGCTGTAGGAGACTCATGGTGCTGTAGGAGATGGTTCAAATTACTTTGGCAGTGCTTACATCAGATGTTTCATCACATTTTTTAAATAATTGCTGGTAGTTTTCATTACTATTTAAAATGTGGTTAAAACATTTCAGTGAATTCACAGAAGAAATCCTAAAAATCTGAGATGGGAGGAAAGTAAATTTTAAAGTAGAAAAAGTTTCAACTCCTAGTAGACGAGGAGACTTTTACCCAGAGAGTAGAATCACAAGTCAGACAATAGTTTCTGAAATATCACAAAGGAAATGTAAAAGACTGGAAACTGGCTACCCAGAGAGCAGCCTCATAACTCGGCCTAGTTAAAGGTGTCTGTAGTCTGTTGTTATTCCTGTCTGCATCCCGATTCGGTCCGAATTTCCCAAGACGTTATACGGATCTTACAAGAGTTTCCTGTTGCTTAGGAACAGTCTTCCTCCTGGCTCAGCAGGTGGTCTGTTTCCTTTTGAATATCATTATGGTACACACTCACACACACAGACACAGACACACACACACACACACCACCTTATTCACTCCCAGATCATCTTTATCACTCCTTTAATGTATTGCTCATGTCTCCGCTTTACATAGGGCCTAACTTAGACTCTATAGGTCCTATGTATTTACAGCGAACTGTATATGTGGCACACAGCTTCTCAGTCGGCAATCCCTTCGATAAAGAGGCAGAGGTACATAAGAAATACTAAACTTGGTAGTTTGTGTGACTGTCTCTGCTGGCGTCGTGATCACATGGAGACTCAGTGGTGCGCCAGCTGGTCTGATTCAGATGGATCCTCATCATAACCCACTGTGTACGTTTCAACCTCAGCGGTGACACTGCACCATAGAACGTGGGTGGGTATGTCCATTCTAGTGATTCTACTTCTATGCGTGGATATCCGTCCATACCGTTCTCCATAGAAACACATTGAATTACTGTTGTATTTAATTATATGCTATTCTCATAAATCATCCTCTAGTTTAGGTCTTCATCCAGAGGTGTGTCTGCTCTGTGGGAGAGAAATGTGCCGGGCCATGGGTTACCCCCGGTGTTGTGGCCCCTCTTAGCCCAGCAGAGTGTTCTCTGTGTGGGGTAGAGGCCCAGGGCATTGCCCCATGTCCTCCTGCTGGGCCTCCATCTGCTGGAGGTTGTTAGACCACCAGATTGACGGGACAAGGAGGAAGTGACACGTGTACCATGAGAATGACAGAGTGGCTCTGTACCACCTACTGGCACACGTCTATGTTGCCATGACCACACACTATGGTTACCAGGAGGGAATAGTCTGCAAATGCATACTGGGATTTTAGTTCAGGACAGCTCATTTTGAAAGTTCAGTACTGTCTTTAGGTAGTCTGGTTTATTGGCACGCCTGGATTCTATCAGTGAATTTCTACGTTGACTTTTCAAAACATAGTTAACATAGGGCCATAGTGATATTATGAGTTGACATAGGGCCATAGTGATATTATGAGTTGACATAGTGCCATAGTGATATTATGAGTTGACATAGGGCCATAGTGATATAATGAGTTGACATAGGGCCATAGTGATATTATGAGTTGACATAGGGCCATAGTGATATTATGAGTTGACATAGGGCCATAGTGATATAATGAGTTGACATAGGGCCATAGTGATATTATGAGTTGACATAGGGCCATAGTGATATTATGAGTTGACATAGGGCCATAGTGATATAATGAGTTGACATAGGGCCATAGTGATATAATGAGTTGACATAGGGCCATAGTGATATTATGAGTTGACATAGGGCCATAGTGATATTATGAGTTGACATAGGGCCATAGTGATATTATGAGTTGACATAGGGCCATAGTGATATAATGAGTTGACATAGGGCCATAGTAAAATTATGAGTTGACATAGGGCCATAGTGATATTATGAGTTGACATAGGGCCATAGTGATATTATGAGTTGACATGGGGCCATGGTGATATTATGAGTAAACATAGGGCCATAGGGATTTTATGAGTTGACATAGGGCCATAGTGATATTATGAGTTGACATAGGGCCATAGGGATTTTATGAGTTGACATGGGGCCATGGTGATATTATGATTAAACATAGGGCCATAGGGATATTATGAGTTGACTTAGTGCCATAGTGATATTATGAGTTGACATAGGGCCATAGTGATATTATGAGTTGACATAGGGCCATAGTGATATTATGAGTTGACATAGGGCCAAAATGATATAATGAGTTGACATAGGGCCATAGTGATATTATGAGTTGACATAGGGCCATAGTGATATTATGAGTTGACATGGGGCCATGGTGATATTATGAGTAAACATAGGGCCATAGGGATATTATGAGTTGACATGGGGCCATAGTGATATTATGAGTTGACATAGGGCCATAGTGATATAATGAGTTGACATAGGGCCATAGTGATATTATGAGTTGACATAGGGCCATAGTGATATAATGAGTTGACATAGGGCCATAGTGATATTATGAGTTGACATAGGGCCAAAATGATATAATGAGTTGACATAGGGCCATAGCGATATTATGAGTTGACATAGGGCCATAGTGATATTATGAGTTGACATAGGGCCATAGTGATATTATGAGTTGACATAGGGCCATAGGGATATTATGAGTTGACATGGGGCCATGGTGATATTATGAGTAAACATAGGGCCATAGGGATATTATGAGTTGACATAGGGCCATAGTGATATTATGAGTTGACATAGGGCCATAGTGATATTATGAGTTGACATAGGGCCATAGTGATATTATGAGTTGACATAGGGCCATAGGGATATTATGAGTTGACATGGGGCCATGGTGATATTATGAGTAAACATAGGGCCATAGTGATATTATGAGTTGACATAGGGCCATAGTGATATTATGAGTTGACATGGGGCCATGGTGATATTATGAGTAAACATAGGGCCATAGTGATATTATGAGTAAACATAGGGCCATAGTGATATAATGAGTTGACATAGGGCCATAGTGATATTATGAGTTGACATAGGGCCATAGTGATATTATGAGTTGACATGGGGCCATAGTGATATTATGAGTTGACATAGGGCCATAGGGATATAATGAGTTGACATAGGGCCATAGTGATATTATGAGTTGACATAGGGCCATAGTGATATTATGAGTTGACATAGGGCCATAGTGATATTATGAGTTGACATGGGGCCATAGTGATATAATGAGTAAACATAGGGCCATAGGGATATTATGAGTTGACATGGGGCCATAGTGATATTATGAGTAAACATAGGGCCATAGGGATATTATGAGTAAACATAGGGCCATAGTGATATTATGAGTTGACATAGGGCCATAGTGATATTATGAGTTGACATGGGGCCATGGTGATATTATGAGTAAACATAGGGCCATAGGGATATTATGAGTTGACATAGGGCCATAGTGATATTATGAGTTGACATGGGGCCATAGGGATATTATGAGTAAACATAGGGCCATAGGGATATTATGAGTTGACATGGGGCCATAGGGATATTATGAGTTGACATGGGGCCATAGTGATATTATGAGTAAACATAGGGCCATAGGGATATTATGAGTTGACATAGGGCCATAGTGATATTATGAGTTGACATAGGGCCATAGTGATATTATGAGTTGACATAGGGCCATAGTGATATAATGAGTTGACATAGGGCCATAGGGATATTATGAGTAAACATAGGGCCATAGTGATATTATGAGTTGACATAGGGCCATAGTGATATTATGAGTTGACATGGGGCCATGGTGATATTATGAGTAAACATAGGGCCATAGTGATATTATGAGTAAACATAGGGCCATAGTGATATAATGAGTTGACATAGGGCCATAGTGATATTATGAGTTGACATAGGGCCATAGTGATATTATGAGTTGACATGGGGCCATAGTGATATTATGAGTTGACATAGGGCCATAGGGATATAATGAGTTGACATAGGGCCATAGTGATATTATGAGTTGACATAGGGCCATAGTGATATTATGAGTTGACATAGGGCCATAGTGATATTATGAGTTGACATGGGGCCATAGTGATATAATGAGTAAACATAGGGCCATAGGGATATTATGAGTTGACATGGGGCCATAGTGATATTATGAGTAAACATAGGGCCATAGGGATATTATGAGTAAACATAGGGCCATAGTGATATTATGAGTTGACATAGGGCCATAGTGATATTATGAGTTGACATGGGGCCATGGTGATATTATGAGTAAACATAGGGCCATAGGGATATTATGAGTTGACATAGGGCCATAGTGATATTATGAGTTGACATGGGGCCATAGGGATATTATGAGTAAACATAGGGCCATAGGGATATTATGAGTTGACATGGGGCCATAGGGATATTATGAGTTGACATGGGGCCATAGTGATATTATGAGTAAACATAGGGCCATAGGGATATTATGAGTTGACATAGGGCCATAGTGATATTATGAGTTGACATAGGGCCATAGTGATATTATGAGTTGACATAGGGCCATAGTGATATAATGAGTTGACATAGGGCCATAGGGATATTATGAGTTGACATGGGGCCATAGTGATATTATGAGTTGACATGGGGCCATAGTGATATTATGAGTTGACATGGGGCCATAGGGATATTATGAGTAAACATAGGGCCATAGGGATATTATGAGTAAACATAGGGCCATAGGGATATTATGAGTTGACATGGGGCCATAGGGATATTATGAGTTGACATAGGGCCATAGTGATATTATGAGTTGACATAGGGCCATAGTGATATTATGAGTTGACATAGGGCCATAGTGATATAATGAGTTGACATAGGGCCATAGGGATATTATGAGTTGACATGGGGCCATAGTGATATTATGAGTAAACATAGGGCCATAGGGATATAATGAGTTGACATAGGGCCATAGGGATATTATGAGTTGACATAGGGCCATAGTGATATTATGAGTTGACATAGGGCCAAAATGATATAATGAGTTGACATAGGGCCATAGTGATATAATGAGTTGACATAGGGCCATAGTGATAATATGAGTTGACATAGGGCCATAGTGATATTATGAGTTGACATGGGGCCATGGTGATATTATGAGTTGACATGGGGCCATGGTGATATTATGAGTTGACATGGGGCCATAGTGATATTATGAGTTGACATAGGGCCATAGTGATATTATGAGTTGACATGGGGCCATGGTGATATTATGAGTTGACATGGGGCCATAGGGATATTATGAGTTGACATGGGGCCATAGTGATATTATGAGTTGACATGGGGCCATGGTGATATTATGAGTAAACATAGGGCCATAGGGATATTATGAGTTGACATAGGGCCATAGTGATATTATGAGTTGACATGGGGCCATGGTGATATTATGAGTAAACATAGGGCCATAGTGATATTATGAGTTGACATGGGGCCATGGTGATATTATGAGTAAACATAGGGCCATAGGGATATTATGAGTTGACATGGGGCCATAGTGATCAAATCAAAGTTTATTTGTCATATGCGTCAAACACAACCTGAAAGTGAAACGCTTACTTACAAGTCCTAACCAACAGTGCAATTTTTAAGTAGAAAATAGCTATTAGGTAAACAATAGATAAGTAAAGAAATACAAAGAAAACTTTGGTGGCTGACTAAATACTTTTTTGCCCCACTGTATATCTACACAGACAAAAACACAGACACACAGACATACAGACCTGACTTTCCTTTGCCTTGGATGCCTTCTCCTCCTACCCTGCCTTCTCCTCCTACCCTGCCTTCTCCTCCTACCCTGCCTTCTCCTCTTCCTCTCTGAGTTGCTGTCTGTGAAGTCTGTTAAATGCTCTGTTATCCTGACTACTTAAAGTTTCCCTCCCAGTTAATCCTTTCTTTTTAGAGGCCCTCCTCTTTACCATGTTATACCAGCTATTGATGCTATCCTCTTTACCATGTTATACCTGTTATACCTGCTATTGATGCTATCCTCTTTACCATGTTATACCTGTTATACCTGCTATTGATGCTATCCTCTTTACCATGTTATACCTGTTATACCTGCTATTGATGCTATCCTCTTTATCATGTTATACCTGTTATACCAGCTATTGATGCTATCCTCTTTACCATGTTATACCTGTTATACCTGCTATTGATGCTATCCTCTTTACCATGTTATACCAGCTATTGATGCTATCCTCTTTACCATGCTATACCTGGTATACCTGTTATTGATGCTATCCTCTTTACCATGTTATACCAGCTATTGATGCTATCCTCTTTACCATGTTATACCAGCTATTGATGCTATCCTCTTTACCATGCTATACCTGGTATACCTGTTATTGATGCTATCCTCTTTACCATGTTATACCAGCAATTGATGCTATCCTCTTTACCATGTTATACCTGTTATACCTGCTATTGATGCTATCCTCTTTACCATGTTATACCTGTTATACCTGCTATTGATGCTATCCTCTTTACCATGTTATACCTGTTATACCTGCTATTGATGCTATCCTCTTTACCATGTTATACCTGTTATACCTGCTATTGATGCTATCCTCTTTACCATGTTATACCTGTTATACCTGCTATTGATGCTATCCTCTTTATCATGTTATACCTGCTATACCTGTTATTGATGCTATCCTCTTTACCATGTTATACCAGCTATTGATGCTATCCTCTTTACCATGCTATACCTGGTATACCTGTTATTGATGCTATCCTCTTTACCATGTTATACCAGCTATTGATGCTATCCTCTTTACCATGTTATACCAGCTATTGATGCTATCCTCTTTACCATGCTATACCTGGTATACCTGTTATTGATGCTATCCTCTTTACCATGTTATACCAGCAATTGATGCTATCCTCTTTACCATGTTATACCTGTTATACCTGCTATTGATGCTATCCTCTTTACCATGTTATACCTGTTATACCTGCTATTGATGCTATCCTCTTTATCATGTTATACCTGTTATACCTGCTATTGATGCTATCCTCTTTACCATGCTATACCTGGTATACCTGTTATTGATGCTATCCTCTTTACCATGTTATACCAGCTATTGATGCTATCCTCTTTACCATGTTATACCTGCTATTGATGCTATCCTCTTTACCATGTTATACCTGCTATACCTGTTATTAATGCTATCCTCTTCACCATGCTATACCTGTTATTGATGCTATCCTCTTTACCACGTTATACCTGTTATACCTGCTATTGATGCTATCCTCTTTATCATGTTATACCTGCTATACCTGCTATTGATGCTATCCTCCTTACCATGTTATACCTGCTATACCTGCTATTGATGCTATCCTCCTTACCATGCTATAACTGCTATTGATGCTATCCTCTTTACCCTGCTATATCTGCTATTGATGTTATATCTGCTATTGATGCTCTCCTCTTTACCATGCTATATCTGCTATTGATGTTTTCACCTCACCTCACCTCTTAGATGCTTCCTATGCATGACTGCCATTGTCCAAATTGAAAAGAAATCTCTCCTGACTGTTTTCAAGAGTTTCCACTTGGCAAACAGGTGATTAAAGCGGGAACGGCTTTCACAAACTGAGAGGTGAGGTGAAAACAATGAAAAGATGGATGCTACTGTACTGCATACCTTCAAAAGAAAAGTAATTCCAGGGAAACGCCATAATGTCAGACTGTTGGGAGACAGGAAGGGAAACGCCATAATGTCAGACTGTTGGGAGACAGGAAGGGAAACACCATAATGTGAGACTGTTGGGAAACACCATAATGTCAGACTGTTGGGAGACAGGAAGGGAAACACCATAATGTGAGACTGTTGGGAAACACCATAATGTCAGACTGTTGGGAGACAGGAAGGGAAACACCATAATGTCAGACTGTTAGGAGACAGGAAGGGAGACACCATAATGTCAGACTGTTAGGAGACAGGAAGGGAAACACCATAATGTCAGACTGTTAGGAGACGGGAAGGGAGACACCATAATGTCAGACTGTTGGGAGACAGGAAGGGAGATACCATAATGTCAGACTGTTCGGAGACAGGAGGGGAAACACCATAATGTCAGACTGTTGGGAAACACCATCATGTCAGACTGTTGGGAGACAGGAAGGCAGGAATATTAAAGAGTTGTCCCTTCAGGGAGATCAGAGAAGATAGACTGAGTGTGTTATGGTGTTGTGATGCACTGAGATATCTGACCCCGCCTGTTCTTCTAGAGTAGGCGTAACATAGTACTTTAAATGCAAATCCAGGACTCTCCAAGGGTATCATATGTTACGTTTTGAATGTTTACATACAATCGTCACGTCTGGAGGAAACCTGGCACCATCCCTACGGTGAAGCATGGTGGTGGCACCATCATGCTGTGGGAAAACCTGCTCCAGAGCGCTCAGGACCTCAGACTGGGGCGAAGGTTGACGTTCCAACAGGACAATGACCCTAAGTATACAGCCATGACAATGCAGGAGTGGCTTCGGCACAAGTCTCTGAATGTCCTTGAGTGGCCCGGACTTGAACCTGATCGACCATCTCTGGAGAGACCTGAAAATAAATAGCTGTGCAGCGATGCTCCCCATCCAACCTGACAGAGCTTGAGAGGATCTGCAGAGGAGAATGCGAGAAACTCCCCAAATACAGGTGTGCCAAGCTGGTAGCGTCATACCCAAGGAGACTCTAGGCTGTAATCGCTGCCGAAGGTGCTTCAACAAAGTACTTAGTAAAAGGTCTGAATACTTATGTAAATGTGATATTTCCATTTTTGAAATATTTTTTTATATATTTGCAAAAACTTCTAAAAACCTGTTTTTGCTTTATCATTATGGGATGTTGTGTATAGATTTAAAAAATGTCATCCATTTTAGAATAAGGCTGTAACGTAACGAAATGTGTTAAATGTCATGGGATGTGAAAACATTCTGAATGCCCTGTAAAGACAGAAGGTTACAATCTGCAGTTGCTACATCCATTTTCTGGACCAGTCCTATAGAGGAGAGTGTTGTTTCATGGTAGACAGGTTGACCAAGTCACGTCTCGATAGAATACCTTTCAAAAGTAGACTCTTTTTTTTCTTCTTTCATTTCAACTAACCTGGCTCTTTTCCCAAACCTTAACCTAAAGCATCAATCATCGAGAATAATGAATCACACTCAGTTTCCCAGGAAACATCCTAGACGTGACAACATCAAAAAAATTGCAACCTGCTTGAATCAAAAAATAATTTTGAGTTATACCAGCTATTCTCATAACCTGCTACGTTAATTCTCCTAACTTGCGTAAGTTCTCCTAACTTGCTATGAAAAGTCAATTTTGCCATAAAAGCTGTATCCTATCTAGTCATAACTGGTTGAGGGTGTGTGGATAATGTGTTGTACTGTTGGAGGTAAGTGAAGGTATAGTTAGCAAAGGCTTAGCTTTAGAGGAGACAGTAGCAGTAGCAACGTTCGCCGACTTCTCAGACCGAGGTGTGATGGTGAGGAGGACATGTATGTAGAGGAGGATGTGTAGTAGTACTGTTTTCAATTTTAAAAAAGAAACAAAAATATCTTCTTAGCAAAGAACAATTTCTCAAACAAGAATTTAGCTAGGACTGTCTGGGAGCGGTCTGAGTGGGGAGGGGAAAACTAGCTGTTATTGGCAGAGAGGTTTGGAACTCCTTGTTATTGGTCTATTAACTCATGTATCGCCTGGGGGTGTCACCAAAAATACATCCCACCAAAACAGGCAGTCATTTCAGACAGTCTTTTCAAAGAGCTCTTACACTAAAGGGGCATTATCATCATTTTCACAATTTCACAGTATTATTCCAACATCATGTCAAGGTAAATTATGATATTTTATCAAAGTTGTGTGTTTATTTGTTAGCAGGACAATATATTGAGCTCCCACCTTGAGCTGTTAATTTGGCAAGCCCATATCAACCCCTGTCCTGCACCTAGCCAATATATATATATACATATAGCCCTGCATCTTATCCCTGTACTTACTTCCTCCCTGGTACTGTCCCTATCCCTCAGCACCAATACCCCCACCCCCAGCCCCAGTCCCTATCTCTCAGCACCAATACCCCCACCCCCAGTCCCTATACCACCGCCCAGTTGCCATCCCACCCCCTAGTCGTGTGCCACCTCACACCCGCTGGTCACACTCTCCCTACACGAGTGCTCTCTCTCTCACGGGTGCTTGCACTACACAGAGCCTAATTAAGGCCTTCATATGCAAATGAGTGTCTCCACAGCTGCTGGCACACAGCCTGGCAGCTCCGCCTCTGGGGGTTTGTCAGGAGGGCGACGATGGGGCTCGAAGTGTTGGTGACAAGGAGAGGAGGAGGCTGGGGCTGAGATGGAGGCCTCTATCTCTCACTGGCTGAGTCTGCGGTGGGGGCTGAGATGGAGGTCTCTCTCACTCACTGGCTGAGTCTGTAGTGGGGGCTGAGATGGAGGCCTCTCTATCTCACTGGCTGAGTCTGCGGTGGGGGCTGAGATGGAGGCCTCTCTATCTCACTGGCTGAGTCTGCGGTGGGGGCTGAGATGGAGGCCTCTCTATCTCACTGGCTGAGTCTGCGGTGGGGGCTGAGATGGAGGCCTCTCTCACTCACTGGCTGAGTCTGCGGTGGGGGCTGAGATGGAGGCCTCTCTCTCTCACTGGCTGAGTCTGCGGTGGGGGCTGAGCAGCCATTTTTGGATTGCTCTAAAGTTAATTTCCTCTTTGCAGAATTTCACATTCTATAAACAAACTTAAACTTAAGGAGAGGACAGTCTAGATAATATGCTTACAGTAGCCGTGACGTTTCAACCAGTCCACAATTATCATAATATCATATAGAAATGAATCACCTGAGTAATCAGCCGATCTGAAGTACTAAGACACAGTAGTGATGAATTAGACTAGATGTATGAACGACTAGACTTCCTTAACTCTGTGTTACTTTCTTTTATTCAGCTACTCAAGTGTCCATAAAAAAACTCCCCTTTTCCATTCTGGGTGAATGGAGACGATATTTGCTCCTCCTCCACTTCCCAGGTCCCGTCTATGCATTGTGAGACTGTCTCCTCTACTTTGTCCTTGGTGATCTTAATTACTGTGCTGCGAGCCGAACGTATTTAAATCAGAACACATCACACCAGCCTCCATTATGGGGGATGCCTGCTTGGCATTTGGTCTTTGTAACTCATTGCTCTTAAATTACATACTGCCAATCTCTGTGGGCACTGGGTACAGTAGATGGAGGATATGGGAGAGGTGAGGTGAGAGAGGGAATGAAGAGAGGGAGGAACAGAGAGGAAGCCCAGAGGTGGGTATGTCACATCACCAACCTGACAACCCATCCTCTCGGGTCTCATGTTAAAACAGCAGATGAAATGCATTCACATATCCTGATTGTCAGAATAAACTTAAAGCATTCCTTTGATAACGTGATTGACCGTCTGAATGGGTTCAAATGACTGCTCTTTTATGGTTCTCCTTATCCAGAATTCAGAGGGCGTATTTGCGATGGCAGGCCTCTAGATGAAGTGAACTTGGGCAGGTCTGATCTGAATGGCTCTGCTCTGATTGAATAATAGTTTGTCTTTGTGCGGCCGTGTGTTTAGAGGGGATAACTAGACAACCTCTGTAATGATTGTAATTAGAGCGATGACTGGTCATGTCAAATAGGACATGGTGAACCACTGTAATTAACCTTTGTTATCTACAACGACCATGGAGAGGATTGGAAACACACCCTGGAGCTAGCTGTCCTCTGTCTCGGGGGTCGAGGGTGTGTTGGTGTGCATCACCTCTGCTGTGGCATGAACAAGGAGCGCTGAACCCATGGATGTTCCCTGTGTGTGTGTGTGTTTGTGTTTGTGTTTGTGTTGTGTGTTGTGTGTTGTGTGTTGTGTGTTGTGTGTTGTGTGTTTGTGTGTGTGTGTGTGTGTGTGTGTGTGTGTGTGTGTGAGTGTGTGTTTGTGTTGTGTGTTTGTGTGAGTGTGTGTGAGTGTGTCATCACGTCCCAGGGAAAGGAAAGGTAGCTGGTTAATTTACTGTACAATCAGAACCACTGGTGTTGATGACTGCAAAGCCACAGGGAGGATCTTAAAACACAATACATTCCACGGTGTAGATCCACAAACGTTAACGGTGGGAATGTGACACAGGTACTGCAACACTGTAATGACTCCATCAGCTTAATCCCTTTAGGGCTGATCAATGTGAAGGATGACATTTTAGGCCACCTTCTCCACCCCCACCTCTCTCTCCATATCTCTCTCTCCACCCCCCCCCCCCCCCTCTCTCTCTCCATCCCTCCATCTCTCTTCCTGAGGACACTACTCCTTCTCCCTCCTGCTCTGGGTGGCAGCTTCAGACCTCTCTCTCTACTCCCTCTCTCCCCTCTCTCTCTCCGTCTCTCCATCCCTCCATCTCTCTTCCTGAGGACACTACTCTCTCTCCCTCCTGCTCTGGGTGGCAGCTTCAGACCTCTCTCTCTACTCCCTCTCTCCCCTCTCTCTCTCCGTCTCTCCATCCCGCCATCTCTCTTCCTGAGGACACTACCCTCCCTCTCCTCTACTGCTCTGGGTGGTGGCTGTATGTTCAGACCTTTTTCCTTTTAATTAGATTTGTAAAAACAATTTTTGGAGTGCTTTATTCGCTAAAAGCTCTCCGGGGTTAACATCCGCAAAGCACTTCTGTTCGGCTTCTTTTCACCAATGGAGCATAAATTATTTAAATTATTCAGAATTGCTCGACCTTTTATCTCACCCCCTTTGAAGGCAGCAAATTAAAAATGCAAATGGACTAACTAATTAATATGCAAATATATTCGTTCGCAGTTAACAATTAGCAATTAAACCTGCAGTGTCTAGGAAGAGCACAGGCAAAATTAGCAACATATTTTTTCGTTTGAAAAATAGAAGACAAGGCCCGGAAAAATTGATTGACTAAATGACTTTTACTGACAATCCACCTGTCCCCACTGCAAACGGAATTAATATAATGTCATGTAGAATACTCTAAGAAAATCTTAGAAGACGAATGTCACAAACAAGAAAATGTCTTGTCATTTTGTCAGGGTTTAGTTCAAGACTCATATTTCATAACTCAATCAAAGTTAATTGAAATGTGAGTGTCTGGTAAGGAAAGTGTGTGTGTGTGTGTGTGTGTGTGTGTGTGTGTGTGTGTGTGCGTGCGTGCGTGCGTGCGTGCGTGTTCAATTATTGATTTATTTTCCTGTGAGAGAGTAGAATTACACTAGATGAATGAATGAAACTTTGACTTACAAAGACAACTCTTACATTACAACACCCTCCTTTCTGTCAAATACAACCCTTACATCACCCTCCTTTCAGTCAAATACAACCCTTACATCACCCTCCTTTCTGTCAAATACAACCCTCACATCACCCTCCTTTCTATCAAATACAACCCTTACAACACCCTCCTTTCTGTCAAATACAACCCTTACATCACCCTCCTTTCTGTCAAATACAACCCTCACATGACAACATCCTTCTTTCTGTCAAAGACAACCCTTACACGACAACACCTTCCTTTCAGTCAAAGACAACCCTTACACGACATCCTTCGTTCTGTCAAATACAACCCTTACATCACCCTCCTTTCTGTCAAATACAACCCTCACATGACAGCACCCTTCTTTCTGTCAAAGACAACCCTTACACGACAACACCCTCCTTTCAGTCAAAGACAACCCTTACACGACATCTTTCCTTCAGTCAAAGACAACCCCTACACGACAAGACCCTCCTTTCAGTCAAAGACAACCCTTACATGACAACACCCTCCTTTCAGTCAAAGACAACCCCTACATGACAACACCCTCCTTTCAGTTAAAGACAACAACCTCGTTTCAGTCAAATACAACCCTTACACGACCTCCTTCGTTCTGTCAAATACAACCCCTACATGACAACACCCTAGTTTCTGTCAAATAGAACCCTTACAGGAAGCGAAGATACAATGAATATATACTCTGCTACACCTTATGAAACCTAATACAAAAAGATGACATCAATCACACATTCCAACCTGCCTGACAGCCTGCCTGTCTTCCCTTCCTCTGCATGACAATCTATCTGCACCACCGCCTTATCCTTTCATAAGATAGATAGGGGCAGAGCGGAGGGCAGGAGGCGTGAACTACACCTTACTCTAAAGGTTATCACTGATACACAGACCTCGGGGGCATGCTCTAGTCTCTCTGCAGAGATTTCATACAGACAGACAGACAGACAGACAGACAGACAGACAGACGTCGCTTCCTCACTGTTACTCTATTAATGTGGGAACATGCACAGTGTGATGTACGGAGATCACTGTACTGTCATCTCGTTATTCATTACAGAGGTCAGCCAGGATAGCACAGGGGAGGGATTTCTCTTTATTTCATCATCATCTGAAGCACTGTTGCTAATCAAATTAAAACAATTAACAGGACCTATCTGTCTCTTGTTGGCATGAACTGGGCTTGTGAGTTCAACAAGGTATCATGGTTTGTCTGGTGGTGGGGTAAACGTACAATTTTGACAGTTAAGTTTAGGCATTAATTCTGACTGGTTAAGGTTAGGGACAGGGTAACCCACCTTCCTCAGAGCTCTAGCGAGTATAATAGGTGCTCACGTTGCCCCTAGTGGACAGTATTGAAGACATCTCCCTACTAGATGGTACTAGGTGCTCACGTTGCCCCTAGTGGACAGTATTGAAGACATCTCCCTACTAGATGGTAGTAGGTGCTCACTTTGCCCCTAGTGGACAGTATTGAAGACATCTCCCTACTAGATGGTACTAGGTGCTCACGTTGCCCCTAGTGGACAGTATTGAAGACATCTCCCTACTAGATGGTAGTAGGTGCTCATGTTGCCCCTAGTGGACAGTATTGAAGACATCTCCCTACTAGATGGTAATAGGTGCTCACGTTGCCCCTAGTGGACAGTATTGAAGACATCTCCCTACTAGATGGTAATAGGTGCTCACGTTGCCCCTAGTGGACAGTATTGAAGACATCTCCCTACTAGATGGTAGTAGGTGCTCACGTTGCCCCTAGTGGACAGTATTGAAGACATCTCCCTACTAGATGGTAGTAGGTGCTCATGTTGCCCCTAGTGGACAGTATTGAAGACATCTCCCTACTAGATGGTAATAGGTGCTCATGTTGCCCCTAGTGGACAGTATTGAAGACATCTCCCTACTAGATGGTAATAGGTGCTCATGTTGCCCCTAGTGGACAGTATTGAAGACATCTCCCTACTAGATGGTAGTAGGTGCTCACGTTGCCCCTAGTGGACAGTATTGAAGACATCTCCCTACTAGATGGTAATAGGTGCTCACGTTGCCCCTAGTGGACAGTATTGAAGACATCTCCCTACTAGATGGTAATAGGTGCTCATGTTGCCCCTAGTGGACAGTATTGAAGACATCTCCCTACTAGATGGTAATAGGTGCTCATGTTGCCCCTAGTGGACAGTATTGAAGACATCTCCCTACTAGATGGTAATAGGTGCTCACGTTGCCCCTAGTGGACAGTATTGAAGACATCTCCCTACTAGATGGTAATAGGTGCTCACGTTGCCCCTAGTGGACAGTATTGAAGACATCTCCCTACTAGATGGTAATAGGTGCTCACGTTGCCCCTAGTGGACAGTATTGAAGGCATCTGCTGACGTCCTGGGGATCTGCACAAATGTAGAATACTAAAGTCTATCTGGTGTGACCTGGCTGTTCATTTATAAAGGGTAATTTCCATGTACAAGGACCCATGAGCACCAACATGAGAAGTTCATAGGAGCATGTCAGATGAAATCTAAGATTCAGTTTTTTTTATTATTAAGGCATATATACATTTTATCAACAATTTTCCTTCCTAAAATTAGAAAACATCTACCAAAAAAAAGTCTTAAAGGTATCAGAAATACATCAAAACACAATGTTGAAGACTTCTGCCTAATAATATCAACACTTATATTTAGTTTTGCATACATTTTTCTGCCTCCTGTAAGTTTAAGAAAGATTGACTTCTGCCTTAAAATTCTATTACCAAAAACTCACGTGTCTAACTCTACTGTACTCTACTGAGCTTTACTCTACTGAACTCTCCTGAGCTCTACTGAACTCTACTGTACTGTACTCTACTGAAATAGATTTTTTCCAACTTAAGTTGTCATGTCATAGTTGACACCCCATTCTTTCGTCAGACATCGTTGAATTTTAATTCGAAGCAGATATTCAAGAGTTTTTGGAAAACGTGGACGCAAAAAACTGAGGGAGATTTGACTGAAATTCTGTTACCAAACTTTGCATCTGCCCAGTATATATACACCTGTTATGAAAGGCCCCAGAGTCTGCAAAACCACTAAGCAAGGGTAACCACCAAGCAAGGCGCTCTCCAAACAGGTCAGGGACAAAGTTGTGGAGAAGTACAGATCATGGTTGGGTTATAAAAAATATCTGAAACTTTAAACATCCCATGGAGCACCATTAAATCCATTATTAAAAAATTGTAAGAATATGGCACCATAACAAACCTTCCAAGAGAACACCATCCCCACAGTGAAGCATGGTGGTGGCAGCATCATGCTGTGGGGATTTTTTCATTGGCAGGGACTGGGAAACTGGTCAGAATTGAAGGAATGATGGATGGCAGTAAATACAGGGAAATTCTTGGGGGAAACCTGTTTCAGTCTTCCAGAGATTTGAGACTGGGACGGAGATTCACCTTCCAGCAGGACAATGACCGTAAGCATACTGCTAAAGCAACACTTGAGTTGTTTAAGGGGAACATTTAAATGTCTTGGAATGGCCTAGTCAAAGCCCAGAGCTCAATCCAATTGAGAATCTGTGGTATCACTTAAAGATCGCTGCTGTGGAACACATCCAACTTGAAGGAGATGGAGCAGTTTTGCCTTGAAGAATGGGCAAAAATCCCAGTGGCTAGATATGCCAAGTTTTTGAGACACCCCAAGAGACTTGCAGCTGTAATTGCTACACAAGGTGTCTCTACAAAGTATTGACTTTGGTGGGTTGAATAGTTATGCACTCTCAAGTTTTCATTTTTTTGTTTTATTTCTTGTTTGTTTCACAAGAAAAAATATTTTGCATATTCAAAGTGGTAGGCATGATGCAAACCCCCCCAAAAATCTATTTTATTTCCAGGTTGTAAAGCAACAAAATAGGAAAAATGCCAAGGGGGGTGAGTACTTTCGCAAGCCACTGTATTTGAATTGTTCAGTCACTTAAGTTGCATAATGTGAGGTCAATAACTTCCTGTATTGTTCTGAAGGGAAACTCTTTATACATGTTGACCTAGTGGATCGCTGCACACCAACACGTACGGTTACGAGCGTTGGGCCAGTAACCAAAATGTCGCTGGTTCGAATCCTCGAGCTGGCAAGGTGGTTCTGCATTAGAGTAAGGCAGTTACAACTGATCCCTGAGAGCCGATGACATGGACGTTGATTAAGGCAGCCCCCCGGACATCTTTATTTGAGGGGTTGGGTTAATGCGGAGACACATTTCGGTTGAATGCAACTGACCTTCCCCAGTGGAGAACTGTGAGGGCCTTCAGAGGAGCCTTAAGGATTTTTTATACAATTTTGTTTTAATTTCTAATGATCTGCAATAATCTACAGTTGAAGTCGAAAGTTTCCATACACCTTAGCCAACTACATTTAAACTCAGTTTTTCACAATTCCTGACATTTAATCCCAGGAAAAGTTCCCTGTCTTAGGTCAGTTAGGATCAACACTTTATTTTAAGAATGTGAAATGCCAGAATAATAGCAGAGAGAATTATTTATTTCATATTTTATTTCTTTCATCACATTCCCAGTGGGCCAGAAGTTTACATACACTCAATTAGTATTTGGTAGCATTGCCTTTAAATTGTTTAATTTGGGTCAAACTTTTCAGGTAGCCTTCCACAAGCTTCCCACAATAAATTGGGTGAATTTTGGCTCATTCCCACTGGCCCATTCCCGTTGACTTCTGTAACCGTAAAAGCCTTGGTTTCTTGCATGTTAACATTAGAAGCCTCCTCCCTAAGTTTGTTTTATTCACTGCCTTAGCACACTCTGCCAACCCGGATATCCTAGACGTGTCTGAATCCTGTTTTAGGAAGACCACCAAATACCCTGAACTTTCCATCCCTAACTATAACATTTTCCAACAAGATAGAACTGCCAAATGTGGCGGAGTTGCAATCTACTGCAGAGATAGCCTGCAGAGTTCTGTCTTACTATCCAGGTCTGTACCCAAACAATTTGAGCTTCTACTTCTAAAAATCCACCTTTCCAGAAACAAGTCTCTCACCGTTGCCGTTTGCTATTGACCACCTTCTGCCCCGAGCTGTGCCCTGGACACCATATGTGAATTGATTGCCCCCATCTATCTTCAGAGCTCGTGCTGTTAGGTGACCTAAACTGGGACATGCTTAACACCCCGGCCATCCTACAATCTAAGCTTGATGCCCTCAATCTCACACAAATGATTAATGAACCCACCAGGTACAACCCCAAGTCCGTAAACACGGGCACCCTCATAGATATCATCCTAACCAACCTGCCCTCCAAATACACCTCTGCTGTCTTCAACCAGGATCTCAGCGATCACTGCCTCATTGCCTGCGTCCGTAATGGGTCTGTAGTCAAATGACTACCCCTCATCACTGTCAAACGCTCCCTAAAACACTTCAGCGAGCAGGCCTTTCTAATCAACCTGGCCCAGGTATCCTGGAAGGATATTGACATCATTCCATCAGTAGAGGATGCCTGGTTATTCATTAAAAGTGCTTTCCTCACCATCTTAAATAAGCATGCCCCATTCAAAACATTTAGAACCAGGAACAGATATAGCCCTTGGTTCACTCCAGACCTAACTGCCCTTGACCAGCACAAAAACATCCTGTGGCGTACTGCACTACCATCGAATAGCCCCCGCAATATGCAACTTTGTGTAAGTGTAAGTTTGATTTTAGAGGGGGGCACAAAAAATAGAACAATTATTTTGTTAGGGTGTAGGAGTAGATTATCTTCATGAGATTTTATTATCTATTTATTTTATTTAGTCTGATCAGCGAAACAATTCTCATTCTTAAAAATTTGCTAAAATATAGTGTAATTAGTGTGCTTGTCAGCAATGACACTACTGTTATTCCCCACATGTATTTTATCATTCCACTTCTTCCCAGTTTTGCCAGCGTAATCACATTTGAAATCTGATATGCCTGCTTGTGTTTTTATTTATATAAAAAAAAATGAATGTATTTTTGCAGCCATTCACGGACTTTGTTTTGTTGAATAATCATTGGATATTAAAATGCTACAGGATTCAAATATAATAGTTGATGTTTTAGTTTTGTGAACACAACTCTCTTTTGACTCACAACTCTTAAACACATATTTTGTCTACGTAGAGTAAGACGATGTTAAGGATCTCCATCTAGTAGGCATAAACCACCTGAATAGTGATATTAATTAGATTTTTCTTGAAGGTTGGATGATTTGGGGAAATGCTTTGTTGTAACAAGAACATTTTCAAACACCCAGCACTTGGGAAACATAGATCAGAGATATCCAACCCTCCAGGTGTCACACCCTGATCTGTTTTACCTGTCCTCGTTATTGTCTCCACCCCCTCCTGGTGTCACACCCTGATCTGTTTCACCTGTCCTTGTGATTGTCTCCACCCCCTCCAGGTGTCACACCCTGATCTGTTTCACCTGTCCTTGTGATTGTCTCCACCCCCTCCAGGTGTCACACCCTGATCTGTTTCACCTGTCCTTGTGATTGTCTCCACCCCCTCCAGGTGTCACACCCTGATCTGTTTCACCTGTCCTTGTGATTGTCTCCACCCCCTCCAGGTGTCACACCCTGATCTGTTTCACCTGTCCTTGTGATTGTCTCCACCCCCTCCAGGTGTCACACCCTGATCTGTTTCACCTGTCCTTGTGATTGTCTCCACCCCCTCCAGGTGTCACACCCTGATCTGTTTCACCTGTCCTCGTTATTGTCTCCACCCCCCTCCTGGTGTCACACCCTGATCTGTTTCACCTGTCCTCGTTATTGTCTCCACCCCCTCCAGGTGTCACACCCTGATCTGTTTCACCTGTCCTCGTTATTGTCTCCACCCCCTCCTGGTGTCACACCCTGATCTGTTTCACCTGTCCTTGTGATTGTCTCCACCCCCTCCAGGTGTCACACCCTGATCTGTTTCACCTGTCCTCGTTATTGTCTCCACCCCCTCCTGGTGTCACACCCTGATCTGTTTCACCTGTCCTTGTGATTGTCTCCACCCCCTCCAGGTGTCACACCCTGATCTGTTTCACCTGTCCTCGTTATTGTCTCCACCCCCTCCTGGTGTCACATCCTGATCTGTTTCACCTGTCCTCGTTATTGTCTCCACCCCCTCCTGGTGTCACACCCTGATCTGTTTCACCTGTCCTCGTTATTGTCTCCACCCCCTCCAGGTGTCACACCCTGATCTGTTTCACCTGTCCTCGTTATTGTCTCCACCCCCTCCAGGTGTCTCTGATTTTTCCCAGTGTATTTATCCCTGTGTTTCCTGTCTCTCTGTGCCAGTTTGTCTTGTATGTTTCCAAGTCAACCAGTGGTTTTCCCGTTCGCCTGCTTTTTCTAGTCGTCCTGGTTTTGACACTTGCCTGTATCTGGACTTTGTACCCGCCTGCCTGACCATTCTGCCTGCCTTGACCACAAAGTGGTCCTATGTTTCATGAGTTGAAGTAAAAGATCCCTGAAATATTCCATACGCCAAAAAGCTTATTTATCTCAAATTTTGTGCTCACATTTGTTTATTTCTGTTAGTTACCACGTCTCCTTTGCCAAGATAATCCATCCACCTGACAGGTGTGGCATATCATGGGGCGGCAGGGTAGCCTAGTGGTTAGAGCGTTGGACTAGTAACCGGAAGGTTGCGAGTTCAAACCCCCGAGCTGACAAGGTACAAATCTGTCGTTCTGCCCCTGAACAGGCAGTTAACCCACTGTTCCCAGGCCGTCATTGAAAATAAGAATTTGTTCTTAACTGACTTGCCTGGTTAAATAAAGGTAAAATAAAAAAATAAAAATCAAGAAGCTGATTAAACAGCATGATCATTACACAGGTGCACCTTGTCCTGGGGACAATTACACACAGCTGTACATTTCGATGAAACATGGTGAAGCCCCAAAATTGCCCTCCATGGAAGCCTGTGTTTCAGACATAAGGAAGTGGATGGCTGGAAAATGTTCTACTTTTAAACTCGGACAAAACAGAGATGCTTGTTCTCGGTCCCAAGAAACAAAGAGATCTTCTGTTGTATCTGACAATTAATCTTGATGGTTGTACAGTCGTTTCAAATAAAACTGTGAAGGACCTCGGCGTTACTCTTTTGACGAACATATCAAGACTGTTTCAAGGACAGCTTTTTTACATCTACGTAACATGGCAAAAATCAGACACTTTCTGTCCAAAAATGATGCAGAAAAATGTATCCATGCTTTTGTCACTTCTAGGTTAGACTACTGCAATGCTCTACTCTCTGGCTACCCGGATAAAGCACTAAATAAACTTCAGTTAGTGCTAAACACAGCTGCTAGAATCCTGACTAGAATCAAAAAAATTGATAATATTACTCCAGTGCTAGCCTCCCTACACTGGCTTCCTGTTAAGGCAAGGGCTGATTTCAAGGTTTTACTGCTATCTTTCCGATTTGGTCCTGCTGTACATACCTACACGTACGCTACGGTCACAAGACGCAGGCCTCCTTACTGTCCCTAACATTTCTAAGCAACAGCTGGAGGCAGTGCTTTCTCCTATAGAGCTCCATTTTTATGGAATGGTCTGCCTACCCATGTGAGAGACGCAGACTCGTTCTCAACTTTTAAGTCTATATTGAAGACTCATCTCTTCAGTGGGTCATATGATTGAGTGTAGTCTGGCCCAGGAGTGTGAAGGTGAACGGAAAGGCACTCGAGCAAAGAACCGCCCTTGCTGTCTCTGCCTGGCCGCTTCCCCTCTTTCCACTGGGATTCTCTGCCTCTAACCGTATTACAGGGACTGAGTCACTGGCTTACTGGTGCTCTTCCATGCCGTCCCTAGGAGGGATGCGTCACTTGAGTGGGTTGAGTCACTGATGTGATCTTTCTGTCCTTGGATTGTGCCATGGCGGAGATCTTTGTGGGCTATACTCGGCCTTGTCTCAGGATGGTAAGTTGGTGGTTGAAGATATCCCCTCTAGTGGTGTGGGGGCTGTGCTTTGGCAAAGTGGGTGGGGTTATATCCTGCCTGTTTGGTCGGATGGGGCCACAGTGTCTTCCGACACCTCCTGTCTCAGCCTCCAGTATTTATGCTGCAGTAGTTTATGTGTCGGGGGGCTAAGGTCAGTCTGTTATATCTGGAGTATTTCTCCTGTCTTATCCGGTGTCCTGTGTGAATTTAAGTATGCTCTCTCTAATTTCCTCTCTTTCTCCCTTTTTCTATCTTTCTTTCTTTCTTTCTTTCTTTCTTTCTCTCTCTCGGAGGACCTGAGCACTAGGACCATGCCTCAGGACTACCTGGCCTGATGACTCCTTGCTGTCACCAGTCTACCTGGCCGTGCTGCTGCTCCAGTTTCAACTGTTCTGCCTGCGGCTATGGAACCCTGACCTGACCCAATGGCTCCAGGTCATCAACAAGTCTCTGCTATGTAAAGCCCCGCCTTATCTCAGCTCAATGGTCACCATAGCAGCTCCCACCCGTAGCACACGCTCCAGCAGGTATATTTCACTGGTCACCCCCAAAGCAAACATCTCTGAAGCTGGAGACTCTTACCTCCCTCACTAGCTTTAAGCACCAGCTGTCAGAGCAGCTCACAGATTACTGCACCTGTACATAGCACGTCTGTAAATAATCCATCCAATCTACCTCATCCCCATACTGTATTTATTTATTTATTTATCTTGCTTCTTTGCACCCCAGTATCTCAACTTGCACATTCATCTTCTGCACATCCTACCATTCCAGTGTTTAACTGCTATATTGTAATTCCTTTGCCACTATGGCCTATTTATTGCCTTACCTCTCTTATCCTTCCTCATTTGCACATGCTGTATATAGATTTTTCTACTGTATTATTGATTGTATGTTTGTTTATTCCATGTGTAACTCTGTGTTGTTGTATGTGTGTGTAGCTGTCTTTGAAGTAGATGTTTGTAGAGTAGCTGTCAGTACATTAGTTGTTAGTAGAGTAGTTGTTGCTACCTGTTCCAGACCTGCTGTTTTCAACTCTCTAGAGACCTCAGGAGCGGTAGAGATACCTTGAATGACCGGCTATGAAAATCCAACTGACATTTACTCCTGAGGTGCTGACCTGTTGCACCCTCTACAACTACTGTGATTATTATTATTTGACCCTACTGGTCATCTATGAACATTTGAACATCTTGGCCATTTGAACATCTTGGTTCTGTTATAATCTCCACCCGGCACAGCCAGAAGAGGACTGGCTACCCCTCATAGCCTGGTTCCTCTCTAAGTTTCTTCCTAGGTTCCGGCCTTTCTAGAGAGTTTTCCCAAGCCACCGTGCTACTACACCTGCATTGCTTGCTGTTTGGGGTTTTAGGCCTGGTGTCTGTACAGCAGTTTGTGACATCAGCTGATGTAAGAAGGGCTTTATAAATACATTTGATTGATTGATTGACTGATTGAATAAAAGGCCACTCTAAAATGTGAAGTTTTGCCACACAACACCACAGATGTCTCAAGTTTTGAGGGAGCATGCAATTGACTGCAGGAATGTCAACAGAGCTATTGCCAGAGAATTTAATGGTAATTTCTCTACCATAAGCTGCCTCCGACGTAGTTTTAGAGAATTTGGCAGTACGTCTAACTGGTCTCACAACCGCAGACCACGTGTTACCACGCCAACCCAGGACCTGGCTTCTTCACCTGCGGGATTGTCTGAGACCACGGACAGCTGAAGAAACTGTTTTTTTTTCACAACCAAATCATTTCTGCAGAAACGTCTCAGGGAAGCTCATCTGTGTGCTCGTCCTTCTCACCTGGGTCTTGACCTGACTGCAGTTCGGCTTCGTAACCAACTTCAGTGGACAAAATACTCACCTTCGATGGCGAAGTGTGCCTTTCATGGATAAATCCCAGTTTCAACTGTACCGGGCAGATGCCAGACAGTGTGCATGGCGTACACCATAATTTGCAAATAAATTCAATAAAATTCCTACAATGTGATTTTCTGGATTTTTTTTTCTCATTTTGTCTGTCATAGTTGAAGTGTACCTATGATGAAAATTACAGGCCTCTCTCATCTTTTTAAGTGGGAGAACTTGCACAATTGGTGGCTGACTAAACCCTTTTTGCCCCACTGTATGTGTGCTTGTGTAGGTGGGGGTATGTAGGGAGGTCTTCATGTGTTATGAACACCTGTGGTTGCTGGCAGCGTGGCACAGCTGGTGGGTTTGGCTCCGGAGGGACCTAGAGAGCCTGACGCCGTGCCGCCCGCACCGCCGCTGTGGGAGAGATGAGTCTGTCCTGTATGCTAACTGTAATTAGCATGGGCCTGTTGATTTACTGATAATGAGTGGGAATTCATTAGCGCTGCGCTAATTGCTACCTAGACTAGCTACTCCACCAAAACCCACCAACACCTACCCCCCTCCAAAAAGTTTCCACTTCCTATCAGCCCATACATGGTTTGTTACTGATGACTTTTTAGATGATGGTGGGAGTGGGGGAAGGTTAGTGTGTCATCCATCGATCTCTGATAGGAGGAGGAAACCACCATCCTTCCTATTTGGGGTGTGTGAGTGACATGGGAGAATGGCTATGTCCTGGGAGAGGACAGTGTTATCAGGGTAATAGACTATAGTTTAAACAGCTAGATCGCTCGAGATTGACTTCGAAATTGAGTACTTTGGGAAATGCCTTCAAAACTGACCACTGGATCCATTGACTCTGGATCCAAAGGTTGCAGGTTCAATCCCAGTGGTAGACACTCGTAAAAATAAATAAATCGTGTTTTGACCCCTGTCCCAAACCTTCACCCTTAACTTTGAAATTTGACGTTTTGGGCAACGGAACTCTCAGGTTATCAAAACACTTTGACATTTGGAGAAAAAAGTGGATCGACCACAGAAGTCAAATGGGTAAAACCTTGAGATGTTTTTTTTTTTAGAGTTTAAGCAGTGTTAGCAGAAACTCTGCATCATTGTGCTGATGAAGCTTGAATACAGCCTGCAACAGCTGCATGTAGGCCTCCTCGTTATCCTGGTCACTGTAAAAAAGGATACAGTTTAAGTTAAATAATCTGCTGATTTGAAGCCTTGTTTATCAAATCTTTCGTTAAAACAGCAACAGTCAGAATGGACAACACTGCTGTGCTGCAAGTCAACTATGATTAGAGCATTTATTTGGAAAAACACACACAAATACTGCACGTGGACACACACACACACACACACACACACACACACACACACACACACACACACACACACACACACACGCACACACACACATGCACACGCAAACACACCACTTAGCATTGAATCCCATTGTTCTCCTAGCTGTTTGTCTTTGCCTGAGTGTTAATTAGCCCTCAGAGCTGAATGATTTGTTATGAAAGGGTGTTTTATATGACTGTGGCCTTGGCTACTTCTTCATCTATTGGACTAGATAGAATATTCTGTTTGCCTGTTGATACTACCATCTTCAATGAGTCTATCTTTCACTACTGTGATTGACATAGGGTGAATGTTGTGTCCAAAGACTCTAGTGATTCTGCATGCATGGTAATTGCCATTGGAGGAAAGGACACCGGTCTTGTGTTACAATGAGAACATTGGACCAAAGGACCAATCAGTCCAAGTTGTTTTGCTGTTTTGCTGCTATACAGATAAAGATACAGAATGTGTCTAATCAACTGAGTAAATGGACAACAAATGGATTTGAACTAAATGGTCATAGTTCAGTCCACAGCCTATGTCTCTCTACATAACGAGTGTCCGTTAAGCAATCTCATTGCACCTCAACAGTGTCTCTCTCCTCTCTCCTGCTCTGTCCTGTTTGAGAGACCAGGGCTGCACCACTAGGCGACCGGGACGGACTTGGACCAGAAAATGTCCACAGTATTTCTAACACACCAGACCATTTTTTCCCCCTCTGGGCCCCCAATTATTAACCAAATAATGAAAGGAATACAAAAAATAAATCAAAACAATCATTTTAGACAGGCCCACTGGGCTAAAGATTGATCATCCCATCTGCCAGTCCGTCTTTGCTAGGCTACAACGAGGCCCGGATGAATTCTCAGCAGACAGAGCGCGCCCTTCTCCACTCCATCACCACTCCACCCAGGCTTAGAGTGAGCATGCATTTAAATGAACCTGCTTCTCTACAGCTACCGACGCCCACGTATGGCACAAGGACTTCTAAACTCTGTGTCTCTGTCAAGCATCAAACACAATGACAACACACAGCTCAACACTCCCCTGCTTCATCTTCCCTTCGCTCCTGCTGGCTTTCTTGACACCTTTCCTGTCTTTGTCCACCAAAGACTCCTCTTCCAGGATTCACTCATCCTCCCTTTTAAAAAGTACGTCACATTCCACATTCGTTATCACTCTCAATCAAACCGTAACAAGTCGTGACATCATCCTCTTTTCTGTTCTACTCCCTCCTCCTCCCGTCTTCTTCCTCCTCCTTTTGGTTTCTTGTGGAGGTGAGAGAGGCAGGGACCCGGTAACCAGAGCATCAAAGCTGACAGTGAGCCCCCAGGCTGTTGCACCGTACTGGGGGGATAGACGTGCAGCGCCAGGCGTACAATCCCTGGACCATGCGGCTAAACGCTACAACTACAACTGGGCTAATTAGAAAATACACTAGCTAGCTGCTGCTCTTACTTTAGAGAGGCTGATGTGATGTCACAGATCTCAGGGTGATGATGAAACAGAACTTTTGACACCCGTTATCTTTTATTGCACCTTGGCCAATGTAAATGGTTAACATCGTTTTAAATGCTCATCAAACCATTCTGTGGATACAGCCAGGTCACACGTGACACAAGTCAGTATTCAACGTTCATCCATGTCTGGGGACGTCGGCAGATGACGTGGAAACGGGCCACAAGGGGCAACAGTGAGCGCTCTTACCTTCAAGTTGGTTTTCGATTTTGCTAGGGCGTTGTGAACGGGGATAGCGGATTGGTGTAAGCATCTGCCTCTGGTGCCAAAGGTTGCATTTCGATTAAACCTATCCTAAATCTTAACCCTTACCGTAACCATTATTAATATTACACACTAACCTAAATGACCTTCCCCTTCACCTCTGTAATATTACACACTAACCTAAATGACCTTCCCCTTCACCTCTCTAATATTACACACTAACCTAAATGTTCTTCACCTCTCTAATATTACACACTAACCTAAATGACCTTCACCTTCACCTCTGTAATATTACACACTAACCTAAATGACCTTCACCTCTCTAATATTACACACTAACCTAAATGACCTTCACCTCTCTAATATTACACTCTAACCTAAATGACCTTCACCTCTGTAATATTACACACTAACCTAAATGACCTTCCCCTTCACCTCTCTAATATTACACACTAACCTAAATTACCTTCACCTCTGTAATATTACACACTGACCTAAATGACCTTCCCCTTCAACCCTGTAATATTACACACTAACCTAAATGACCTTCCCCTTCACCTCTCTAATATTACACACTAACCTAAATTACCTTCCCCTTCACCTCTCTAATATTACACACTAACCTAAATGACCTTCCCCTTCACCTCTCTAATATTACACACTAACCTAAATTACTTTCACCCCTCTAATATCACACACTAACCTAAATGACCTTCCCCTTCAACCATCTAATATTACACACTAACCTAAATGACCTTCCCCTTCACCTCTCTAATATTACACTCTAACCTAAATGACCTTCACCTCTCTAATATTACACACTAACCTAAATTACCTTCACCTTCACCTCTGAAATATTACACACTAACCTAAATGACCTTCACCTTCACCCCTCTAATATCACACACTAACCTAAATGACCTTCACCTCTCTAATATCACACACTAACCTAAATGACCTTCCCCTCTCCAATATCACACACTAACCTAAATGACCTTCACCTCTGTAATTTTACACACTAACCTAAATTACCTTCACCCCTCTAATATCACACACTAACCTAAATGACCTTCACCTCTCTAATATCACACACTGACCTAAATGACCTTCCCCTCTCTAATATCACACACTAACCTAAATGACCTTCACCTCTGTAATATTACACACTAACCTAAATGACCTTCACCTCTGTAATATCACACACTAACCTAAATGACCTTCCCCTTCACCTCTGTAATATTACACTCTAACCTAAATGACCTTCCCCTTCAACCATCTAATATTACACACTAACCTAAATGACCTTCCCCTTCACCTCTGTAATATTACACACTAACCTAAATGACCTTCCCCTCTCTAATATTACACACTAACCTAAATGACCTTCACCTCTCTAATATAACACACTAACCTAAATTACCTTCCCCTCTCTAATATCACACACTAACCGAAATGACCTTCACCTTCACCTCTGTAATATTACACACTAACCTAAATGACCTTCACCTCTGTAATATTACACACTAACCTAAATGACCTTCCCCTTCACCTCTCTAATATTACTGATGGTCCTCAAGTCTCTTTTCTGTCTGACCTGTTTCCTCAGGAAAGCAAATTGACTCTATTCTCCCAGTGAGATATAGCCGTCAGCGTGTGTATGTGTGTGTGTGTATACCTGTGAGTGTGTGTGTGCATGCATGCATGTTTGTGTGTGTGTGTGTATGTGTGTGTGTGTGTGTGTGCGCTCTGTTCAGTGTTGTGCTCTCCATAAATAAGTGGTGGGTCTCAGTTTGCCCAGGCTGTTGCCAGGTGGAAGGATATTTGCATATAGAGCTGTGATAGGGCTCCCCTGGGTCTCTATGGCGATACAGCGAGTAGGGGGCCCGCACTGACTCAAATGAGTTCTGAATTTGAACCTAACAGCTGCACTGCACTGCCCTCCATTTTGTGTGTGTGCGTGTGCTGTGTGTACTGTGTGTTGTGTGTGTGTGCTGTGTGTGTGTGTGTGTGTGCTGTGTGTACTGTGTGTTGTGTGTGCTGTGTGTGTGTGTGTGTGTGCTGTGTAGGCACGAAGCTATGCACATGCATACCTAGGAGACTGATGGGGAAGTGTTGACAGACTGCAGCAGTATATTGATGAGATGCGTAATCAATAATCAACTGACCTATTTACGTATTTATTGATTATTGATATCAATATGTATCCATTGACTATTGCAAAGTTTGTGATATTTCAATGTCTTTTAGGTGCTCTTGTAACAGTATAAATTTAGACCGTCCCCTCGCCCATTCCCGGGCGCGAACTAGGGACCTTCTGCACACATCAACAGTCACCCTTGAAGCATCGTTACCCATCGCGCCACAAAAGCCGCGGCCCTTGCAGAGCAAGGGGAACTACTACTTCAAGGTCTCAGAGCAAGTGACGTCACTGATTGAAACGCTATTTAGCGCCCACGCTAAGCTAGCCGTTTCACATCCGTTACACTCACCCCCCTTTTGACCTTCCTCCTTTTTCCGCAGCAACCAGTAATTCGGGTCAACAGCATCAATGTAACAGTACAAATTTAGACCGTCCCCTCGCCCACACCCGGGCGCGAACTAGGGACCTTCTGCACACATCAACAGTCACCCTCGAAGCATCGTTACCCATCGCGCCACAAAAGCCGCGGCCCTTGCAGAGCAAGGGGAACTACTACTTCAAGGTCTCAGAGCAAGTGACGTCACTGATTGAAACGCTATTTAGCGCCCACGCTAACTAAGCTAGCCGTTTCACATCCGTTACACTCTGTTGATAAATAATGCAATCACAATCCTCATTGGGATGGGTTGGGTGTTCACATGTGGCTTAAGACAGAAGTGCCTGCTAAATGACCACATTGTTATCATTATCTTTATATCAAGGCCGAGGCTGTGGCTCCGACTTTTCCGGACCCTAAAATGTATTCAGCTTTGATCTAACTTATTAAATGAGCACTATACTATCAGAGAAGCAAAAGTTTCGGGACTGCTAGCTGTCGGGAAGAAGTTCCGGAAATGTCGGATCAGCAGCCACTCCGTATATTAAATTCCCTTGAGACTGAGGTGACATCCACTCCAAAGTCCAGACTGGTAGCTACCTCTGATGTCCCCACTCTCTAATGACAGTCAGAGAAACACTAATCAACTCTGTCCTCTCACTGTCCTAATGACGCTGGCACAGAGAGAGGGAGAGAACGACGGGGAGAGAGAGAGATTCATTTCACTGGTCTGGCCTCGTAACACAGGCCCTCCAGCACCATACCATAGCTCCTGATCCAGTCTGACTTTACAGCACCGTACCATAGCTCTTAATCCAGTCTGACTTTACAGCACCGTACCATAGCTCTTAATCCAGTCTGACTCTCCAGCACCGTACCACAGCTCCTGATCCAGTCTCAGTCCCTCCAGTACCACACTAGAGCTCCTGATCCAGTCTCAGTCCCTCCAGCACCACACTAGAGCTCCTGATCCAGTCTCAGTCCCTCCAGCACCACACTAGAGCTCCTGATCCAGTCTCAGTCCCTCCAGCACCACACTAGAGCTCCTGATCCAGCCTCAGTCCCTCCAGTACCACACTAGAGCTCCTGATCCAGTCTCAGTCCCTCCAGTACCACACTAGAGCTCCTGATCCAGTCTTAGTCCCTCCAGCACCACACTAGAGCTCCTGATCCAGTCTCAGTCCCTCCAGCACCACACTAGAGCTCCTGATCCAGTCTCAGTCCCTCCAGCACCACACTAGAGCTCCTGATCCAGTCTCTTCTCTACAGAGGATTCCCATTTAGCCATTATCTGTGACTGTCCTCTCTGGAAACAAGCAGACCGTTTTCTCATAGACATACTCATTAACCGACAGGCTGCTCCCTACCAGGTTCAACATTTGAATATTCCCGTGTTGACATCGAAGGTCTGATCGCTTCCATTAGAGCCAGTTCTGACATGCCAGGTAGTGAAGAGACTCTGAGGAATGGAGACCTGGATGTCACCAGGCAACGAGCCATAAAAACTGGCTTAACTACAGTATTCTAATCCTGACATGAGAGAATGGCTGTCTATCTGAAGCTAATTATAATGTACATCTAGATCTTTAGAGACGTGAATGAGGTACAAATTAGGATATATTGGACATGAACACGATAGTAAGTGTGAGAATGTCATCCTCTACAAGCGATTAAACATACACACACACACACACACACACACACACGCACACGCGCGCGCGCGAACACACACACATACATCCGTCACCATCTCCATTAGTTCAATGCACGAGGCAGATTGTATTTCCCTAATATGCTCTGCTTTAAATCACCGTTGTCCATTGAAATCCAGAGAAGGAAAGATCAATATAATAGGTTTGGCACTGAGCCGAAGTCACCCCTGAGAATGTGCGCCAGCCAGGCATTTGAAATCATTGGTGCATAACCAGTGCGTTTGGAGGATAAAAATAATTCCTCTTTCTTGTCTTTGCCAGGTAGCCGTGTGTGTGTGTGTGTGTGTGCTGGGGGGGGGGGGGGGGGGGGGGGGGGGGGGGGTGGGAGGCAGGGGGGGGAGAAGAGGTGCCACCCAGGTCTTCAAATTGACTCGGGCCATCAGACACGGGCATCTGAAGTTGAGGAGTGGAGAGACGGAGAGGACGGAGGTGAGAGAGGGAGAGGAGAGGACGGAGGTGAGAGAGGAAGAGAAGAGGGGGGTGAGAGAGGGAGAGGAGAGGACGGAGGTGAGAGAGGAAGAGAAGAGGGGGAGGTGAGAGAGGGAGAGGAGAGGACGGAGGTGAGAGAGGGAGAGGAGAGGACGGAGGTGAGAGAGGGAGAGGAGAGGACGGAGGTGAGAGAGGGAGAGGAGAGGACGGAGGTGAGAGAGGGAGAGGAGAGGACGGAGGTGAGAGAGGGAGAGGAGAGGACGGAGGTGAGAGAGGAGAGGAGAGGGGGGAGGGAAACCATTTCAATGATTTGACCTGGCACTGTGTAGGATGAGGATGACTGAACTGGAGAAGAACTGCAGAGGTTCTGTTCTCTTGTTGTTTTGGGGGTGGATTTAGTGGCTGTCTGTCTGTCTGTCTGTCTGTCTGTCTGTCTGTCTGGTTGGCATCAAAGTTATGAAAGTGGAAATGGAAGTGAAGGTGTCGAAAAATTATATTTTGGAAGAATTTGTTCTCTGTCCCTCTGGACTGCAGATCATTTCAGTCCTCTGATATGTTTTAGAGAATTTTTCTTAATTTATAAAGTCCGTGGATATTTGAATGTCAATTTACTGTCCAACATCTGCTGTGACTCAAAATTTCCAGACAATGATGAGCATATTTATAAAAGGGGTTGTTTAAACACACACGCAAGCACTTACACACGCAAACACGCAGGCATGCACGCATGCAAACACGCATGCACGCACGCACACACACACACACACACACACACACACACACACACACACACACACACACACACACACACACACACACACACACACACACTCACCTCTGGCCCCCTGCAGACTAGGCTGACGCAACGGAAGTCTCTGCAGGAGAGCTAGATAAAAAATGACAATCACTCTACGGTACGTAGCGCTGTGCTTCGTTCACCACGGGCAGCACAGGTGTCTTTGTTAAGAGACATCCAGCGTTCTGAGAGGACTAATTATCTGCAGTTATTTTGGCAGTTACAGATACAGAATAAATCCCCTGCACAGCCACGGCCCCAGACTCCTACTGCTAGAAATTACACGCTGGGAGTCAGTGAGTGAGTGAGTTGTTATACACTATATATACAAAAGTATGTGGACACCTCTTCAAATGAGTGGATTCAGCTATTTCAGCCACACCCATTGCTGACAGGTGTATAAAATCAGCCATGCAATGGCCTTACTGAAGAGGTCAGTGACTTTCAATGTGGCACTGTCATAGGATGCCAACAAGTCCATTTCTGCCCTGCTGGAGCTGCCCCGGTCCACTATAAGTGCTGTTATTGTGAAGTGGAAATGTTTATGAGCAACAACGGTTCAGCTGCGAAGTGGTAGGCCACACAAGCTCACAGAACAGACCCGCCGAGTGCTGAAGCGCATAGAGCGTAAAATTAGTCTGTCCTCGGTTGCAACACTCAATGCCGAGTTCCAAACTGCCTCTGGAGCAATGTCAGCACAAGAACTGTTCGTCGAGAGCTTCATGAAATGGGTTTCCATGGCCGAGCAGCCGCACACGAGCCTAAGATCACCATGCGCAATGCCAAGCGTCGGCTGGAGTGGTGTAAAGCTCGTTGCCATTGGACTCTGAAGCATTGGAAAATCATACTTCACCATCTGGCAGACCGATGAACGAATCTAGGTTTGGCGGATGCCAGGAGAACGCTACCAGCCCCAATGCATAGTGCCAACTGTAAAGTTTGGTGGCTGAGGAATAATGGTCGGGTTGTTTTTCATGGTTAAGACTCCTTAGTTCCAGTGAAGGAAAATCTTAACGCTACAGCATACAATGACATTCTAGACGATTCTGTGCTTACAACTTTGTGGCAACAGTTTGGGGGTGGCCCTTTCCTGTTTCAGCATGACAATGCCCCCGTGCACAAAGCAAGGTCCATACAGAAACTGTTTGTCGAGATCGGTGTGGAAGAACTTGACTGTACTACACAGAGCCTTGACCTCAAGCCCACTAAACAGCTTTGGGATGACTTGGAACGCCGACTGCGAGCCAGACCTAATCGCCCAACATCAGTGCCCGACCTTACTAATGCTCTTGTGGCTGAATGGAAGCAAGTCCACGCAGCAACGTCCCAACATCTAGTGGAAAGCCTTCCCAGAAGATTGGAGGCTGATTGGAGGCTGTTATAGCAACAAACTCCATATTAATGTCCATGATTTTGGAATGAGTTGTTCGACGAGCAGGTGTCTACACACTTTTGGTCATGTAGTGTACCTTAGATAACCTAACCTAGATAACCTAAACTGGACAAAGTAGATATATCAGATGGAATTGTAAGACATTTTAACTACTTGAATATCTGTAGATTCTATACAGAATATCTGTAGTTATTGATGAACTATCTATAGTATGCATACAACGTATGGATCATCAGTACAAACTAAATGCCAGTTGGGTAGGTATTGAAAGGAGATTGCAGTGTGGTTATAAGAAACTCTTTAAAATACTGTATTGGCTTGTTATCATTTTTCTTATAATGAGTTTACTTCCGAGTGGCGCAGCGGTCTAAGGCACTGCATCTTAGTGCTAGAGGCGTCACTACAGCGCCTGGTTCGATTCCAGGCTGTATCACAACCGGCCATGATTGGGAGTCCCGTAGGGTGGCGCACAGTTGGCCCAGCCTCATCTGGGTTTGGCCGGGGTAGGCCGTCATTGTAAATAATAATTTGTTCTTAACTGACTTGCTTTAGTTAAATAAAAATAAACTTCTAGATGAAAACCAGCGTTGTAAAAATGGTTGAGAGACAGTGGTATCCCTCAGCATTCTGAGGCCAGGTGGCACTGTTGGGCTTTCACACAGCCCGTCCTGATCCAGAGCCAACGATTAGACAGCTTCACACACAGAATATATAAACTCAGAAGAGGACCTTAAAGCATCTAATTATCAACACTTGGCTGATTGTCATTCAAATGCACAAAAAATACAAATACAACAGAATTTGAACAAAGGAGAACTCACGACTAAATAGTGCACACTTCACCTAGAGGAAAACAAAAAGCCTTCACTGTAGCATTTCACCAATGGTGTTCATTACACTAAGGCTCTCCTCATACCGTCTCATAATGTCATCAGGCCTATCTATCTATGTTGAGCACGTCTACTGTCTGTATCCCTGAGGTAATGTCATTCACCTGAAAGGAGTACTGGAAGCAGGTAAAACTAAGTATATGTTGTTCTCTAGAGCACATCAAAATAACTCTGATTTAAGCGTAATGTACTTTGGATGGTGTCCATATTGATCGTGTCCGTGCATACAAATATCTGGCCATCTGGATAGATGAAAAGCTGTCTTAAAAAAAAGTATATATATATATATATATTGATGAGTTAATTAAGAAGCTGAGAATAAAATGGGTTTCTTCTATAGACACAGGTCCTGCCTCTCGCTGAGCAGATTATTCAGTCAACATTCCTATCGGTCCTAGACTGTGGTAACATCATCTATATGAACACACAGCTGCCACTTCCTTAAAGCCATTAGATACACTGAGCTTCATTACGAGAGACGATGTTAGTAGTCATCACTGCCTCCTCTACCAGGAAGTTGGTCGGCCCTCTTCGATGTCACCTAGGTTAATACCTTGCTATGTTTTCATGTATAAAAGCCCTTTTATTTAAAAAAAAATCCCACTGTACCCAACATCGTTACTACACTTCAGACATAGGAGGCATCATCCCCAGGTCTCAGAGAAGGATAACTCCAGATATTCCTTTGGTCTCTAGGCTCATCCGCTTTTAGGTTCATTAGGTTCATCAGTTTTTAGTTTTCTTGCACCTTATTTGTTTGAACAATATGTTAAATGTGATAAAACTTGATGTCTCGAGGTCAATTCAGACAGCTGATTGAGGACCGTATTACTGATGAATGGGAGTGTTTTTTATGACCATGTTTTTCTTGCGTGTTGTACCTATTTTGACGTGTGTATTATCTGTCATTTCTGTAATTCGGGACTCATCTGTAAAATAGACCTTGGTCTCAGTATGACTCCCTGATCACATAAAGGTTAAACAAAACTTGAAGCTGTTATCTATCACATGTATCCTCCATGCAGCCTCACTGCATTAGAGTTGATACTGTGCCCCCGCAGGTATAACAGCCCTTGTAATTGTAATGAATAAAAAATAAGAGGAACATCCCTAGTGAGAGTTCCAAACTTCTCTCTTCCCTCTCTTCTCTTCTCCTTACAGAGAGGTGTCGGTGGGAGTATTCAGGAGGGAGGGAAAATTGATCAGGCACCACGAGGCTGTGGTTGTGTCAAGGGGGCTGAATTGTGTCTGTATCCATGATCGGAGGTGGCACAGGCGGGGAGAGGAAGAGAGTGCTCAGCGCGGGGTAAAGGATTGGGGACGGTCCCCTACGGTCTCTCTCTCTCGCTCTATTTCTCTCTTGCTCTATTTCTCTCTCTCTCTCTCTCTCTCTCTCTCTCTCTCTCTCTTGCTTTATCTCTCTTTCTCTCTATCTTTCTCTATCTTTCTCTCTCTCTTTCTCTCTCTCTCTCTCTCTCTGGTCTCTCTTTCTATCCCTCTCTCTAGGGTCTCTATCTATGTCTCTCTACGGTCTCTATCTCTCTCTCTCTACGGTCTCTATCTCTCTCTCTCTACGGTCTCTATCTATCTCTCTCTAAGCTCTCTATCTCTAGCTCTCTATGGTCTCTCTCTCTCTCTCTCTCTTGCTTTATCTCTCTTTCTCTCTATCTTTCTCTATCTTTCTCTCTCTCTTTCTCTCTCTCTCTCTCTCTCTGGTCTCTCTTTCTATCCCTCTCTCTAGGGTCTCTATCTATGTCTCTCTACGGTCTCTATCTCTCTCTCTCTACGGTCTCTATCTATCTCTCTCTAAGCTCTCTATCTCTAGCTCTCTATGGTCTCTCTCTCTCTCTAGGTCTCTATCTCTCTCTCTCTATGGTCTCTCTCTCCCTATCTGTTCCAGTGAGTGCATTTATAAAGACATCTATCCCTCTGTTCTGTTGGAGGAGAGGCCTGGATGTGAGGTTTGTGAGATAGATCCCGTTCAATCTCGTTCCCTCCATCTCTCAGAACTATATCCCTACGTCCTTCCCTTTCCTCTCGCTCTATCTCCCTCTCCATTAGTTGGGTGTGAGGAGCTTTGAGGGGTGGGTTAGGGGTTAGTGAAGATCTGAAGGTGACCTGAAGGTGGCACTGGAGTGTCTCTTTCTGGCTGTTTCCAACTCGGAACGTTTCTGGCATACTGCTTTTACCTACGCATGCATGCAGTTGGAGATGGAAGTTGGCGCTATGGACCGCTCCTTATGCCCTATATCCTGACCACACGAACTCGACTAAACCACATGCACACACTCAGCCATCACCACATGTACACATCTCACACAGTTACACACCTGCATCCCTCGTGTTCTAACAATCCCACAATGGCCTCTGCATGCCAGGATACAGCCCCTGAGTGGATTATTGTCCTGCCCCCCCCCCCCCCCCCCCCCCCCCACACACACTCTCTCTCGCTCGCTCTCCCTGTCTCTTCACTTTTCTCTCTCTCTATCTTTCCATCTCTGTCTCTGCATACACATTATTTAACTGAAGACCCAATATGAATTCCATTGCTCCATCAGTCACACAGAGGGTTTTTCTACCAGAGTGTTTTATAATCAGGGCACATGAACATCGCAGCTTCTGCTTCTTTATCTACTTAGTTTATACTTTCAATTCACTGAGACCACAGAAGTGGTCATATTTTTGTTTCTGTATGTGTTAATTAAAAACAAGCAACAGTAAAGCAACATTCTATAGAACAAAATAAGCAAAAGACGTCATTTCTATTGAGCAAAAAACAGGCTGCTTTTGTCTACGTAAAGTTGGTGACAAGCAAACGCAAACTAACTTTCAGATGGTTATCGTTAAATGTTTATCAAACATTACATGTTAATAATCATTCTGTAAAATGAAAAAAGGCTTTGCAAACATCTCTGTATAGAGGACAAAATAAAATACTGACATTAGTGACCATGTCCAGCTGAAGACCGATTACATCCATCTATGCCGAACAAAAATATAAATGCAACAATTCCAAAGATTTTACTGAGTTCATAGAAGTCATTAGGCCCTAATCTATGTTTTTCACATGACTGGGTAGGAGTGCCGCCATGGGTGGATTCGGAAAATATTCAGACCCCTTCACTTTTTCCCATATTTTGTTACATTACAGCCTTATTCTAAAATGGATTTGTTTTTTTCCCCCTCATCAATCTACGCACAATACCCAGTCTGAGGTCCTGAGTGATCTGGAGCAGGTTTTCATTAAGGATCTCTCTGTACATTGCTCCATTCATATTTCCCTCGATCCTGACTAGTCTCCCAGTCCCTGCCTCTGAAAAACATCCCCACAGCATGATGCTGCCACCACCATGGTTCACCGTAGGGAGGGTGCCAGGTTTCCTCCTGACGTGAATCTTGGCATTCAGGCCAAAGAGTTCAATCTTGGTTTCATCAGACCAGAGAATCTTGTTTCTCATGGTCTGAGAGTCCTTTAGGTGCCTTTTGGCAAACTCCAAGTGGGCTTTCATGTGCCTTTAACTGAAGAGTGGCTTCGGTCTGGAAACTCTACCGTAAAGGCCTGATTGGTGGAGTGCTGCAAAGATGGTTGTCATTCTGGAAGGTTCTCCCATCTTCACAGAGGAACTCTGGAGGTCTGTCACAGTGAGCATCGGGTTCTTGGTCATCGCTGACCAAGGCCCTTCTCCCCCGATTGCTCAGTTCTGCCAGGTGGCCAGCTCGAGGAAGAGTCTGGTGGTTCCAAACTTCTTAAATTTTAGAATTATGGAGGCCACTGTGTACTTGGTCACCTTCAATGCTGCAGAAATGTTTTGGTACCCATCCCCAGATCTGTGCTTCAACACAATGCTGTCTCCTCAACCTCATGGCTTGGTTTTTGCTCTGACATGCACTGTTAATTGTGGGACCTCTTATAGACAGGTGTGTGTCCAATCAATTGAATTTACCACAGGTGGATTCCAGTCAGGTTGTCGAAACATGATCAATGGAAACAAGATGCACCTGAGCTCAATTTCTAGTCTCACAGCAAAGGCTCTGAATACGCATGTAAATACAGTATTTCTGTTTTGTATTTGTAATACATTTGCAAAAATGTCTAAAAACCTCTTTTTGCTTTGTCATTATGGGGTATTGTGATGTCATTATTGGGTATTGTGATGTCATTATGGGGTATTGTGATGTCATTATTGGGTATTGTGATGTCATTATGGGGTATTGTGATGTCATTATGGGGTATCGTGATGTCATTATGGGGTATTGTATGTAGATTGATGAGGACATTTTTAAAAATCTAATCCATTTTAGAATAAGGCTGTAACGTAACCAAATGTGGAAAAAGGGAAGGGTTGTGAATCATTTCCAAATGCACTGTAAGCCCATCCACTTGGGGAGCCAGGCCCATCCACTTGGGGAGCCAGGCCCATCCACTTGGGGAGCCAGGCCCATCCACTTGGGGAGCCAGGCCCATCCACTTGGGGAGCCAGGCCCAGCCGATCAGAATTACCCCACAAATTGGGCTTTAAAACAGACAGAAATACTCGTCGGCACTAATCTTTTTGTGCATATGGAACATGGGACCAACACTTTACATGTTGCGTTTATATTTATGTTCAGTGTAGATACGGTCTACACAGATCATTCTGTCCAGAGTATCATATGTTACACAGTCACATACACCACCACACTATTTCTCCTCAATTATTCTCACATAACCAGATAGTGTGTAACATCAAACCGGGGGGGTGGGGGAGTATGCAGGCTGCTGCCTCCAGCAGAGAATACTCTCTCTCCTATCATTTGATCTCGTATTGTAATCCCAGGTGTTTTGAATAATTTATAGGATACAGCTTCTCGTTAAACAATAATTTATATGTGTCTATGAGAATTAATTCCACGGCAATGCAACTGTAAATAATGAGACAGACCAGAACCACAGCTTGAGCTGAGAGAGGAGATGGAAGCTTTTATATAGAAAATAAATAGATAATAATAATGCATAAAAAAATACAAATAATAAATAAGTATATTTAAGATCTCACTAATGGTCTTGTTGCTGAATGGAAGCAAGTCCCCGCCACAATGTTCCAACATCTAGTGGAAAGCCTTCCTAGAAGAGTGGAGGCTGTTATAGCAGCAATGTTCCAACATCTAGTGGAAAGACTTCCCAGAAGAGTGGAGGCTGTTATAGCAGCAATGTTCCAACATCTAGTGGAAAGCCTTCCCAGAAGAGTGGAGGCTGTTATGGCAGCAATGTTCCAACATCTAGTGGAAAGACTTCCCAGAAGAGTGGAGGCTGTTATAGCAGCAATGTTCCAACATCTAGGGGAAAGCCTTCCCCAGAAGAGTGGAGGCTGTTATAGCAGCAATGTTTCAACATCTAGTGGAAAGCCTTCCCAGAAGAGTGGAGGATGTTATAGCAGCAATGTTCCAACATCTAGTGGAAAGCCTTCCCAGAAGAGTGGAGGCTGTTATAGCAGCAATGTTCCAACATCTACAGTGCCTTGCGAAAGTATTCGGCCCCCTTGAACTTTGCGACCTTTTAGCCACATTTCAGGCTTCAAACATAAAGATATAAAACTGTATTTTTTTGTGAAGAATCAACAACAAGTGGGACACAATCATGAAGTGGAACGACATTTATTGGATATTTCAAACTTTTTTAACAAATCAAAAACTGAAAAATTGGGCGTGCAAAATTATTCAGCCCCTTTACTTTCAGTGCAGCAAACTCTCTCCAGAAGTTCAGTGAGGATCTCTGAATGATCCAATGTTGACCTAAATGACTAATGATGATAAATACAATCCACCTGTGTGTAATCAAGTCTCCGTATAAATGCCCCTGCACTGTGATAGTCTCAGAGGTCCGTTAAAAGCGCAGAGAGCATCATGAAGAACAAGGAACACACCAGGCAGGTCCGAGATACTGTTGTGAAGAAGTTTAAAGCCGGATTTGGATACAAAAAGATTTCCCAAGCTTTAAACATCCCAAGGAGCACTGTGCAAGCGATAATATTGAAATGGAAGGAGTATCAGACCACTGCAAATCTACCAAGACCTGGCCGTCCCTCTAAACTTTCAGCTCATACAAGGAGAAGACTGATCAGAGATGCAGCCAAGAGGCCCATGATCACTCTGGATGAACTGCAGAGATCTACAGCTGAGGTGGGAGACTCTGTCCATAGGACAACAATCAGTCGTATATTGCACAAATCTGGCCTTTATGGTAGAGTGGCAAGAAGAAAGCCATTTCTTAAAGATATCCATAAAAAGTGTTGTTTAAAGTTTGCCACAAGCCACCTGGGAGACACACCAAACATGTGGAAGAAGGTGCTCTGGTCAGCTGAAACCAAAATTGAACTTTTTGGCAACAAAGCAAAACGTTATGTTTGGCGTAAAAGCAACACAGCTCATCACCCTGAACACACCATCCCCACTGTCAAACATGGTGGTGGCAGCATCATGGTTTGGGCCTGCTTTTATTCAGCAGGGACAGGGAAGATGGTTAAAATTGATGGGAAAATGGATGGAGCCAAATACAGGACCATTCTGGAAGAAAACCTGATGCAGTCTGCAAAAGACCTGAGACTGGGACGGAGATTTGTCTTCCAACAAGACAATGATCCAAAACATAAAGCAAAATCTACAATGGAATGGTTCAAAAATAAACATATCCAGGTGTTAGAATGGCCAAGTCAAAGTCCAGACCTGAATCCAATCGAGAATCTGTGGAAAGAACTGAAAACTGCTGTTCACAAATGCTCTCCATCCAACCTCACTGAGCTCTAGCTGTTTTGCAAGGAGGAATGGGAAAAAATTTCAGTCTCTCGATGTGCAAAACTGATAGAGACATACCCCAAGCGACTTACAGCTGTAATCGCAGCAAAAGGTGGCGCTACAAAGTATTAACTTAAGGGGGCTGAATAATTTTGCACGCCCAATTTTTCAGTTTTTGATTTGTTAAAAAAGTTTGAAATATCCAATAAATGTCGTTCCACTTCATGATTGTGTCCCACATGTTGTTGATTCTTCACAAAAAATACAGTTTTATATCTTTATGTTTGAAGCCTGAAATGTGGCAAAAGGTCGCAAAGTTCAAGGGGGCCGAATACTTTCGCAAGGCACTGTATTTTGCTCCTTTGCACCCCATTATTTCTATCTCTACTTTGCACATTCTTCCACTGCAAATCTACCATTCCAGTGTTTGTCACGCCCTGACCTTAGAGATCCTTTTATGTCTCTATTTTGGTTTGGTCAGGGCGTGAGTTGGGGTGGGCATTCTATGTTTTGTGTTCTATGTTTTCTATTTCTGTGTGTTTGGCCGGGTGTGGTTCTCAATCAGGGACAGCTGTCTATCGTTGTCTCTGAATGGGAACCATACTTAGGTACCCCTTTTCCCACCTGTGGGTGTGGGAAGTAGTCTTTGTTAGTAGTATTATAGCCCTTAAGCTTCACGGTCGTTTTTCTATGGTCTTTGTCAGAATCATCCGAAATAAAGGAATATGTACGTTCACCATGCATCGCTTTGGTCCTCCTCATTCAACGGTCGTGACAGTGTTTTACTTGCTAAATTGTATTTACTTCGCCACCATGGCCTTTTTTTTTTGCCTTTACCTCCCTTATCTCACCTCATTTGCTCACATCGTATATAAACTTATTTTTCTATTGTATTATTGACTGCATGTTTGTTTTGTGTAACTCTGTGTCGTTGTATGTGTCGAACGGCTTTGCTTTATCTTGGCCAGGTCGCAATTGTAAATGAGAACTTGTTCTCAACTGGCCTACCTGGTTAAATAAAGGTGAAATAAAAAATGTCTTATTAATTTCCACTTACCAATCCACGTGGGAGGGGCATAGTCATACTCTCATCCGTGATATGGTGATTTAAAAAAAAACGTTAATGCAGAAAGCCTGTACCGCCCAGTGCTAACGTATCAGGTGGAATGATGCCACTGATTCCTTCTGATAAGGTACACTAAGGATGATCCTCAGGGTAGGAGATGCTATCTGTGTGTTTGTGTTTTTGGTAAATTGTACATGTACAGTGCCTTAAAAAAGTATTCATCCCCCGTTTTTCCTATTTTGTTGCATTATAACCCGTGATTTGAATGGATTTTTATTTCGTGTAATGGACATACACAAAATAGTCCGAATTGGTGAAGTGAAATAAAATAAATGAAAAAAATGACTTGTTTAAAAAAATTATACAAAATAGAAACGGAAAAATGGTGCATGTACAGTATACGTTTTCAACCCTTTTGCTATGAAGTCCCTAAATAAGATCTGGTGCAACCAATTACCTTCAGAAGTCACATAATTAGTTAAATAAAGTCCACCTGTGTGCAATCTAAGTGTCACATGATATGTCACATGATGTCAGTATATATACCTGTATATATATACCTGTTCTGAAAGGCCCCAGATACTACAACGCCACTAAGCAAGCGGCACCATGAAGACCAAGGATCTCTCCAAACAGGTCAGGGACAACGTTGTGATGATGTACAGATCGGGGTTGGGTTATAAAAATTATCCGAAACTTTGAACATCCCATGGAGCACCATTAAATCCATTATTAAAAAGTGGAAAGAATATGGAACCACAACAAATCCGCCAAGAGAGGGCTGCCAACCAACACTCACAGACCAGGCAAGGAGGGCACTAATCAGAGAGGCAACAAAGAGACCAAAGATAACCCTGAAGGAGCTGCAAAGCTCCACAGCGGAGATTGGAGTATCTGTCAATAGGACCACTTTAAGCAGTACACACAGAGCTGGGCTTTACGGAAGAAATACAAATCTATCTATTTTTCCAGTTTGTAAGGCAACAAAATAGGAACAATTTTGGGGGGGGTGATGGCAATGTGAATAGTCCAAGTTTATTTGATAAATTGAAGATGATTATCAGGGTAGAGGTCATAGAGTTGATATGATGTATGACACAAATACACCAACACACACACACACACACACACACACATACACATACACACATACACACACACACACACATTGATTTAGAAAAACGAACAAGCCAAACTCTTGTTCTGAGCTCTCCAAAGGAGAAGGAAGTGTGCTAGTTTCTTAACAGGAAGTGCAGGGGAGCGATTGTCTCTGTGTGCGCCGCTGAAACAACTTCACCAATCTTCACAAGTCTCCTAACACCTTCAAAGTGTAAAACGAGAGCTGTTGATGAATCTCACAAACTGGAGTGAAAAATCGCATACATAAGTAGCAATTTATAAGCATTAGTGAAGATATATGTTTAATTGTTTGTGAAAGAGATATGTTGAGCATTTTGTGTCATCACGGACCCTCTCCTGTACATAGAGGTTTCACAGACATTGTTTTAAATTGAAATAACTGACATTAAAAAACACTAACGTCCCTTATTAGCGACAAGATCCAAGACGTCGTGGCAATCACAGAGAAATCAGAAAAATAAGATGATAAAACATAGATTAGCATTTCCTCTGCCTAACGTTTTCCGCATCATTCTGCTTCAAAGAGGAAAAAGATAAATGATGATGCCATTAAAAGTGAACTAATTAAGGAATGCTTATTTTAAAAACTCATTAACTACAACCTCATTTACATAATGATGCATATTAATTACGTTTTAATGAATCTCTCTTTGGCAGTGTATGGAGCCATCTCTCTCACCCAATTGAATAAACACTGTTTGAGTCCAAAATGGCACCCTATTTAGTGGCTCCCTACTCCCTATATTCCCTCCAGTTAAAAGTAGTGCACTATGAAGGAAATAGGTTGCTATTTGGGGTGCATACACTGTTCTGTTCTTCAGTGTGGTTCTCTCTCACGCAATGGGAATGGGGTTTAAATGGTAACAAATAAACAAAACAACTAAAATAGTCCTTTCAATTTTCAATCAATGTCAAAACATCAACGCAAAACAAAAGATTCAAGGTTGAATGTCAGATGCAGAATCTATACAAATCTATTAGCAGAAATTGAAAAATATTTAGAACAGATTCCGCAATTAAGTTTATGTTGGACATTTGGTAAACAATAAAATGGAAAAAAATGCCTTTTATTGATCTTCAAGGACTTGAAAGCTGTCTTTCTTATTTGAAAGCATTATATATATTGCATTTTAATGAAGTGCATTTTAAATTTGAGCACACCTTTCACATCACCAGCTGGTTCGTCTTCAGGTGCAGTCCGTGTGTTGTGAATGAAGGAACACTGCGTTATGTCAGCCCCCCCTCCAGATAACACTTCTATAAGGAACACTACGGTATGTCAACCCCCCCCCTCCATATAACACTTCTATAAGGAACACTACGGTATGTCAACCCCCCCCTCCATATAACACTTCTATAAGGAACACTGCGGTATGTCAACCCCCCCCTCCATATAACACTTCTATACAGTGCCTTCAGAAAGTATCAGACCCCTTGAGTTTTTGCACATTTTGTTACGTTTCAGCCTTATTCTAAAATGTATGAAATAAAAACAATTCCGCATCAATTTGCACACAATACCCCATAACGACAAAGAAAAAACAGGTTTTTAGAAATGTTTGCAAATGTATAAAAAAATTAAAATAGAAATACATTATTTACAAAAGTATTCCAACCCTTTGCTATGAGACTCGAAATTGAGCTCAGGTGCATCCTGTTTCCATTTATCATCCTTGAGATGTTTCTACAACTTGATTGGAATCCACCTGTGGTAAATTCAATTGATTGGACATGATTTGGAAAGGCACACATCTGTTAATATAAGGTCCCACAGTTGACATTGCATGTCATTGCAAAACCCAACCCATGAAGTCAAAGGAATTGTCTGTAGAGCTCTAAGACAGGATTGTATTGAGGCACAGATCGGGGGAAGGGTACCAACAAATGTCTGCAGCATTGAAGGTCCCCGAGATCACGGTGGCCTCCATCATTCTTAAATGGAAGAAGTTTGGAACCACCAGACTCTTCCTCGAGCTGGCCACCTGGCAGAACTGAGCAATCAGGGGAGAAGGGCCTTGGTCAGTGATGTGACCAAGAACCCTGATGGTTACTGTGACAGACCTCCAGAGTAACTCTGTGAAGATGGGAGAACCTTCCAGAAGGACAACCAGCTCTGCAGCACTCCACCAATCAGGCCTTTACGGTAGAGTTTCCAGACCGAAGCCGCTCTTCAGTTAAAGGCACATGAAAGCCCACTTGGAGTTTGCCAAAAGGCACCTAAAGAACTATCAGACCATGAGAAACAAGATTCTCTGGTCTGATGAAACCAAGATTGAACTCTTTGGCCTGAATGTCAAGTGTCACGTCTGGAGGAAACCCGACACCATCCCTACGGTGAAGCATGGTGGTGGCGGCATCATGCTGTGGAAATGTTTTTCAGAGGCAGGGACTGGGAGACTAGTCAGGATCGAGGAAAAGATGAATGGAAAGATGAATGGAGCAAAGTACAGAAAGATCCTTGATGAAAACCTACTCCAAAGCACTCAGGAACTTAGACTTGGGTGAAGGTTCACCTTCCAACAGGACAACAACCCTAAGCACACAGCCAAGACAACGCAGGAGTGGTTAAGGATAAGTCTCAGAATGTCCTGGCCCAGCCAGAGCCCGGATTTGAACCCAATCGTACATCTCTGGAGAGATCTGAAAATAGCTGTGCAACGACGTTTCCCATCCATCCTGACAGAGCTTGAGAGGATCTGCGGAGAAGAATGGGAGAAATTTCCCAAATACAGATGTGCCAAGCTTGTAGTGTCATACCAAAGAAGATTCGAGGCTGTGATCGCTGTGCTTCAAAAAGGTACTGAGTTAAGGGTCTGAATTCGTATGTAAATGTGATATTTCAGTGTTTTATTTTTAATAAATGAGCAAAAATCTCTAAAAACCTGTTTTTTTCTTTGTCATTATGGGGTATTGTGTGCAGATTGATAAAGGGGGAAAAACAATTTCATCCATTTTAGAATAATACTGTAACTTAACAAAATGTGGAAAATGTCAAGGGGTCTGAAAACCTTCCGAAGGCACTCTCCAGACTTAGACACAAACCGTCTGACTATGCCATTTTAATTCAGTGGAAAATACATTTTAAGGATAGAAATGTAACAATGACATTACCCAAAACAAAGTCCCACACAAAAAAAGGTTATTGGTTAGGTGAAATTCTTATCCAATCCTTATTCAAGCTAGTCTGGTCTGTCTGAGGTTCCATGTCAGAAACTGCAATTAAAAAAAACGAAAAACGTCTTGACACATTAAACTAAAATATCCCAGCAGAGCATGTAGCCTGGTGTGTTTGGTCTTGTGTCTCATACCACCTCCCTGGTCCATCTGGATTCCCACTTGTGTGACTTGAGGAAGGTCAAGGGTCACCCAGATCAGATGAATAGAACCGGAACGAGGAAATGTGTAGCCTTGTAGGGAACCAGAGTAGAACTACAATATCATGTAGGGAACCGGGAGATCCGTTAATTAGGGGAAATGTGACGGACAAGATCTGATCAGCGGGGTACAACCGCCGCACACCAGCTGTTGTCGCTGGGCCGGGTGGGGATCTTAGCCTTCTCTACAGGACACCGCCACGCGCCACCATGCATGGCACACACACGAGGAATTATCAGCAGGGTAACACTCAGCAGACATATGGAAATGACTATATATAGCATCACGTTATATTACTTTGGTACTGCACATAGTATCGCAGATAGATTAGCACCTTACTAAGCAGCTAACAACAGTCAGATAGATTAGCATCTCACTAAGCAGCTAACAACAGTCAGATAGATTAGCATCTCACTAAGCAGCTAATAACAGTCAGATAGATTAGCACCTCACTAAGCAGCTAACAACAGTCAGATAGATTAGCATCTCAATAAGCAGCTAACAACAGTCAGGCAGATTAGCATCTCACTAAGCAGCTAACAACAGTCAGATAGAATAGCACCTCACTAAGCAGCTAACAACAGTCAGATAGATTAGCATCTCACTAAGCAGCTAATAACAGTCAGATAGGTTAGCATCTCACTAAGCAGCTAACAACAGTCAGATAGATTAGCATCTCACTAAGCAGCTAACAACAGTCAGATAGATTAGCATCTCACTAAGCAGCTAACAACAGTCAGATAGATTAGCATCTCACTAAGCAGCTAACAACAGTCAGATAGATTAGCATCTCACTAAGCAGCTAACAACAGTCAGATAGATTAGCATCTCACTAAGCAGCTAACAACAGTCAGATAGATTAGCACCTCACTAAGCAGCTAACAACAGTCAGATATATTAGCATCTCACTAAGCAGCTAACAACAGTCAGATAGATTAGCATCTCACTAAGCAGCTAACAACAGTCAGATAGATTAGCATCTCACTAAGCAGCTAACAACAGTCAGATAGATTAGCACCTCACTAAGCAGCTAACAACAGTCAGATATATTAGCATCTCACTAAGCAGCTAACAACAGTCAGATAGATTAGCATCTCACTAAGCAGCTAACAACAGTCAGATAGATTAGCATCTCACTAAGCAGCTAACAACAGTCAGATAGATTAGCATCTCACTAAGCAGCTAACAACAGTCAGATAGATTAGCACCTCACTAAGCAGCTAACAACAGTCAGATAGATTAGCACCTCACTAAGCAGCTAACAACAGTCAGATAGATTAGCATCTCACTAAGCAGCTAACAGCACTCACTCTCTCGGTCTGTGTGGTGTCTCTGCCACTTTATCAACAAAAACAATTGTGCACACCTGCAGCACCCCTCTTTTTCTTTCCCTCTCTCTACTCTCTCTTTCTCTCTCCCTCTGAAAATGTCTACAGAGACTTGACTAATTCTATATTCTGTAGTGTTGTGAATAGTTGAACCTGTAGTATAACCTGCAGCATGTTTTATTATAAAGTTGACTTGAGATGGTGTGCGTGTAAGTTAAACAATATTCATGCATTATTTATTAGAAAAATAAGAGATATCACCACATTTTCCATCTTATTTAGATCATTTCTTAGAAAGGAATGCCACTTCTTTGTGTCAGACTGCAAGCTAGCTGAAGTAAAAGTAAACCCCACTATTGGAACTTATCTGTCTTTAATCAATTGTTAAAATGTCACAGACAATCATAATTTAACACTGTCTCCTTGTGTTGTTTCTTTGAATGTTTCTCTAAATACAGCAGTCTATCTAGGATGCTTCCTCCTGCTCACCAGAGACTTAAAGGTGTTTCAACAATAGCTTGTAAAAAATACAAAGAAGCACTTTTTCCCTCTTCCAAAATCCCCACAGAACAGACCAAAGGTATCAAAACTGAAAAAAGGAAAGAAAGAAATCTGTGGGATGATGAATAATTTGAATGAGGAAATGAAGCCGTTTGAGGACTGACTGAGATACCCCACAAGCAGCTAGCAGGCAGCCATTGGGAGGATACAATTAGGTCACCAAAAATAAAATGCTGCAACGCTGGTATCCTCCTGTAACTCTTTCTTAGAGTTTTCAAATCCAATATAGTTCATCTGAACTCTTTATGTTGAATTAAAACTTGAGGGAAGAGAAAGAGAGAAAAGGCAGAGAGAGAGAGACCGAGATAGAGAACAAGGGAGAGAGGACACAGAGAGAGAGAGAGAGAATAAATCTAATTTTATGCTTCGTAAACAACAGGTATAGATTAACATTGGAATGCTTACTTACAGGCCCTTCCCAACAACGTAGAAATAAATAAATATAGAAAATGACAGAAGAATAAAACACGTAATAAGTAATAGTAGTAATAATAACGATAAATTGGCTATATACACAGGGTACCAGTACCGAGTCGATGTGCAGGGATATTTGTATTTATTAAAAGATCCACATTAATTCCTGCCGAGGCAACAGCTACTCTTCCTGGGGTTTATTATGGATCCCCATTAGTTCCTGCCAAGGCAACAGCTACTCTTCCTGGGGTTTATTATGGATCCCCATTAGTTCCTGCCAAGGCAGCAGCTACTCTTCCTGGGGTTTATTATGGATCCCCATTAGTTCCTGCCAAGGCAACAGCTACTCTTCCTGGGGTTTATTAAGGATCCCCATTAGTTCCTGCCAAGGCAGCAGCTACTTTTCCTGGGGTTTATTATGGATCCGCATTAGATCCTGCCAAGGCAGCAGCTACTCTTCCTGGGGTTTATTATGGATCCTGATTAGATCCTGCCGAGGCAACAGCTACTCTTCCTGAGGTTTATTATGGATCCCCATTAGTTCCTGCCAAGGCAGCAGCTACTCTTCCTGGGGTTTATTAAGGATCCCCATTAGTTCCTGCCAAGGCAGCAGCTACTCTTCCTGGGGGTTTATTAAGGATCCCCATTAGTTCCTGCCAAGGCAGCAGCTACTTTTCCTGGGGTTTATTATGGATCCTGATTAGATCCTGCCAAGGCAGCAGCTACTCTTCCTGGGGTTTATTATAGATCCCCATTAGTTCCTGCCAAGGAGGCAGCTACTCTTCCTGGGGTTTATTAAGGATCCCCATTACTTCCTGCCAAGGCAGCAGCTACTCTTCCTGGGGTTTATTATGGATCCTGATTAGATCCTGCCAAGGCAGCAGCTACTCTTCCTGGGATTTATTATGGATCCGCATTAGTTCCTGCCAAGGCAGCAGCTACTCGTCCTGGGGTTTATTATGGATCCTGATTAGATCCTGCCAAGGCAGCAGCTACTTTTCCTGGGGTTTATTATGGATCCCCATTAGTTCCTGCCAAGGCAGCAGCTATTCTTCCTGGGGTTTATTATGGATCCCCATTAGTTCCTGCCAAGGCAACAGCTACTCTTGCTGGGGGTTATTAACAATCCCCATTAGTTCCTGCCAAGGCAGCAGCTACTTTTCCTGGGGTTTATTATGGATCCGCATTAGATCCTGCCAAGGCAGCAGCTACTCTTCCTGGGGTTTATTATGGATCCTAATTAGATCCTGCTGAGGCAACAGCTACTCTTCCTGGGGTTTATTATGGATCCCCATTAGTTCCTGCCAAGGCAGCAGCTACTCTTCCTGGGGTTTATTAAGGATCCCCATTAGTTCCTGTCAAGGCAGCAGCTACTCTTGCTGGGGGTTTATTAAGGATCCCCATTAGTTCCTGCCAAGGCAGCAGCTACTTTTCCTGGGGTTTATTATGGATCCGCATTAGATCCTGCCAAGGCAGCAGCTACTCTTCCTGGGGTTTATTATGGATCCCCATTAGTTCCTGCCAAGGCAGCAGCTACTCTTCCTGGGGTTTATTAAGGATCCCCATTACTTCCTGCCAAGGCAGCAGCTACTCTTCCTGGGGTTTATTATGGATCCTGATTAGATCCTGCCAAGGCAGCAGCTACTCTTCCTGGGGTTTATTATGGATCCGCATTAGTTCCTGCCAAGGCAGCAGCTACTCGCCCTGGGGTTTATTATGGATCCTGATTAGATCCTGCCAAGGCAGCAGCTACTTTTCCTGAGGTTTATTATGGATCCCCGTTAGTTCCTGCCAAGGCAGCAGCTATTCTTCCTGGGGTTTATTATGGATCCCCATTAGTTCCTGCCAAGGCAACAGCTACTCTTCCTGGGGGTTATTAATGATCCCCATTAGTTCCTGCCAAGGCAGCAGCTACTTTTCCTGGGGTTTATTATGGATCCGCATTAGATCCTGCCAAGGCAGCAGCTACTCTTCCTGGGGTTTATTATGGATCCGCATTAGATCCTGCCGAGGCAACAGCTACTCTTCCTGGGGTTTATTATGGATCCCCATTAGTTCCTGCCAAGGCAGCAGCTACACTTCCTGGGGTTTATTAAGGATCCCCATTAGTTCCTGCCAAGGCTGCAGCTACTCTTCCTGGGGTTTATTATGGATCCTGATTAGATCCTGCCAAGGCAGCAGCTACTCTTCCTGGGGTTTATTATGGATCCCAATTAGTTCCTGCCAAGGCAGCAGCTACTCTTCCTGGGGTTTATTATGGATCCGCATTAGTTCCTGCCAAGGCAGCAGCTACTCTTCCTGGGGTTTATTAAGGATCCCCATTAGTTCCTGCCAAGGCAGCAGCTACTCTTCCTGAGGTTTATTATGGATCCCCATTAGTTCCTGCCGAGGCAACAGCTACTCTTCCTGAGGTTTAATATGGATCCCCATTAGTTCCTGCCAAGGTAGCAGCTACTCTTCCTGGGGTTTATTATGGATCCTGATTAGATCCTGCCAAGGCAGCAGCTACTCTTCCTGGGGTTTATTATGGATCCCCATTAGTTCCTGCCAAGGCAGCAGCTACTCTTCCTGGGGTTTATTAAGGATCCCCATTACTTCCTGCCAAGGCAGCAGCTACTCTTCCTGGGGTTTATTATGGATCCTGATTAGATCCTGCCAAGGCAGCAGCTACTCGTCCTGGGGTTTATTATGGATCCTGATTAGATCCTGCCAAGGCAGCAGCTACTCTTCCTGGGGTTTATTATGGCTCCCCATTACACGGAACCCAAACCGGCTGCGCACGTGCGCCATCGTGCACCATCATTCATCATTGTGTATAAACATATTTTGTCCCCCCATACCAAACGCGATCACGACACGCAGGTTCAAATATCAAAACAAACTCTGAACCAATTATATTAATTTGTGGACAAGTCAAAAAGCATTAAACATGTATGGAAATTTAGCTAACTAGCTTGCACTTTCTAGCTAATTTGTCCTATTTAGCTAGCTTGCTGTTGCTAGCTAATTTGTCCTGGGATATAAACATTGAGTTGTTATTTTTCCTGAAATGCACAAGGTCCTCTATTCCGACAATTAATCCACACATAAAATGGTCAACCGAATCGTTTCTAGTCATCTCTCCTCCTTTCAGGCTTTTTCTTCTCTTGACTTTATAATGCAATTGGCAACTTTCATAAATTAGGTGCATTTACCGCCACTGACCTCGTTCGTCTTTCAGTCACCCATGTGGGTATAACCAATGAGGAGATGGCACATGGGTACCTGCTTCTATAAACCAATGAGGAGATGGGAGAGGCATGACTTGCAGTGCGATCTGCATCAGAAATAGAACTGACTTCTATTTTAGCCCTTGGCAACACAGACGCTCGTTGGCGAGAGCGAGATGTGTGGGTGCAATAATTGAATAACAGATTTCTAAATTTATTTAGAGTGGTGTAGTCAGGATGTTAGTTTCTGCCAAAGCAGCAGCTACTCTTCCTGGGATCCGGCAGAATTAAGGCAGTTATACAATTTTAAAAACATTACAATACATTCATAACAGATTTTACAACTCACTAACTGTGTGCCCTCAGGCCCCTATTCCACTACCACATATCTACTACACAAAATCCATGTGTGCGTGTGTGTATAGTGTGTGTGTATAGTGTGTATGTTATCATGTGTGTGTATGAGTGTGTCTATGTCTATGTTTGTGTTGCTTCACAGAGTCCCTGTTGTTCCATAAGGTGTATTTTTATCTGTTTTTAAAATCAGATTCTACTGCTTGCATCATTTATCATTTATCATTTAAGCCTCTTGGACCTAGACTTGGTGCTCCGGTACCGCTTGCCATGCGGTAACAGAGTGAACAGTCTATGACTAGGGTGGCTGGAGTCTGTGACAATTTTTAGGGCCTTCCTCTGACGCCGCCTGGTATAGAAGTCCTGGATGGCAGGAAGCTTGGCCCCAGGGATGTACTGGGCCGTTCGCACTACCCTCTGTAGTGCCTTGCGGTCGGAGGCTGAGCAGTTGCCAAACCAGGCAGTGATGCAACCGATGGTGCAGCTGTATAACCTGTTGATGATCTGAGGACCCATGCCAAATCTTTTCAGTCTCCTGAGGGGGAATAGGTTTTGTCGTGCCCTCTTCAGCACTGTATCGGTGTGCTTGGACCATATTAGTTTGTTGGTGATGTGGACACCAAGGAACTTGAAGCTCTGAACCTGCTCCACTACAGCCCCGTTGATGAGAATGGGGGCGTGCTCAGTCCTCTTTTTCCTGTAGTCCACAATCATCTCCTTTGTCTTGATCACGTTGAGGGAGAGGTTGTTGTCCTGGCACCACACGGCCAGGTCTCTGACCTCCTCCCTATAAGCTGTCTCGTTGTTGTCAGTAATCAGGCCTACCACTGATGTGTCATTGGCAAACTTAATGATGGTGTTGGAGTCGTGCCTGGCCGTGCAGTCATGAACAGGGAACAGGGAATACAGGATGGGACTGAGCACGCACCCCTGAGAGGCCCCTGTGTTGAGCATCAGTGTGGCGGATGTGTTGTTACCTACCCTTATCACCTGGGGGCGAAATGAAAGGTAACTGAACTAAATTACTATCGCCCCATGACACTCACTTCTGTCATCATGAAGTGCTTTGAGAGGCTGGTTAAGGATCATATCACCTCTACCTTACCTGGCACTCTAGACCCACTTCAATTTGCTTACCGCCCCAATAGATCCACAGACGATGCAATCGCCATCACACTGCACACTGCTCTATCAAATCTGGACAAGAGGAATGCCTATGTAAGAATGATGTTCATTGACTATAACTCAGCATTCAACACCAGAGTACCCTACAAGCTCATCATTAAGCTCGGGGCCCTGGGTCTGAATCCCACCCTGTGAAACTGGGTCTTGGACTTCCTGACGGGCCTCCCCCAGGTGGTAGGAAACAATACCTCCAGTTCGCTGATCCTCAACACAGGGGCCCCTAAAGGGTGTGTGCTCAACCCCCTCCTCTACTCCCTGTTCACCCATTAAAGCGTGGCCACACATGCCTCCAACTCAATCATCAAGTTCGCAGACGACACAACAGTAGTTGGCCTGATTGCCAACAATGACGAGACAGACAGGGAGTGCTGTTAGGAAAACATCAACAAAACGAAGGAGAAGGTGAAAAGCTTCACATCACTGAGATGATCCACCCACATCGACAGTGTGGTGAAGAAAGCACAAAAGTCTAATTTCTAGCCCAGGAGACTGAAGAAATGTGGCTTGGCCCCGGGAACCTCACAAACTTTAAAAGATGCACAATTGAGAGCATTCTGCCGGGCTGTATCATTGTCTGCTACGGAAACTGCACCTTCCGCAACTGCAGAGCTCTCCAGAGAGTGGCGCGATCTGCCCGACGCATCACCGGGGGCACACTGACTGCCCTCCAGGACACCTACAGCACCTGATGTCACAGGAAGGCCAAAAAGATCATAAATAACATCAACCACCCGAGCCATGGCCTGTTCACCCGCCTATCATCCAGAATGTAGTACAGGTGCATCAAAGCTGGGGCCGAGAGACTGAAAAACAGCTTCTATCTCAAGGCCATCAAACTGTTAAATAGCTATTCCTAGCCAGCTACCACCCGGTTACTCAACCCTTCACCTTACAGGCTGCTGCCCTGTATACATAAATATGGGATCACTTGCAACTTTAATATTGGAACAATAGTCACTTTAATAATGTTTACATACTGCTTTACTCATCTCATACAGTGCCTTCAGAAAGTATTCAGACCCCTTCTCTTTTCCACATTTTGTTATGTTACAGCCTTATTCTAAAATCAATTAAATAAATGTTTTTTTGTCATAAATCTATACACAATTCCAACAAAATGAAAACGGGTGTTTAGATTTTTTTTTTAATTAATGAAAAATTGAAAACAGAAATAACTTATTTACCTAAGTATTCAGACCTTTTGCTATGAGACTCAAAATTGAGCTCATGTGCATCCAGTTTCCTGATTCATCCTTGAGATGTTTCTTCAACTTGATTGGAGTCCACCTATGTTAAATTCAATTGATTGGACATGATTTGGAAGAATTTGTCGGGAGCCCGTAAAATGGCTGCCATCTATTGCAGCGCCATTCTTTCAAAGAATGAGACAGAGGGAGAGAGAGAGAGAGAAGATGGAGGAAGAGAGAGAGAAGATGGAGGGAGAGAGAGAGAAGATGGACGGAGAGACAGGATAGAGAGAGAAGACAGAGAGAAGGCTGAGAGAAGTCACAGAGAGACACAGAGAGACAGAAATAGGGATATATTGGTTTTTACAGTAAGTGCTTTATTTGATATTTCTCATCAATGTATAAGATTTCCTCACTGCACAACTAGTCATAGTGGTTACATTCAAATGAAGAATCCACTTGTTCAGAATTCAAACGAGACTGCTACGAGTACTCAATGTTGACTTCATGCTCATTTAGGTAATCTTTATCTAAAGACAATCTGGTTCGTTTAGACACAATAAAACTTTACCAATATTGTATTTCATGCCTTTGGTGTCACAGAATGCTTAGCTCTAGCGCTAAAACTGTAGGGAGAAAGTTTAGGAACCATTACTGTTCTGACGAAAAGTCAACATAAAGTCAACAAAAATGTTTGAGACACCACAAC
>NC_048572.1:8487328-8537328 GCF_013265735.2 Oncorhynchus mykiss
AGGGTAGAGGGTGCCATAGGATCCCATAGGGTAGAGGGTGCCATAGGATCCCATAGGGTAGATTGTGCCATAGGATCCCATAGGGTAGAGGGTTCCATAGGATCCCATAGGGTAGAGGGTGCCATAGGATCCCATAGGGTAGAGGGTGCCATAGGATCCCATAGGGTAGAGGGTGCCATAGGATCCCATTGGGTAGATGGTGCCATAGGATCACATAGGGTATAGGGTGCTATAGGATCCCATAGGGTAGAGGGTGCCATAGGATCCCATAGGGTATAGGTTGCCATAGGATCCCATAGGGCAGAGGATGCCATATGATCACATAGGGTATCAGGTGACATAGGGATCCTCTCCTCTCCTCTCCTCTCCTCTCCTCTCCTCTCCTCTCCTCTCCTCTCCTCTCCTCTCCTCTCCTCTCCTCTCCTCTCCTCTCCATCTCCTCTCCTCTTCTCTCCATCTCCTCTCCTCTCCTCTATGTGGTGACTGCTTATTAATGGTCCACCATGGTCCTGGAGAGTAGATTGCAATTGATAATCTCCCTGTGGATGAGGTGGGTGTCCTGGCTGTAAATATCCCTCCCTCCCCATGCAGAGGGAGGGCAATGAGAGAGAGTTTGATCAGCTGTTCCAATAGAAATCTGACTTGAGCCCAGTGGAATGTGCATCTAATACATGCATACATCAAACTCCTTTTTCAGGACATTTTCATATGTATAATATCTTTCATCCCCATCTCTCTCTTTCTTAATCTCTCTCTCTGTATCCCTCTCTCTCTCTCTTAATCTCTCTCTCTTTATCCCTCTCTCTCTCTCTTTCTCTCTTTATCCCTCTCTCTCTCTTTATCCCTCTCTCTCTCTCTTTATCCCTCTCTCTCTCTTTATCTCTCTCTCTTTATCTCTCTCTCTTTATCCCTCTCTCTCTCTCTCTCTCTCTCTCTCTATCTCTCTCTCTTTATCCCTCTCTCGCTCTCTCTATCTCTCTCTGTCTCTATCTCTCTCTCTCTTTATCCCTCTCTCGCTCTCTCCCTTTCTCTCTCTCTATCTCAATTCAATTTCAATTTAAGGGGTTTTATTGGCATGGGAAACATATGTTTACATTTCCTTAAATAGATAACAAATAAAAGTGAAATAAACTGTAAAAAATGTACAGTAAACATTACACTCACCAAAGTTCCCAAAGAATAAAGATGTTTCAAATGTCATATTACAGTTTGTGTAAATGGTTAAAGTACACAAGGGAAAATAAATGAGCATAAATATGGGTTGTATTTACAATGGTGTTTGTTCTTCACTGGTTGCCCTTTTCTCGTGACAACAGGTCACAAATCTTGCTGCTGTGATGGCACACTGTGGTATTTCACCCAGTAGATATGGGAATTTATCAAAATTGGGTTTGTTTTCGAAGTCTTTGTGGATCTGTGTAATCTGAGGGAAATATGTGTCTCTAATATGGTCATACATTGGACAGGAGGTTAGGAAGTGCAGCTCAGTTTCCACCTCATTTTGTGGGCAGTGTGCACATAGCCTGTCTTCTCTTGAGAGCCATGTCTGCCTACGGCGGCCTTTCTCAATAGCAAGGCTATGCTCACTGAGTCTGTACATAGTCAAAGCTTTCCTAAAGTTTGGGTCAGTCACAGTGGTCAGGTATTCTGCCACTGTGTCCTCTCTGTTTAGGGTCAAATAGCATTCTTGTTTGCTCTGTTTTTTTTTATAATTCTTTCCAATGTGTCAAGTAATTATCTTTTTGTTTTGTCATGATTTGATTGGGTCTAATTGTGCTGCAGTCCTGGGCCTCTGTAGGGTGTGTTTGTGTTTGTGAACAGAGCCCCAGGACCAGCTTGCTTAGGGGACTCTTCTCCAGGTTCATCTCTCTGTAGGTGATGGCTTTGTTATGGAAGGTTTGGGAATCGTTTCCTTTTAGGTGGTTGTAGAATATAATGGCTCTTTTCTGGATTTTGATAAATAGTGGGTATTGGCCTAATTCTGCTCTGCATGCATTAGTTGGTGTTCTACGTTGTACACTGAGGATATTTTTGCAGAATTCTGCATGTAGAGTCTCAATTTGGTTTAAGTCCCATTTTGTGAAATCTCGGTTGGTGAGCGGACCCCAGACCTCACAACCATAAAGGGCAATGGGCTCTATGACTGATTCAGGTATTTTTAGCCAGATCCTAATTGGTATGTTGAATTTAATTTTCCTTTTGATGGCATAGAAAGCCCTTCTTGCCTTGTCTCTCAGATCGTTCACAGCTTTGTGGAAGTTACCTGTGGCGCTGATGTTTAGGCCAAGGTATGTATAGTTTTTTGTGCGCTGCAGGTCAATGGTGTCTAGATGGAATTTGTATTTGTGGTCCTGGCGACTGGACCTTTTTTGGAACACCATTATTTTGGTCTTACTGAGATTTACTGTCAGGGCCCAAGTCTGGCAGAATCTGTGCAGAATATCTAGGTGCTGCTGTAGGCCCTCCTTGGTTGGTGACAGAAACACCAGATCATCAGCAAACAGTAGACATTTGACTTCAGATTCTAGTAGGGTGAGGCCAGGTGCTGCAGACTTTTCTAGTGCACGCGCCAATTCGTTGATATATACAGTGGGGAGAACATGTATTTGATACACTGTCGATTTTGCAGGTTTTCCAACTTACAAAGCTTTTAGAGGTCTGTAATTTTTTATCATAGGTACACTTCAACTGTGAGAGACGCAATCTAAAACAAGTCCAGAAAATCACATTGTATGATTTTTAAGTAATTAATTTGCATTCAGAGCTACGGATGATGTTGAAGAGTTTTAGTATAGCCAATTGGAATTTGTTGTCTGTATAGTGAGGATCTAGTGGGGATCATTTCATTAAGGATACCATCAACAGGGTTTTTTATTTTGTCCTGTAGCTCATTCAAGGTAATTGGAGAATCCAGTGGGTTCTGGTAGTATTTAATAGTTTATTATAAGATTTGTATTTGATAATGTATATGTTTTCTTATTTCATTTATTTATTCTTTGTTATAGAGCCAAAAAGATTGGAGAAGTGGTTTACCCATACATCTCCATTTTGGATAGATAATTATTCGTGTTGTTGTTTGTTTAGTGTTTTCCAGTTTTCCCAGAAGTGGTTAGATTCTATAGATTCTTCAATTACATTGAGCTGATTTCTGACGTGCTGTTCCTTCTTTTATATGTATTTCTATATTGTTTTAGTGATTCACCACAGTGAAGGCGTAGACTCCGGTTTTCCAGGTCTCTATGTTTTTGGTTGGACAGGTTTCTCAATTTCTTTCTTAGATTTTTGCATTCTTTATCAAACCATTTGTCATTGTTGTTAATTTTCTTCGGTTTTCTATTTGAGATTTTTTAGATTTGATAGGGAAGCTGAGAGGTCAAATATACTGTTAAGATTTTCTACTGCCAAGTTTACACCTTCACTATTACAGTGGAATGTTTTACCCAGGAAATTGTCTAAAAGGGATTGAATTTGTTGTTGCATAATTGTTTTTTGGTAGGTTTCCAAACTGCATTCCTTCCATCTATAGCATTTCTTAATGTTACTCAGTTCCTTTGGCTTTGATGCCTCATGATTGAGTATTGCTCTGTTCAAGTAGACTGTGATTTTGCTGTGGTCTGATAGGGGTGTCAGTGGGCTGACTGTGAACGCTCTGAGAGAATCTGGGTTGAGGTCAGTGATAAAGCAGTCTACAGTACTACTGCCAAGAGATGAGCTATAGGTGTACCTACCATAGGAGTCCCCTCAAAGCCAACCATTGACTATGTACATACCCAGCGTGCGACAGAGCTGCAGGAGTTGTGACCCGTTTTTGTTGATTATGTTGTCATAGTTGTGCCTAGGGGGGCATATGTGGGAGGGAATGCTGTCACCTGCAGGCAGGTGTTTGTCCCCCTGTGTGCTGAGGGTGTCAGGTTCTTGTCCGGTTCTGGCATTTAGGTCGCCACAGACTAGTACATGTCCCTGGGCCTGGAAATGATTGATTCCCCCCTCCAGGATTGAGAAGTTGTCTTCATTAAAGTATGGGGATTCTAGTGGGGGGATATAGGTAGCACACAGGAGGACATTTGTCTCTGTTAAGATAATTTCCTTTAGAATTTCTAGCCAAATGTAAAATGTTCCTGTTTTGATTAATTGAATGGAGTGAGTTAAGTCTGCTCTATACCAAATTAGCATACCCCCCGAGTCCCTTCCCTGTTTCACACCTGGTAGTTTGGTGGATGGGACTACCAGCTCTTTTTAACCTAGAGGGCAACCAGTGGGTCTGTCTCCTCTATACCAGGTTTCTTGCAGGATGACAATGTCTGTATTTCTGATTTCTTTGGTGAAGTCCGGGTTCTGTCTCTCTCTCTCTCTCTCTCTCTCTCTCTCTCTCTCTCTCTCTCTCTCTCTCTCTTTCCTTTTACCTCACTTGTTTATTTCGCTCTTTCCATTTTTTATGATTTTCAAACAAGAGGGCCTTGTCTTTAATGCTCCAATCTATTGTTCTGGCAGAGAGTCGAGGAGAGGTGCTGAGATGGGAGATTTTCCACTTTAGGTGTCTGATAGACAGCTGTTCCCAAAGTGGAGTGTGTGTGTGTGTGTGTGTGTGTGTGTGTGTGTGTGTGTGTGTGTGTGTGTGTGTGTGTGTGTGTGTGTGTGTGTGTGTGTGTGTGTGTGTGTGTGTGTGTGTGTGTGTGTGTGTGCGTGCGTGCGTGCGTGTGTGTGTGTGTGAGAAAGAGAGTGAGTGAGTGTGAGAGAGAGAGAGTAGATGTCGGCCATGTTGTTGGGACTTTGGAGAGATATGATGAGGACAGTTGATCTGTCGCTCTCGGTCTCGCTCTCTCTCTTTCTCTCTCTTTCTCTCTCACGCTACTTTCCTATCTCTCTCTCTCGCTCTCTTTCTTTCCTTATCTCCCCTCCCTCTCTATTTTACCCCCCACTTTCCCTCTATCGTTCTCTCTTCCTCTCTCCCTCCATCTCCCTCTCTCTCTCTCTCTCTCTCTCTCTCTCTCTCTCTTTCTCTCTCTCTCTCTGTGTCTCTCTCTCTCTGTGTCTCTCTCTCTCTCCCTCTTTGTAATGTTAATCCAGATGGAAGTAGCAGATTGGCAATGATTTTTCATCTGTCTGTGACGAGAGATAAAAGCCGAAGTGACAAGGTGTCTCGGTATCGTCCTCACTGTTTGTCTCTTCACTCACTAACAAGCCTCTGCCATCTTCCACCAACCCCCATTTACATCTGCAAGCCCACACTCCATTGACCACCCTAAAGGTTTATGCCTTCTCGTTAGGGGGCAGGGAGGTAAGAGATTAACATTTTGGGGCCACTTTCATTTTCATAACCCTACTCTGTATAAGTGTGTGTCTGGGTGTGGGGGGTAGTGTGGTGTAATGTGGTGTGTGAACCTTTAAATTAGAAATTACTATACAGGCACCTATCTACCTAGTATTATTATATACTGTATTTGAGCGTCTGACTGGTATATAGTCACTACAGTACATCCCCATAAGGAGCCTCTTTCTCTCTCTCTCTCTCTCTCTCTCTACACCTCTCTCTCTCTCTCTCTCTACATCTCTCTCTCTCTCTCTCTCTACATCTCTCTCTCTCTCTACATCTCTCTCTCTCTCTCTCTCTCTCTACATCTCTCTCTCTCTACATCTCTCTCTCTCTCTCTCTCTCTCTACATCTCTCTCTCTCTCTACATCTCTCTCTCTCGCTCTCTCTCTCTACATCTCTGTAGATGATATGAGATGCCACATCAGCACAGGGTAACCCATCCTTAATCACATTTGCATTTTTATATTTTGAGGAATTCTTCAAACATTGGCATTATTGTGGATTTATGACGAGCTCTCTGCCTGATAATCCACCACCTTCACTCATAAAGAAGTCTCTCCATTACTCTGACAAGGAGGGGAATATGCCGAAAGTCATTAGAAAGCAGAATCCTGATTCTAGAAAGGTAGAATAAATCACTTTGTTTACGAGTGTTGATGTAGGCCTCAGAAACAGAGGAGTCACAGATGAAAGTACAATGGCGTACTATGGCATACTATGGCGTACTGTGGCGTACTATGGCGTACAATGGCGTACTATGGCGTACTATGGTGTACAATAGCGTACAATGGCGTACTATGGCGTACTATAGCGTACAATGGCGTACAATGGCGTACTATGGCGTACTATGGTGTACTATGGTGTACAATAGCGTACAATGGCATACTATGGCGTACTATAGCGTACAATGGCGTACAGTGGCGTACTGTGGCGTACTATGGCGTACTATGGCGTACTATAGCGTACTATGGCGTACTATGGCATACTATAGCGTACTATGGTGTACTGTGGCGTACTGTGGTGTACTATGGCGTACTATAGCGTACAATGGCGTACTGTGGCGTACTATGGCGTACTATGGCGTACTATAGCGTACTATGGCGTACTGTGGCGTACTATGGCGTACTATAGCGTACTGTGGCGTACTATGGCGTACAGTGGCGTACTATAGCGTACTATGGCATACTGTGGTGTACTATGGCGTACTATAGCGTACTATGGCGTACTATGGCGTACAGTGGCGTACTATGGCGTACTATGGCGTACTATGGCGCACTGTGGCGTACTGTGGCGTACTGCGGCGTACTATGGTGTACTATAGCATACTATGGTGTACTATGGCGTACTGTGGCGTACTGTGGCGTACTGCGGCGTACTATGGTGTACTATAGCATACTATGGTGTACTATGGCGTACTGTGGCGTACTATGGCGTACTATGGCGTACTATGGCGTACTATGGTGTACTATGGCGTACTATGGCGTACTGTGGCGTACTATGGCGTACTATGGCGTACTATGGCGTACTATGGCGCACTGTGGCGTACTGTGGCGTACTGCGGCGTACTATGGTGTACTATAGCATACTATGGTGTACTATGGCGTACTATGGTGTACTGTGGCGTACTGCGGCGTCCTATGGTGTACTATGGTGTACTATGGTGTACTATGGTGTACTATGGCGTACTATGGCGTACTATGGCGTACTATGGCGTACTATGGCGTACTATGGCGCACTGTGGCGTACTGTGGCGTACTGCGGCGTACTATGGTGTACTATAGCATACTATGGTGTACTATGGCGTACTGTGGCGTACTATGGTGTACTATAGCATACTATGGTGTACTATGGTGTACTATAGCATACTATGGTGTACTATAGCATACTATGGTGTACTATGGTGTACTATAGCATACTATGGCATACTATGGCGTAATCAAGATACTGTTATTTTACTGCTGCTCTTTAATTACTTGTTACTTTCATTTTTTATTTTTTACTTATCTATTTTTTAACTAACACTTATTTTTCTTAAAACTGCATTGTTAGTTAAGGGCTTGTAAGTAAGCATTTCAATGCATTCTGCACATTTGACAAATACAATTTGATTTGAATAAATCACTTTGTTTATGAGAGCTGATGGAAGCCTTGGAAACAGAAGAGTCACAGACGAAAGTTGGAGAAGTTCACAGCATGGTAAATAAGATCAGGTTATCTGATGTTTGGAGGCATGCAAACGCTATTAGTGTGTCCGAGCCTTAACCAAACTCATCAGTGATTTATTTATTTATTTCAGAGATCAATCCAAGTATGAACCAGTCTTGTGCATGCCAGCATGCCTCTCTAGAGAGACAGGCCAAATAAAACGCACCATTCCAACCATCCGGTTTATTTGTCCTCACATGAAAACCTGCCAGTTGTCTTATGTGAGGCAGAATGTCACCATTGTACTCAAATGAAGTTTGGGAGCCGGTGCTGCACTGCTCTGAATGCTACAGTCTCACTCAAAAATGTAAATGATCTCCTCTCTCAATGCAAAACTGATGTTTTTGATGAATTCTCAGGGAAATGAATCAAGCCGAGTTGTATTAAAAGGGATTTGAAAATTCAAATGAACGCTTGACTGATCTTTTGTTTAAGCCTCTCGCTGTCACCGGTTATTAGCTCAAGAGGCTGAAAAGTTTCTCTGTATTTTGGGAGAATTTCTACAATTGAGTTTGTAACACCGGAGGGAATTTTTAATCAAATTGTATTTACATTGACTCATTTCCATTTCGGCTCCCTGCGAAACCAAGTCTGGGTTTGACATTTTGAACAAACTTCAGTATGTTTTATAGCTATTAATAAGCTACATTTTCACAATGAAACCGACAAAACAGAAAGTTTAATCACAGCACTGTTTACTGAGATGTAATTGGCAATCTTCAGTAAAACAAGAAGTCTCTCATTATGCAAAGACTTTACTTTTTTGAAGGGAAAATATAGTTTTTTAGAGGGATCGTGATCGGCATCACGGTGGCTACATCTGGACTGAATCAGCGTTTGTCTGCTTGATGGCACTGAGAACTTGATGGTTATTTTATAAACACAGTAATTTCTGCTTCCCGATAGTTAGGATTGTTCCGTCCAAAGTGCCATAACACCGTCTGCCAGCTTGAGATAACTGGAGTGGTTATTTTAAAATTACAAAATGATCTGCTTCATAATAATTACAATTGCTTCCCTGTAGAATCAGATGTGCAGAGGAAGGAAATGGAACGCGTAGCAGACCGATTGTAGCCTACACATTTACACATCAGGGATAATAAAATAAATAAACTGACATGAGGACTCCTCGCGGGAGAAGGATTTAACAGGAGATGGATTTTCTTGTTGCGCGATGGAGACAGTTCAGTGATGTCGAACAAGTGAAATTGTGGCACAGTGATTCACGTAAAAGACGAGTTGCCATCTGTGTTAAACACACCAAGTAATAGTGGCAGACTTGAACATTAATTAAGGTTGAAGGCTTTCGGGTTCCAATCCTCCGTTTGTTGATGGCGAATCGCTATACTTCACAGCCTGTGAACCTTTGATGGGTGTTTGGGGACCCAACAAATTGATTGATGGATAGCTATTTTATTCTAAAAATGCATATTTGTCTTGTTTTCTCCCCACTCCCTTTTATTCATAATAATTGGAATAGAGAATTCTGTTAAGTGGAATTCATTTCGATTTTCCAACCAATCATTATTTGATCAGAGGCCTGGTGGTTGAGTGTTAGACATATGCACACACACACACACACACACACACACACACACACACACACACACACACACACACACACACACACACACACACACACACACACACACACACACACACCTTATTTTTGCTTATTTTTTATAAGATTTCATTATGCTTCTCTTAGAGCTTTGGTAAAACCAGCAATATATTTAAATGCTTCCATTCAACATTCCTAATCCTCAATGTGAAGTATGTCCTGGATTTTGACTGTTTCATGCTTGGCAAGGTAACCATTCTTTTTCCATCAACATGACACCCTGCACCAAAATCTAAATGACAAAGTCTACAGGCCTTTGAAGTCTACAGGCCTACTACATTCGAAGATTGAAAACCCTTTGTGTCTTTTATACTTTTGGGAAATTACTTAGATGTCCGTGCATGGTTGGTGGTTGAATTCCATAATGATTTCCGTGCATGGTTGGTGGTTCATTTCAATAATTGATGAGGTAAAGTGAATTGGGTGTAGCGACTCAGAAGGGAGGGAGGCAGTGTCCTAAGACCTACATTAAGAGCAATATTCAAGTATCACCTCGATCCCCGTATGAGCAGTGACCTTCGGCAGTCATAAAACCTTGGGCAGCCTGATAACCAAGGCAGTTAGTTTGCCCCAGGCATATGAGATATAAGCATATGTATATTGATATATTGAAGTGAGTGACTATCTCATCCCTGGGCCATGCAATGAGAGAAAGAGAAGAGGGGGGTGGGGGATGGGGGGGGTTATATTTAAATATATAGGTGTCTGTGTGGTGATGGTTATAGTACTACCTCTGTCCCCATGATGAGAACAGGGGTATGTATATCTCTCATCTCTCGCCAGGCAGTCACACAGCGACAGAGGAAAAGCACGGGGACAATTTACTCAGGGACAGAGTGGATGCAGAGGGTTTTAATCTCCAGGCAGAACCATTTGAATATAGGACCTGATTTATTGCCTTATTTGGGCTGTCTTCTGTATGCAAATGAAGGGGCAGGTGGTGAGATGGGTAGATGGTAGAGGAGGGGTGATGGTGGCGGTAGGGGTGATGGTAGAGGTAGGGGTGATGGTAGAGGTAATGGTAGAGGTAGAGGTGATGGTGGAGGTAGGGGTGATAGTGGAGGTAGGGGTGATGGTGGAGGTAGGGGTGATGGTAGAGGTATGGTGATGGTAGAGGAGGGGTAATGTTGGAGGTAGGGGTGATGGTGGCGGTAGGGGTGATGGTAGAGGTAGGGGTGATGGTAGAGGTGATGGTAGAGGTAGGGGTGATAGTGGAGGTAGGGGTGATGGTGGAGGTAGGGTTGATGGTGGAGGTAGGGGTGATGGTGGAGGTAGGGGTGATGGTAGAGGTAGGGGTGATGGTGGAGGTAGGGGTGATGGTGGAGGTAGGGGTGATGGTGGAGGTAGGGGTGATGGTAGAGGTAGAGGTGATGTAGAGGTAGGGGTGATGGTAGAGGTAGGGTTGATGGTGGCGGTAGGGGTGATGGTAGAGGTACGGGTGATGGTAGGGGTGATGGTAGAGGTAGAGGTGATGGTAGAGGTAGGGGTGATGGTGGAGGTAGGGGTGATGGTGGAGGTAGGGGTGATGGTGGAGGTAGGGGTGATGGTAGAGGTTGGGGTAATGGTAGAGGTAGGGGTGATGTTGGAGGTAGAGGTGATGGTAGGGGTGATGATGGAGGTAGGGGTGATGGTAGAGGTAAGGGTGATGGTGGAGGTAGAGGTGATGGTGGAGGTAGGGGTGACGATGGAGGTAAGGGTGATGGTGGAGGTAGGGGTGACGGTGGAGGTAGAGGTGATGGTAGAGGTAGGGGTGATGATGATCGTGGCGGTAGGGGTGATAGTGGAGGTAGGGGTGATGGTGGAGGTAGGGGTGATGATGATCGTGGCGGTAGGGGTGATGGTGGAGGTAGGGGTGATGGTGGAGGTAGGGGTGATGGTGGAGGTAGAGGTGATGGTAGAGGTAGAGGTGATGGTAGAGGTAGGGGTGATGGTCGAGGTAGGGGTGATGGTGATTGTGGCGGTAGGTGTGATGGTGGAGGTAGGGGTGATGGGAGCGGTAGGGGTGATGGTTGGGGGGGTGAGGTTGGAGGTAGGGGGGATTGGAGAGGGGGGATGATGATGAAGGTGGAGGTGATGATGGAGGTGGATGTGATGGTGATTGTGGAGGTAGAGGGGGGTGATGATGGTGGTAGGGATGATGGTGGAGGTAGAGGTGATGGTGGAGGTAGGGGTGATGGCAGAGGTAGAGGTGATGGTAGAGGTAGAGGTGATGGTAGAGGTAGAGGTGATGGTAGAGGTAGAGGTAGGGGTGATGGTCGAGGTAGGGGTGATGGTGATCGTGGAGGTAAGGGTGATGGTGGAGGTAGGGGTGATGATGGAGGTAGGGGTGATGGTAGAGGTGATGGTGGAGGTAGGGGTGATGGTGGAGGTAGAGGTGATGGTAGAGGTAAGGGTGATGGTGGAGGTAGAGGTGATGGTGGAGGTAGAGGTGATGGTAGAGGTAGAGGTGATGGTGGAGGTAGAGGTGATGGTGGAGGTAGAGGTGATGGTGAAGGTAGAGGTGATGGTGGATGTAGAGGTGATGGTGGAGGTAGGGGTGATGGTGGAGGTAGGGGTGATGGTAGAGGTAGAGGTGATGGTAGAGGTAGAGACAGGGATGATGGCGGAGGTAGGGGTGATGGTGGAGGTAGGGGTGATGGTGGAGGTAGGGGTGATGGTGGAGGTAGGGGTGATGATAGGGGGGGGGGTGATGATGGAGGTAGGGGTGATGGGAGAGGGGGGGTGATGGTGGAGGTAGAGGTGATGGTGGAGGTAGAGGTGATGGTGATTGTGGAGGTAGAGGTGATGGTAGAGGGGGGTGATGATGGTGGAGGTAGGGGTGATGGGAGAGCGGGGGTGATGATGGAGGTGATGGTGATTGTGGAGGTAGAGGTGATGATAGAGGAGGGGTAATGTTGGAGATAGGGGTGATGGTTGAGGAGAGAGTAATGGTGGAGATAGGGGTGATGATAGAAGAGGGAGTGATGGTGGAGGTAGGGGTGATGGTGGAGGTAAGGGTGATGGTAGAGGAGAGAGTAATGGAGGAGGTAGGGGTGATGGTAGAGGAGAGAGTAATGGTGCAGGTAGGGGTGATGATAGAGGAGGGAGTGATGGTGGAGGTAGGGGTGATGATAGAGGTAAGGGTGATGGTAGGGTGAAGTGACAGTGGAAGTAGGGGTGATGGTAGAGGTAAGGGTGATGGTAGAGGAGGGAGTGATGGTGGAGGTAGGGGTGATGATAGAGGAGGGAGTGATGGTGGAGGTAGGGGTGATGGTGGAGGTAGGGGTAATGATAGAGGTAAGGGTGATGGTAGGCTGAAGTGATGGTGGACGTAGGGGTGATGGTGGAGGAGGGAAATGTTGAATATAAGCATAATGAGATTCTCAGGGTCATCCCTCTGGCGTGTCAGATCCAGGACTGGACGCACAACAGAGAGAGGGGGGGGGAGATCAAGGGGCGGTGGGGAGTGGGTGTATGGTGGCTGGGGAGGGGGGGGGGCAGGGGGTGTACAAGGCCCCTCCAGGAGCAGCCAGTCACCAGGTGGCCAAAGCCCCCAACAGCCCCCTGGCACCCAGCCCCTACCCCTACTACGTTAGCTAGCGCTTAGCGTCTAGCTCCCTCCCTCTCCCTCCAGAAATAAATGCATTAGCCTTCATGACAATCTCTCCAATTATGGGACCTGATCTGTGTGGTTAATAATTGCCCTCTTCATTCAATTGTGTCCAAATGGGAGTGGAATAGATTTTCGGGGATATTAGATATTAGCCGATTACTTTGAAGCCCCCCCCCCCCCTAATTTGAATCGATTTGAATAATGGTTATTCAAGACCTTTTGCCTCAGTGTAGCTACAGTACAGTACAGTACAGTATAGTACAGTACAGTACAGTATAATACAGTACAGTACAGTACAGTGTAATACAGTGTAGTACAGTAGAGTGTAGTACAGTACAGTATAGTACAGTACAGTACAGTATAATACAGTACAGTGTAGTACAGTACAGTGTAGTACCTTACAGTACAGTACAGTACAGTATAGTATAATACAGTACAGTGTAGTACAGTACAATGTAGTACAGTACAGTATAGTATAGTACAGTACAGTATAATACAGTACAGTGTAGTACAGTACAGTGTAGTACAGTACAGTATAGTATAGTACAGTACAGTGTAATACAGTACAGTGTAGTACCTTACAGTACAGTACTGTATTTTATAGTACAGTACAGTATAGTATAATACAGTACAGTATAGTATAGTATAGTACAGTACAGTATAATACAGTACAGTGTAGTACAGTATAATACAGTATAGGCAGCGAGGCACGACGCAACACACCCAGATGTAGGCTAACTGTACAGTGGAAGATATGAATAGATATCACAACATGTTAATGGTTGTTTGATAGGGCAAGGTTTCCCCAACGCATCATTTACCACATTGTTTACGGGTATTACAATCAGTCCAACTTAGAACAAAGGATACCATTGACCCTCGCAACTCCTTTCTGCTTTTATGCAGATAGGGTATATAACTAATGTCATCGTTCCTGATGCAGCAGAACACATCTATTGCTTTCATTTAATCTCGCACGTATGTGTAAAACTGTGTTTAGTGCCCATAGGCAAAGTGTGTGCTTTGATGCATAGCCTCCAGAACGCCTCTCGTCAGGCGGTCGCCATTACGTAAGTTTAAACGAGCATCCTGAATGGAGAGATGAAGTGAAGGGATTTACCTCTCAATAGCACATATGAAATATTAAACAGGGGAATATTGGCTATGTTGATCCTCCTAAATATATTAATATTTAACAGAGGGCTCAGGCGTGTATGCTGAGTTATTTGTGCAATTTCATTAAGGCCATTTGTCATTCCTCCGGGTGGAGGGTACTGGTCTGGTTCTATAGGTCTGATGAGACCAGGGATGGAGACACTTAGAGAAGACAGTCAGGTCTGAGGAGACCAGGGACATAGACACTTAGAGAAGACTTAGAGAAGACAGGGGACGACTGTCAGGTCTAAGGAGACCAGGGACATAGACACTTAGAGAGGACTGGGGACGACTGTCAGTCCTGAGGAGACCAGGGACGGAGACACTTAGAGAAGACAGGGGACGACTGTCAGGTCTGAGGAGACCAGGGACATAGACACTTAGAGAGGACAGGGGACGACTGTCAGGTCTGAGGAGACCAGGGACATAGACACTTAGAGAGGACAGGGGACGACTGTCAGGCCTGAGGAGACCAGGGACGGAGACACTTAGGGAGGACAGGGGACGACTGTCAGGTCTGAGGAGACCAGGGACATAGACACTTAGAGAAGACAGGGGACGACTGTCAGTCCTGAAGAGACCAGGGACGGAGACACTTAGGGAGGACAGGGGACGACTGTCAGGCCAAGAAGACCAGGGACATAGACACTGAGAGAGGACAGGGGACGACTGTCAGGCCAAGGAGACCAGGGACATAGACACTGAGAGAGGACAGGGGATGTATGTAGGGACTGATGAGACCAGGGACATAGACACTTAGAGAAGACAGGGGACGACTGTCAGGCCTGATGAGAGTGGGGGAATCCACTTACTCACACACTCAGACGCACAGACACATGCTCGCAGGCATACACACACACACACACACACACACACACACACACACACACACACACACGCACACACACACACGCTCGTGGGTATACTCACACGTATATCTTCTTACCATAAAATATATACTATAAATTATGGCTATATTGTTTAGCTGAGGATCTCTGTGAATTGTATCAACAATGTTTACATGTACCTACACTATTTCAAGTGTAGGAATTGTGGAATAATTAAGGCAATAAGGCCAGAGGGGGTGTGGTATATGGCCAATATACCACGGCTAAGTGCTGTTCTTAGGCACAACGCGACGCGGAGTGCCTGGATACAGCCCTTAGTCACTGTATATTAGCCATATATCACAAACCTCCGAGGGGCCTTATTGCTGTTATAAACTAGTTACCAACATAATTAGAGCAGAAAAATTAAGTATTTTGTCATACTTGTGGTATACGGTCTGATATACGACGGCTGTCAGCCAATCAGCATCCATGGCTCGAAGGACCAAACCTCTATTGTCTGGTCTGTATCATTCAGAGAAAGATTATCCTGATTTGGATGGAGAAGTAATGCTTTCCTGTCTTCATCCATTGGCATGAACATCTCACAATGATAGAAACCACAGATACCGACGTCTATCTGCAACGTTTGAAAACCAAATGTGTTAAATAATGCTTTCTTTTGAGTTCACGTGTCCTGGTTGTTGCGATGCTGAAATGTAATCGATAAACTAAAGAAGCAGGAGTCATCTTCAATATAACCACCATTATAAATACCATTATAACAACCATTATAACCACCAATGTAACAACCATTATAAATACCATTATAACAACCATTAGAACCACCATTGTAACAACCATTATAACCACCATTATAAATACCAATATAACCACCATTATAACCACCATTATAAATACCAATATAACCACCATTATAACCACCATTATTAATACCAATATAACCACCATTATAACAATTATAACCACCATTATAACAACCATTATAACCACCATTATAAATACCATTTTAACAACCATTATAACCACCAGGGTAACAACCATTATAACCACCATTATATATACCATTATAACCACCATTGTAACAACCATTATAACCACCATTGTAACAACCATTATAACCACCATTATAAATACCAATATAACCACCATTATAAATACCAATATAACCACCATTATAACAACCATTATAACCACCATTAGAAATAACAATATAACCACCAATATAACCACCATTATAAATACCATTATAACCACCATTATAAATGCCAATATAACCACCAATATAACAACCATTATAAATATAATTATAACCACCATTATTAATACCAATATAACCACCAATATAACCACCATTATAAATATCATTATAACCACCATTATTAATACCAATATAACCACCAATATAACAACCATTATAAATATCATTATAACCACCATTATAACCACCATTATAACCACCAATATAACCACCATTATAAATACCATTATAAATACCATTATAACCACCAATATAACCACCATTATAAATACCAATATAACCACCATTATAAATACCATTATAACCACCATTATAAATACCATTATAACCACCAATTTCCTATTCATCAGTGTGTCTTTCACCAATCTATAATCCATCTAAATGTGTTGCATTGTATAAGACTACTTACTACTGCTTACATGAAACCTCTATGTGCTGCCTGCTGTACATCTGGCCTCTTGTTTCATCACATCTCCTCTGACTGTACGTCTCTCCTCTCCTAAAGGCAGGGCATCTGAAATGGGACATTTTAACAACCCCTTATCCCCTCTCTCCCTTTCCTTTTCTGCACTTTAGTGTCATTTTCATTCCAAACCTGAATGACCAATTTGTCTTTGTGGCACGGGGTAATTTACATGCATCCGTTACCAGGAAGGCAGAGTTTTATTTATTTATTATTATATGCAAAATGTACTACAGTGTATCATTTTTTCCCATCACGTGGCTATTTTCCCTAGGTCTAATTTCATGGTTTTGATGGCGAGTGACTGAGTCGGTCTCTGAGGAACTGTGGTTGAGTTCCCAATGGAACCTATTCCCCATGGACCCTATTCCTTATAGACGCGATTCCCTATATACCCTTTTCCCTATAGACCCTATTCCTTATAGACCCTACTCCCTATGGGCCCTATCCCTTATAGATGCTATTCCCTATATACCCTATTCCTATGGACCCTAGTCATTATAGACCCTATTCCTTACGGACCCCACTCCCTATGGGCCCTATCCCTTATAGATGCTATTCCCTATATATCCTATTCCTATGGACCCTAGTCATTATAGACCCTATTCCTTACGGACCCCACTCCCTATGGGCCCTATCCCTTATAGATGCTATTCCCTATATACCCTATTCCTATGGACCCTATTCATTATAGACCCTATTCCTTACGGACCCCACTCCCTATGGGCCCTATCCCTTATAGATGCTATTCCCTATATATCCTATTCCTATGGACCCTAGTCATTATAGACCCTATTCCTTACGGACCCCACTCCCTATGGGCCCTATCCCTTATAGATGCTATTCCCTATATATCCTATTCCTATGGACCCTATTCATTAAAGACCCTATTCCTTACGGACCCCACTCCCTATGGGCCCTATTCCTTATAGACGTGATTCCCTATATACCCTTTTCCCTATAGACCCTATTCCTTATAGACCCTACTCCCTATGGGCCCTATCCCTTATAGATGCTATTCCCTATATACCCTATTCCTATGGACCCTACTCCCTATGGACCCTATTCATTAAAGACCCTATTCATTAAAGACCCTATTCCCTATCAATCAATCAATACATTTATGAATGTCACGGTTCTCTTGTGGTGAAAGAGAGTCAGACCAAAATGCGGCGTGGCTATTGCGATCCATGTTTAATGAAACAAAGTAAACACGAATCAAATACAAAAACAATAAACGTAACACGAAAACCGAAACAGCCTAATACTGGTGCAACGTAACACAGAGACAGGAACAAGGACAATCACCCACCAAAACCCAACACCAAACAGGCTACCTAAATATGGTTCCCAATCAGAGACAATGACGAACACCTGCCTCTGATTGAGAACCATATCAGGCCAAACATAGAACTAGACAAACTAGACATGTAACATAGAATGCCCACTCAGCTCACACCCTGACCAACCAAAACATAGAAACATACAAAGCAAACTATGGTCAGGGTGTGACAGTACCCCCCCCCCCCCCAAGGTGCGGACTCCGGCCGCAAAACCTGAACCTATAGGGGAGGGTCTGGGTGGGCATCTGTCCGCGGTGGCGGCTCTGGTGCTGGACGTGGCCCCCACTTCACCATAGTCTTAGTCCCCCACCTTGTCCGCTTCCGTGGCCTCCTAGCCACGGCGACCTTACTTAATGACCCCACTGGACAGAGGGGCAGCTCGGGACAGAGGGGCAGCTCGGGACAGAGGGGCAGCACGGGACAGAGGGACAGCTCGGGACAGAGGGGCGGAAGCTCTTGGCTGAGGGGCAGGGGCTCTGGCGCCTCTGGGCTGAGGGGCTCTGGCGCCTATGCCCTATAGACCCTATTCCATATAGACCCAATTTTTTATAGACGATATTCCCTATGAACCCTATTCCCTATGAACCCTATTATCTATGAACCCTATTCCCTATGAACCCTATTATCTATGAACCCTATTCCCTATGAACCCTATTATCTATGAACCCTATTCCCTATGGACCCTATTATCTATGAACCCTATTCCCTATGAACCCTATTATCTATGAACCCTATTCCCTATGAACCCTATTATCTATGAACCCTATTCCCTATGAACCCTATTATCTATGAACCCTATTCCCTATGAACCCTATTATCTATGAACCCTATTCCCTATGGACCCTATTATCTATGAACCCTATTCCCTATGGACCCTATTCCCTATGGACCCTATTCCCTATGGACCCTATTCCCTATGAACCCTATTCCCTATGGACCCTATTCCCTATGAACCCTATTCCCTATGGACCCTATTCCCTATGGACCCTATTCCCTATGGACCCTATTCCCTATGAACCCTATTATCTATGAACCCTATTCCCTATGGACCCTATTCCCTATGGACCCTATTCCCTATGGACCCTATTCCCTATGAACCCTATTCCATGTGAACCCTATTCCCTATGAACCCTATTCCCTATGAACCCTATTTCCTATAGACCCTATTCCCTAAAGACTCTATTCCATGTAGACGCTATTCCATATGAACCCTATATACCCTATTCCCTATGAACCCTATTCCCTATGGACCCTATTCCCTATGGACCCTATTCCCTATGAACCCTATTCCCTATGAACCCTATTCCCTATGAACCCTATTCCCTATGAACCCTATTCCCTATGAACCCTATTCCCTTTTAACCCTATTCCCTATGAACCCAATTCCATATGAACCGTCCTCCCTGTAGGCCCTCTGGTCAAAAGTAGTGCACAACATAATGAATATGGTGCCATTGTCATTCTCACAGCTCTTGTTTCTCCGTGTCTCTCGTGTTTCTCCATGATGACAAGTGTCTTTAATATGCACAGGGGAATGGATAGGCCAAGGCCAAGTTCAAACTTGTGCATATTGGCCTTCCTGGTTTGTATGTGGAGGAGAAATTGTCCCGGCACGTCGGCAATGACGGCATAGGAACCCCTGTTCAGGGGCAGAACGACAGATTTGTACCTTGTCAGCTCGGGGGGTTTGAACTTGCAACGGTTACTAGTTACTAGTCCAACGCTCTAACCACTAGGCTACCCTGCCGCCCCAGTAGACAATAGTCTCAGTGTTATTAAAAAAAACCTCTGTGTTTAGGATTCTAGCCTCTGGTGTGTCCCACCATTAGAGAATACGTTGTTTGTTTCGTGTTTCTGTTTCCAGTGAAAGGACACAGAGACATTAAGTACAGCTACAGGATGCATGGCACTCTAGTTGTGTACACCATGCCAGTCGCTGTTGACATGTGGACCAGATGATGTGAGGTGGGGCGTTGCGTGTGAGTGTGTGTGAGCATGTGTTTGTGTCTGTGGGCGTGTCTGTGTGTGTGAGTGTGTGCGTGGGCGTGTGTGTGAGCATGTCTTTGTGTGGGCGTGCATGTGTGTGTGTGAGCGTGTGTGTGAGAGTGTGTGTGCTGTCAGAGCCACCAGGCCTCTCCATGGATCTCGGGTTGGGGCTGTCTGGGGCACAGCTCAAACCCTCCCTGTCACCCCACAACTAAATGCATGTAGATGGGGGTATGCAGAGTAGGTGGGGGAACTGTCTGTTCTGGGTGGGGGTAGATGATGGGAGCGAGGCTCTGTCAAACACTGGTGGTGCTGACTGACTGGCCTTAACCCTCCTCTTTACATCTATTGGTTGGGACTTACTGTATTGTTTTCTTCTCTTCCTCTCTCTCTCTCTCTTCTCTCTCTCTCTCTCTCTCTCTCTCTCTCTCTCTCTCTCTCTTCTCTCTCTCTCTCTGTCTCTCTGTCTCTCTCTCTCTCTCTCTCTCTCTCCGTCTCTCTCTCTCTCTCTCTCTCTCTCTTTCTGTCTTTCTCTCACTCTCTGTCTTTCTCTCTCTCTCTCTTTCATTCTCTCTCTCTCTCTGTTTCTCTCTCTCTCTCTCTCTCTGTATTGTTTTCTTCTCTTCCTCTCTCTCTCTCACTTCTCTCTCTCTCTCTCTCTCTCTCTGTCTCTTCTCTCTCTCTCTCTGTCTCTCTGTCTCTCTCTCTCTCTCTCTCTCTCTCTCTCTCTTTCTGTCTTTCTCTCACTCTCTGTCTTTCTCTCTCTCTCTCTTTCATTCTCTCTCTCTCTCTGTGTCTCTCTTCTCTCTCTCTCTCTCTCTCTCTCTCTCTCTCTCTCTCTGTCTCTCTCTCTCTCTCTCTCTGTGTCTCTCTTCTCTCTCCCTCTCTCTCTCTCTCTGTCTCTCTCTCTCTCTCTGTGTCTCTCTCTCTCTCTCTCTCTCTCTCTCTCTCTCTCTCTCTCTCTCTCTCTCTCTCTCTCTCTCTCTCTCTCTCTCTCTCTCAATTAAATTCAATTCACTTTATTGGCATGACGTAATAATGTACATATTGCCAAAGCTTATTTTAAACATTTACAATATAAAAATAAATAAAAATCAGAATCAAAATTGTCAACGGGACAACAGTAACAACAATAACCAAGGGTCAAAATAACCATACATTCAACAATAACAATAAGCATACAGTAGAGGACATGTGCAGGTTGATTGGTCTGTCAGACACTGTCCCTCACCTTATGGCAGGCAGCAATGTAGTGCGCTGCCAACCCACAGCTCTCTGCGTCCTCCCCCAACAGGACGGGTAGCCTATCCTCCTCAGAGAGGTCTTTGAAACCTTGAATAAGGGTTTCAAATTTGGGGAAATGACACTCTCTAATTGTTTTATATTTTTGACATGTTGTCAGGAAATGCAGCTCTGTCAGGTTCTGCTGTTGTGCAGTGGTTGCACAGCCTTTTCTCTACAGGGAGCCAGGTTTTCCTGTGTCTACCCTTCTCAATGGCAAGGCTGTGCTCACTGAGCCTGTACTTTGTCAAGGTTTTTCTAAGGTTTTGATCAGTAACCATGGACAAATAGTTAGCCACAGTGTACTGTTGATTTCTCTCTCTCTCTCTCTCTCTCTCTCTCTCTCTCTCTCTCTCTCTCTCTCTCTCTCTCTCTCTCTCTCTCTCTCTCTCTCTCTCTCTCTCTCTCTCTCTCAATTCAATTCAATTCAAGGGGCTTTATTGGCATGGGAAACATGTGTTAACATTGCCAAAGCAAATGAGGTAGATTATATACAAAAGTGAAATAAACAATAAAAATTAACAGTAAACATTACACATACAGAAGTTTCAAAACAATAAAGCCATTACAAATGTCATATTTAATTTGGCAAGTCAGTTAAGAACAAATTCTTATTTTCAATGACGGCCTAGGAACAGTGGGCCTGTTCAGGGGCAGAACGACAGATTTGTACCTTGTCAGCTCGGGGGGTTTGAACTTGCAACCTTCCGGTTACTAGTCCAACTCTCTAACCACTAGGCTACCCTGCCGCCTGTATATATACAGTGTTGTAACGATGTACAAATGGTTAAGGGTACACAAGGGAAAATAAATAAGTGTAAATATGGGTTGTATTTACATTGGTGTTTGAGGGAATATGTAATCTGAGGGAAATATGTCTCTCTAATGTGGTCATACATACATACGAAATAAACTGTAAAAAATGTACAGTAAACATTACACTCACAAAAGTTCCCAAAGAATAAAGATGTTTCAAATGTCATATTACAGTTTGTGTAAATGGTTAAAGTACACAAGGGAAAATAAATGAGCATAAATATGGGTTGTATTTACAATGGTGTTTGTTCTTCACTGGTTGCCCTTTTCTCGTGACAACAGGTCACAAATCTTGCTGCTGTGATGGAACACTGTGGAATTTCACCCAGTAGATATGGGAGTTTTTCAAATTTGATTTGTTTTCGAAGTCTTTGTGGATCTGTGTAATCTGAGGTAAATATGTGTCTCTAATATGGTCATACATTGGACAGGAGGTTAGGAAGTGCAGCTCAGTTTCCACCTCATTTTGTGGGCAGTGAACACATAGCCTGTCTTCTCTTGAGAGCCATGTCTGCCTACGGCAGCCTTTCTCAATAGCAAGGCTATGCTCACATCGTCAAAGCTTTCCTTAATTTTGGGTCAGTCACAGTGGTCAGGTATTCTGCCACTGTGTCCTCTCTGTTTAGGGCCAAATATAATTTTAGTGTGCTATGTTTTTTTGTTAATTCTTTCCCAATGTGTCAAGTAATTATCTTTTTGTTTTCTCATGATTTTATTGGGTCTAATTGTGCTGCTGTCATGGGGCTCTGTGGGGTGTGTTTGTGTTTGTGAACAGAGCCCAGGACCAGCTTGCTTAGGGGACTCTTCTCCAGGTTCATCTCTCTATAGTAGGTGATGGCTTTGTTGTGGAAGGTTTGGGAATCGCTTCCTTTTAAGTGGTTATAGAATTTAATGGCTCTTTTCTGGATTTTGATAATTAGTGGGTATCGGCCTAATTCTGCTCTGCATGCATTATTTGGTGTTCTACGTTGTACACAGAGGATATTTTTGCAGAACTCTGCATGCAGAGTCTCAATTTGGTGTTTGTCCCATTTTGTGAATTATTGGTTGGTGAGCAGACCCCAGACCTCACAACCATAAAGGGCAATGGGCTCTATGACTGATTCAAGTATTTTTAGCCAGATCCTAATTGGTATGTTGAATTTTATGTTCCTTTTGATGGCATAGAAAGCCCTTCTTGCCTTGTCTCTCAGATCGTTCACAGCTTTGTGGAAGTTACCTGTGGCACCGATGTTTAGGCCAAGGTATGTATAGTTTTTTGTGTGCTCTAGGGCGACGGTATCTAGATAGAATTTGTAATTGTGGTCCTGGCGACTGGACCTTTTTTGGAACACCATTATTTTGTTCTTACTGAGATTTACTGTCAGGGCCCAGGTCTGGCAGAAAATCTAGGTGCTGCTGTAGGCCCTCCTTTGTTGGTGACAGAAACACCAGATCATCAGCAAACAGTAGACATTTGACTTCAGATTCTAGTAGGGTGAGGCCAGGTGCTCCAGACTTTTCTAGTGCCCGCGCCAATTCGTTGATATACAGTGGGGAGAACAAGTATTTGATACACTGCCGATTTTGCAGGTTTTCCTACTTACAAAGCATGTAGAGGTCTGTAATTTTTTTAATCATAGATACACTTCAACTGTGAGAGACGTAGAGACAAAAATCCAGAAAATCACATTGTATGATTTTTAAGTAATTCATTTGCATTTTATTGTATGACATAAGTATTTGATCACCTACCAACCAGTAAGAATTCCGTCTCTCACAGACCTGTTAGTTTTTCTTTAAGAAGCCCTCCTGTTCTCCACTCATTACCTGTATTAACTGCACCTGTTTGAACTCGTTACCTGTATAAAAGACCACACACTCAATCAAACAGACTCCAACCTCTCCACAATGGCCAAGACCAGAGAGTTGTGCAAGGACATCAGGGATAAAATTGTAGACCTGCACAAGGCTGGGATGGGCTACAGGACAATAAGCAAGCAGCTTGGTAAGAAGGTAACAACTGTTGGCGCAATTATTAGAAAATGGAAGAAGGTCAAGATGATGGTCAATCACCCTCGGTCTGGGGCTCCATGCAAGATCTCACCTCCATATAAGATCTCACCTCAATGATCATGAGGAAGGTGAGGGATCAGCCCAGAACTACACGGTAGGACCTGGTCAATGACCTGAAGAGAGCTGGGACCACAGTCTCAAAGAAAACCATTAGTAACACACTACGCCGTCATGGATTAAAATCCTGCAGCGCACGCAAGGTCCCCCTGCTCAAGCCAGCGCATGTCCAGACCCGTCTGAAGTTTGCCAATGACCATCTGGATGATCCAGAGGAGGAATGGGAGAAGGTCATGTGGTCTGATGAGACAAAACTAGAGCTTTTTGGTCTAAACAGAGGAGTGGGCCAAAATCCCTGCTGCAGTGTGTGCAAACCTGGTCAAGAACTACAGGAAACGTATGATCTCTGTAATTGCGAACAAAGGTTACTGTATAATGCCGTATGTTTTTCTCTCTCTCTCTCTCTCTCTCTCTCTCTCTCTCTCTCTCTCTCTCTCTCTCTCGCTCTCTCTCTTCCTCTCTGTCTCTCTCTCTCTGTCTCTCTCTCTCTGTCTCTCTCTCTCTCTCTCTTCATCTCTCTCTCACTCTTCCTCTCTCTCTCTCCCTCCCATCACCGTAAGTCCCTCCCTCCCACCCACCGTAGGTCCCTCCCTCCCTCCCACCACCGTAGGTCCCTCCCTCCCACCCACCCACCGTAGGTCCCTCCCTCCCACCCTCTGTAGGTACCTCCATCCCACCACCGTAGGTCCCTCCCTCCCACCCACCGTAGGTCCCTCCCTCCCACCCACCCACCGTAGGTCCCTCCCTCCCACCCACCGTAGGTCCCTCCCTCCCACCCACTGTATGTCCCTCCCACCCACCCTCTGTAGGTACCTCCATCCCACCACCGTAGGTCCCTCCCTCCCACCCACCGTAGGTCCCTCCCTCCCACCACCGTAGGTCCCTCCCTCCCACCCACCCACCGTAGGTCCCTCCCTCCCACCCTCTGTAGGTACCTCCATCCCACCACCGTAGGTCCCTCCCTCCCACCCACCGTAGGTCCCTCCCTCCCACCCACTGTATGTCCCTCCCACCCACCCTCCGTATGTCACTCCCTCACACCCACCCTCCGTACGTCCCTCCCTCCCACCATCTCCAAGTCATTTACATATCTTTGAAAGAAAAAAGAAAAAAACAGGGGGGGGGGGGTCAAAAGAGAAAAATAGAGAGAGGCTCTACTAGATTACATTCCTCCCATCAAGAAGATGAGGGAGAGAGCAGAGAGAGGTCTGTGGGGAGGATCTTTATTCAGATTTGTGTGTGAATTGTTTATCACGGTGACAGAAGCGTGCCAGAGCTGAGATAAAGGCAGAGTTCCATCACGGGCCATGTGACAGCAACCCCCAGAAATATTATTAATAGATACTGACTTGATTTGCCGCGATTGCAGCGCCTTGGCACCGCTTGATTGTGGCCTGTGAAGTTACGTCCAAAGGGGAAGCGATTTTTCAAAAGTCTCTGCGATTTCTCCCCTCCACCCCCCCCCACCACCCATCCTTCCCCTCTTCTATATATCTCCCCCCCCCCCCCCCCCTGAAGGTTTGCGTCTCTTTTCCAAGGAGCTGATATGAGAGAGAGAGATAAAGAGAGTAGAGAACTATTTGCACATCATTAAGTGTAATGTTTACAGTAAAATTGTTATTGTTTATTATCTATTTCACTTGCTTTGGCAATGTAAACATTTGTTTCCAATGCCAATAAATCTTAAATTGAATTGAATTGAGAGGAAAAAGACAGAGAGAGAGAAAGAGAGAGAGAGAGAGAGAAAGTCAGAGAGAGAGAATGACAGAGAGAGAGAGAAAGAGAGAGAGAGAAAGAGAGAGAAAGAGGGAGAGAGAGAGAACGACAGAACGCCAGAGAGAGGGAGTGAGAACGACAGAGAGAGAGAGAATGACAGAGAGAGAATGACAGAGAGAGAGAACGACAGAGAGAGAACGAAGAGAGAGAGAGAGAGAGAGAACGACAGAGAGAGAGAGAGAGAGAAAGACAGAAAAACAGATAGGGAGAAAGACAAAAGACAGAGAGAGAGAGAAGGAGAGAGAACGACAGAGAGAGAGAATGACAGAGAGAGAGAGAGAGAGACAGAGACAGAGACAGAGACAGAGACAGAGAGAGAGAACGACAGAGAGAGAGAGAAACAATGAACAGACTCAGTGAGCATAGCCTTACTATTGAGAAAGGCCACCGAAGGCAGACATGGCTCTCAAGAGAAGACAGGCTATGTGCTCACTGCCCACAAAATGAGGTGGAAACTGAGCTAACCTTCCTAACCTCCTGCCCAATGTATGACCATATTAGAGACACACATTTCCCTCAGATTACACAGATCCACAAAGAATTCGAAAACAAATCCAATTTGATAAACTCTCATATCTACTGGGTGAAATTCCACAGTGTGCCATCACAGAAGCAAGATTTGTGACCTGTTGCCACAAGAAAAGGGCAACCAGTGAAGAACAAACCCCATTACATCCCATATTTATGCTTATTTTCCCTTGTGTACTTTAACCATTTGTACATTGTTACAACACTGTATATATATATAATATGACATTTGTAATGTCTTTGTTTTGAAACTTCTGTATGTGTAATGTTTACTGTTCATTTTTATTTTTTATTTCACTTTTGTATATTATCTACCTCACTTGCTTTGGCAATGTTAACACGTTTCCCATGCTAATAAAGCCCCTTGAATTGAATTGAATTGAGAAAGACAGAGAGCGAGAGAAAGACAGAGAGCGAGAGAAAGACAGAGAGCGAGAGAGAGAGAGAGAGAGAGAGAGAGAGAGAGAGAGAGAGAGAGAGAGAGAGAGAGAGAGAGAGAGAGAGAGAGAGAGAGAGAGAGAGAGAGAGAGAGAGAGAGAGAGAGAGAGAGAGTGTGAGAGAGAGAGAGAGAGAGAGAAAATGACAGAGAGAGAGAGAGAGAGAGAGAGAGAGAGAGAGTGAGAGAGAAAATGACAGAGAGAGAGAGAGAGAGAGAGAGAGAGAGAGATTGTACAGCTCATTCACTGTAAAGCCACTAACACCTCTGTCTGATCACAGCCAAATTACGTTGTTCCTCAAAAGAACAGACATGGAAACAACCACACATTCACAGCCCAGTAAGCTGTACAACATCAGAAATTCATACAGATGGGCCCAAAACAGCACAGAAGAATACCAGAAAGCAACCTGTAACCAAAATATCCAGACACTCTTAGATAACTTTCTGGATACCACATTCACTCACAGTAAAGAAGGCATCAATCTAGCAGTAGAAAACATCAACTATACAGTGCCTTGCTAAAGTATTCGGCCCCCTTGAACAAACATAAAGATATAAAACTGTATTTTTTTGTGAAGAATCAACAACAAGTGGGACACAATCATGAAGTGGAACGACATTTATTGGATATTTCAAACTTTTTTAACAAATCAAAAACTGAAAAATTGGGCGTGCAAAATTATTCAGCCCCTTTACTTTCAGTGCAGCAAACTCTCTCCAGAAGTTCAGTGAGGATCTCTGAATGATCCAATGTTGACCTAAATGACTAATGATGATAAATACAATCCACCTGTGTGTAATCAAGTCTCTGTATAAATGCACCTGCACTGTGATAGTCTCAGAGGTCCGTTAAAAGCGCAGAGAGCATCATGAAGCATCAAGGAACACACCAGGCAGGTCCGAGATACTGTTGTGAAGAAGTTTAAAGCCGGATTTGGATACAAAAACATTTCCCAAGCTTTAAACATCCCAAGGAGCACTGTGCAAGCGATAATATTGAAATGGAAGGAGTATCAGACCACTGCAAATCTACCAAGACCTGGCCGTCCCTCTAAACTTTCAGCTCATACAAGGAGAAGACTGATCAGAGATGCAGCCAAGAGGCCCATGATCACTCTGGATGAACTGCAGAGATCTACAGCTGAGGTGGGAGACTCTGTCCATAGGACAACAATCGTATATTGCACAAATCTGGCCTTTATGGAAGAGTGGCAAGAAGAAAGCCATTTCTTAAAGATATCCATAAAAAGTGTTGTTTAAAGTTTGCCACAAGCCACCTGGGAGACACACCAAACATGTGGAAGAAGGTGCTCTGGTCAGATGAAACCAAAATTGAACTTTTTGGCAACAATGCAAAACGTTATGTTTGGCGTAAAAGCAACACAGCTGAACACACCATCCCCACTGTCAAACATGGTGGTGGCAGTATCATGGTTTGGGCCTGCTTTTCTTCAGCAGGGACAGGGAAGATGGTTAAAATTGATGGGAAGATGGATGGAGCCAAATACAGGACCATTCTGGAAGAAAACCTGATGGAGTCTGCAAAAGACCTGAGACTGGGACGGAGATTTGTCTTCCAACAAGACAATGATCCAAAACATAAAGCAAAATCTACAATGGAATGGTTCAAAAATAAACATATCCAGGTGTTAGAATGGCCAAGTCAAAGTCCAGACCTGAATCCAATCGAGAATCTGTGGAAAGAACTGAAAACTGCTGTTCACAAATGCTCTCCATCCAACCTCACTGAGCTCGAGCTGTTTTGCAAGGAGGAATGGGAAAACATTTCAGTCTCTCGATGTGCAAAACTGATAGAGACATACCCCAAGCGACTTACAGCTGTAATCGCAGCAAAAGGTGACGCTACAAAGTATTAACTTAAGGGGGCTGAATAATTTTGCATGCCCAATTTTTCAGTTTTTGATTTGTTCAAAAAGTTTGAAATAGCCAATAAATGTCGTTCCACTTCATGATTGTGTCCCACTTGTTGTTGATTCTTCACAAAAAAATACAGTTTTATATCTTTATGTTTGAAGCCTGAAATGTGGCAAAAGGTCGCAAAGTTCAAGGGGGCCGAATACTTTAGCAAGGCACTGTATATTCAGGCAAACGGCAAAAGAAGCACAATTGAAGTTGATAAAAAACAAAACAAAAAAGATCACAGATGACAACTGGTTTGATGCAGATTGTATAATTATAAGGAAAAAAACTTAGAACACCTCCAACCTAAAGCACAGAGACCCAAATAATGGTGAATTAATTTTTCATTACTGTGAGACTTTAAAACTCTATAAACGTACTGTGATGGCCGTTGTTGGTGGAAGAAGGTGAGGACCAAGCTGCAGCGTGGTATGTGTCCATATTTATTAAAATTAATACGGAAATAACAAAAATACCAAAGAGAAACGACCGAAAACAGTTGGCTGGTGCAGACACACAACAGAAAACAGAAAATAATCCCCCACGAAACACAATAGAAAACAGGCTCCCTAAATATGGTTCTCAATCAGGGACAACGATTGACAGCTGCCTCTGATTGAGAACCATACCAGGCCAAACACAGAAATAGCAAATCATAGAAAAACTAACATAGACAACCCACCCAACTCACGCCCTGACCATACTAAAACAAAGACATAACAAAAGAACTAAGGTCAGAACGTGACAGTGCCCCCTTTGGGGTGCAAAGGTTCGTACTCCGGCTTCAAAACCTGAACCTATAGGGGAGGGTCTGGGTGGGTGTCTGTCCACGGTGGCGGCTCTGGCGCGGGACGTGGACCCCACTCCACCATAGTCCTTGTCCGCCTCTTAGCCCGCCTCCGTGGCCTCTTTAGAGCGGCGACCCTCGCCACCGACCTCGGACTGGGGACCCTAGCCACGGGTCCCGAATAGACGGGAGATTCCGGAAGCACCGGACAGACGGGAGATTCCGGCAGCACCGGACAGGCGGGAGACTCCGGCAGCTCTGGAGTGAAGGGCGATTCCGGCAGCGCCGGAGTAATGGACGGCTCTGGCAGCTCCGGAGTAACTGACGGCTCTGGCAGCTCCTGACTGACCGGAGGCTCTGGCAGCTCAGGACAGACGGGCGGCTCTGGCAGCTCAGGACAGACTGGCGGCTCTGGCAGCTCAGGACAGACTGGCGGCTCTGGCAGCTCAGGACAGACTGGCGGCTCTGGCATCTCAGGACAGACGGGCGGCTCTGGCAGCTCAGGACAGACGGGAGACTCTGGCAGCTCAGGACAGACGGGAGACTCCGGCAGCTCAGGACAGACGGGAATCATAGAAAATCATAGAAAAACTAACATAGACAACCCACCCAACTCACGCCCTGACCATACTAAAACAAAGACATAACAAAAGAACTAAGGTCAGAATGTGACACGTACACTCAAAAAACACTCAAAAAGTACAGTACAACAGCAAGCAACTGACACTGAAGAGCAATAAACACAAACAACTTCTGGCAAAATTGGAAAAAAATAAAAAAAATCTAAACAAGAGCAATTAGCGATACAAAATGGTGACATATGGACAACCCATTTTAAAACATTCTATAACCCCGTTCAAATTGACACAAACGCAGAACAACGGCAAATTCATGAGAAGTTGAATGGATTAGAAAAAGCTATGAAGGACAATCAACATCCACTGGACTCAACAATTACTGACCAGGAGCTCAGAAACTTCAGGCTCTCAAATTTAAAAAGGCATGCAGACCTGATGGCATTTTAAATCAGATGCTCAAACTCACTAGCGCAAAATTTCAATTGGGTATATTAAAACTGTTTAATTTGATCCTGAGTGTAGGTTATTTCCCTGACATCTGGAATCAAGGACTCATAACCCCAATATTTAAAAATGGAGACAAATTTGACCTTAACAATTCCAGAGGCATTTGTGTGAACAGTAACCTGGGGAAGGTTTTCTGTAGTATTATCAATGTAAGAGTTCTAAACTTCCTTAATAAGCACAATGTCTTGAGTAAAATGTGGCGCACTTAAGCGCAGTGGGTGCGGAGTCAGGCGCAGGAGGCAGAAAGTACTGAGTTGTGCTTTATTTAGTATCGTGTACGCCAAAACAATTAGAGAGTGTAATCTTCCCAAATTTGAAACCCTTATTCAAGGTTTCAAAGACCTCTCTGAGGAGGATGGGCTACCTGTCCTGTTGGGGGAGGACGCAGAGAGCTGTGGGTTGGCAGCGCACTACATTGCTGCCTGCCATAAGGTGAGGGACAGTGTCTGACAGACCAATCAACCTGCACATGTCCTCTACTGTATGCTTATTGTTATTGTTGAATGTATGGTTATTTTGACCCTTGGTTATTGTTGTTACTGTTGTCCCGTTGACAATTTGGATTCTGATTTTTATTTATTTTTATATTGTAAATGTTTAAAATAAGCTTTGGCAATATGTACATTATTACGTCATGCCAATAAAGTGAATTTAACTGAGAGAGAGAGAGAGAGAGAGAGAGAGAGAGAGAGAGAGAGAGAGAGAGAGAGAGACAGTGAGAGAGAGGGAGAGAGAGAGAGACAGTGAGAGAGAGAGAGAGAGAGAGAGAGAGAGAGAGAGAGAGAGAGAGAGACAGTGAGAGAGAGGGAGAGAGAGAGAGACAGTGAGAGAGAGAGAGAGAGACAGTGAGAGAGAGAGAGAGAGAGAGAGAGAGAGAGAGAGAGAGAGAGAGAGAGAGAGAGAGAGAGACAGTGAGAGAGAGAGGGGAAACTGTCATGGGTCAGCTTGTATAGTGTCCATTGTAGCTGGCATCTGAGAACAAGGCACAAGGTGTACCACTGTAATAGAGGAATCTGTGTCAGACATACTGTTACATCTTACATGTTGTAAGTTTAAACAAGGTCACACTTACAATAATGCCTGTAAAGAACCAACATGCTACTGTGCTCACCAGGGGCGATACACAAATACAAATCTTAGTACTGGAAAAAGAGTACCCGGTTATTCAGAGACTTTTCTACTAACAATCTGAGTGCAAAAAATGTTAGATAAGATGTAAAATGTATTAAAAATAAAACAATGTTCTTTCTGCCTTGTTCACCATTTTATTTTTCTAGGCAAGTCAGTTAAGAACAAATTCTTATTTTCAATGACAGCCTAGGAACAGTGGGTTAACTGCCTGCTCAGGGGCAGAACGACAGATTTGTACCTTGTCAGCTCGGGGGTTTGAACTCGCAACCTTCCGGTTACTAGTCCAACGCTCTAACCACTAGGCCTCCCAGCCCTCACATTTGGTTTCTTGGAAGTTGTGGGAATGTACATTTTTACTTTCCCTTTAGTTCTGGGAACCAAGCTATACGTTTCTTGACTGGTAAGACGGAACGTTCTTTTTTTAGACGTCCTGAGAACAGAAGCTAACATTTTGGCTGTTCTGAGAACATTCTTTTTTAAGTTCTCAGAACTTTTTACTATGGTTCACTGAGTTTTTATTAACGTTCTAAGAATGGAAATTATAGATGATTTTAAGGTAATTAAATAAATAAATTAAATAAACATATGAGAACATGTTGAAATAAGACTTTTAACACGACTTAGTTTGGGTTAACTGTTTCTCCAAGTGTAAAAACTCCAAGTGTAAAACACATGGAAATGAATTTGCTTAGGCATTAATCGTACAAACACATTTATTTGTGTCCTACAAAATGTTTCATTTTAGTCTATTCAAACAGATCCTATTTCAAAGGAGAAAAAAAATCACTCATTAAGATCAAGTGTGACCAATTAGTGAGCGTGGCCAACACACCTGAACACACTTAACAAGATAGAGGTTATGTAACGCTCGTCTGAAGAAGAGGGACCAAAGCGTGGTAGTGAAATCTGAACACTAGAACAAAAAAACAAAGAGCAGAAAACGACAACGAACAGTTCTGTCAGGTGCAGAAACACAAAACAGAAAACATAGAACTAAAGAAACTAGAATGCCCACTCTAGTCACACCCTGGCCTAACCAAAATAGAGAATAAAACCCTCTCTATGGCCAGGGCGTGACAGGTTAGAGAGAGAGTTTTGTTGACGTATTCTTTGAACGTTAAATGTTTTCTTGTGGTTTTTATGGAGAGTTTTCTTAATGTTCTGAGAACATAACTTTAAATAGAACCACGAGGAAACCTGCAGAAAACGTCATGCTGATGTACTGAAATTCCCACAGAAGAACGTTGTTTCTTAACATTCTCTGAACATTCTGAGAACATGACTTTAAATAGAAGTATGAGAAAACCTTATGCTGAAGAACTGAAATTCCCACAGAAGAAAGTTGTTTCGTATCATTCTTGGAAGAATTTGAGAACATGACTTTAAATAGACCCACGAGGATCCCCCTGTAGGAAACATTAATGACATTCCCACCTAAGAAACAAATGGTTTCTTATAACGATATGTGCTAGTTGAGTATCCTGCACTATCCCCAGAACGTTTTGATGTAAAATAACCATAGGACAACCACACGCTAAGAAACACGTGGTTCTGAGAACGTTACCACATCTCTCTCTGCCTTTTCTATTCTCAGTTTCCCCCATCAGATTGAGAGCAGGTTGATACGGTACCTTTACAGCCATGAGAGGGCATTGCTGTCCAGTCTTCAGTTTCAACTTCATTCCTTAGTTTAACTGCACTCAATTCTACCTTAGGACCTTCCACAGCGTTTCACTTGAAAACACTATAATGGAGACTGAAGTACGTACATAACAGACTGTATGTGATTATGAAACTGAGGCAAAACTTCCTAAATCCTTCATTGAATTGGATTTGTCAGATATCAGTGAGCGAAGGCGGGTCAGGTTGAGTGTCCGTTTGAATAAACTCAACTGTATCCCACAGAATCTCAACTGTAACCCACGGTTACACACCTCACCCTCTACGACCTATTCTCGAGCCTTAACAAAGGGACTATGAGACTGGAGCGCCTCGCAGTTTCTCAGGTCTCACACATCGTCACACACACCTGCGCCGGCGAGGCCGTGACCACAGTCTCCGTTGGCGCGGAGACGAGGAAGGTGAGCGGCTGCGGTGACATACGCTCATACGCTGCTGTCGTTGTCACTGAGGCCCTAACCTCACACAGGAAGTGAGCTCGTTTCTGTACGTATGGCCCTTATCTCACTGTGCTGCTGCCGAGAGGCCACAGAGTGGGTGAGACACCTGCTACAGAGAGAGAGGGAGAGTATCATGACACAAGGCGAGACCCAGATGCAGACACAGGAGGCAGATGGTTGGAGTCGTACAATGTTTATTAATCCAAAGGGGGAGGCAAGAGAATGGTCGTGGAAAGGCAAAAAGGCCAAAACCAGGTCAGAGTCCAGGAGGTACAGAGTGGCAGACAGGCTCGTGGTCAAGGCAGGCAGAATGGTCAGGCAGGCTCGAGGTCAGGGCAGGCAGAATGGTCAGGCAGGCTCGTGGTCAAGGCAGGCAGAATGGTCAGGCAGGCGAAGGGGGTGGAGACAATCACAAGGACAGGTGAAACAGATCAGGGTGTGACAGAGAGAGGCGTAGAGAGAGAAAAGGTGTAGAGAGAGAGAGAAAGAAAAGGAGAGAGAAAGAGAGTAAATACGACCCATATTTATGCTTATTTTTTTATTTTATTTCTATTTTTACTACTTGCACATCGTTACAACACTGTATATAGACAAAATATGACATTTGAAATGTCTTTATTCTTTTGGAACTTTTGTGATTGTAATGTTTACTGTTCATTTTGTATTGTTTATTTCACTTGCTTTGGCTATGTAAACATATGTTTCCAATGCCAATAAAGCCCTTTGAATTTACTTGAGAGAGAGAGAGGGGAGAGAGAGAGACAGAGAGAGACAGAGAGGGAGACAAATAGAGAACGTTCGAGAGAGGAAGAGAGAGGGAGAGAGAGAAGGAGACAGAGAGAAAGAGAGAGAGAGAGAGGGAGACAAATAGAGAACGTTCGAGAGAGGGAGAGAGAGAGGGAGACAGAGAGAGAGAGAGAGAGAGGAATGAAAGTTGTACTATATATAGAGAGCAACAGTGAGATGGGGAGTGATAGGAAGCAAATGAGAAAGGTTGACAGAGAAAGACACAGAATGGGCCTCCCTAGTGGCTCAGTGGTCTAAGGCTGTGCCACTAGAGACTCTGGTTCGAGTCCAGGCTCTGTCGCAGTCGGCCACGACCGGGAGACCCATGGGGTGGTGCACAATTGGCCCAGTGTCGTTAATCCGGCAGGGATGTCCGGCAGGGATGTCCTTGTCCCATTGCGCTCTAGTGACCCCTGTGGTGGGCCGGGTGTAATGCACGCTGAGACGTGTTTCCTCCTACACATTGGGGCGGCTGGCTTCCATGTTAAGCGGGCATTGTTTCAAGAAGCAGTGGTTGGGTTTCGGCTCTCAACCTTAGCCTCTCTTGAGTCCGTACGGGAGTTGCAGAGATAAAACAAGATGAAACAAGGGGTAAAAAGAAAGACACAGAATGACAGTTCAACTGTGATACTGACAGTCAGGGCCACTTCCAGGTAGAAGCAACATAGTAGAATACACCAGGTGCAATTTATAAATGTGGTTGTGCATCATTCTCTTCTGACAGTCACTCAATTAGCCATGTCAACTAACAGTTTTTAAATTGTAGTTAGTCTAGCCAGCTATGTAAACTTGTAGGAATGATGGCCGAATACTGACCGGCACGCAGGGCACGTGCCCACAGGCCCTGACCTCCAGGGGAAACCCATTTATTCTGTTAGTCATTCTCACTTAGATATCATGTAAACATGGCATAAGTCATTATAAAATGAATAGAATTGTATGAAATGTGTTATTCAATTGCTATGTTTTCTAAAAATGTGTAGAAATGCAGAATACTTGCTTTAAAGGTCCAATATAGCTGTTCTTATCTCAATATCAAATCATTTCTGGGTAACAATTAAGTACCTTACTGTGATTGTTTTCAATAAAAAATTAAAAAAATAAACATACATGTTTTTTCTCTCGCAAAGAGCAGTTTCTAAAGGAAGAATTTTACTAGGACTGTCTGGGAGTAGTCTGAGTGGGGAGGGGACAACTGAAAACTAGCTCTTATTGGCAGAGAGGTTTAGAACTCTCTTTCTTATTGGTCTATTAACACATTTTCCGCATGGTGATGTCACCACGGAAGGCTAAAACTACATTGTGCCAAAACAGGATGAAATTTCAGTCTTTTCAAACCGCTCTTACACTAAAAGGGCAATACCATCATGTTCACAATTTACCAGTATTATTTTAACATCATAGTGTGGAAATATATACAGAGAGCCAGTTTATGGTTTTCTCCTTCAGCGAACCATTAACTTGCCACCGTTCAAGAAAATGGTTCGCTCCTACAGACAGTGAGTCAAGTGGCCATGGCTTGCTATATAAAGCAGGCAGACAGGCATTAAGGCATTAACTAACTGTTCGATTGAATGTTAGAATGGGCAAAACGAGTGACCTAAGCAACTTTGAGCGTGGTATGATCATCGGTGCCAGGTCAGTCACGCCGGTTCCAGTACCTCAGAAACGGCCTCCCGGGCTTTTCACACACGACAGTGTCTTGGGTTTACCGAGAATGTTGCGACCAACAAAACAAATCCAATCAGCGGCAGTCCTGTGGGCAAAAACAGCTTGTTGATCAAATCAAATTGTGTTAGTCACATGCGCCCGAATACAACAGGTAGAGCTTACAGTGAAATGCTTACTCACGAGCCCCTAACCAACAGTGCAGTTTCAAAAAATACGGATAAGAGATTAAAAAAAAAAATGAGAGAGTTCAAAGGAGAATGGAAAGAGTTACATGAAGTCAAAGTTGTAGATGAGGGGAGGTCAGTCACGGAAATGTATTCTATGTAAATCACACCGAAGATACCGACTGAAAAGGAGGAGAACATTTGATCAAAAATAACATGAGGAATTCCATACGGTGCACATTAATGGATTCAATGTTCATATCGGTTCCCGAATAGCCAGCAGTCCTTTCTCTTATCCCAACCTATATTCCATCATCACGTGCTTAGCGTCTGCAGGATAGGTGTAACGTTCGTCATTGGGAGAAAGAGAGGAGGACCAAGGTGCAGCGGGGTAAGTATTCATATTCTCTTTTAATGAAAACGAACACAACAAAACACGAGAACGAAACGAAAACAGTCCTGAACGGTGAAATACAAACACATAACAGAAAATAAGCACCCACAACTCAAAAGTGAAACCAAGCTACCTAAGTATGGTTCTCAATCAGGGACAACGATTGACAGCTGCCTCTAATTGAGAACCATACCAGGCCAAACACAGAAATCCCAAATCATAGAAAAAAGGAACATAGACAAGCCACCCAACTCACGCCCTGACCATACTAAAACAAAGACAGAACAAAATAACTAAGGTCAGAACGTGACAATAGGTCTGTTTATGTGTTGGATTGGAATAGTGAAGCTCCCTCAGATACTAGTAGATACATAATATATCAAATATAATTATTTCATATTATTCAATCTAATATTATTTCAAAAATAGAAATATAAACAATGATTAATGTTTATTCTTTATTCTGAATATTATTATTTTCTTGCTGAAGATATTTATTCCATCGATCCCCATGTCAGATCCGACAGAGCATTTTCACGTCCGTTGTTTTTCCTTTTACAGATATCTCGTTCACACATCATTCTACATTTCCAGAGACAGAAATATCACAGTCCGCTCCGGTGTCATTACAGTATCTAATGGCGTCATGTTATTTTAGAACCACACCCCCATGATTTGGATTTAAATAATGCATTGAATTTAAATAAACCTCGGAAAACTGTAGGATTTAATTGAAAGTGAATTATCCTCTGTATGACTGTGGAACGTTCTCCGGGGAGGTAATGGTGCTTTTCAACAACTCACCAATTAGACACCCTACTGCTCTTAAATGAGATCGACCTCCAAAAGGAAAACACAGTTTATTAACACTTTAATGATTTAGGGTGTGTCTCAAATTATACCCTATTCCCTGCAGTACCAGTCAAAAGTTTGGACACACGTACTCATTCAAGGGTTTTTCTTTCTTTTTTTGGTACTATTTTCTACATTGTAGAATAGTAGTGAAGAAATCAGAACTATGATATAACACATATTGAATCATGTAGTACCCAAAAAAGTGTTAAACAAAATCAAAATATATTTGAGATTTGAGATTTTTCAAAGTAGCCACCCTTTGCCTTGATGAGAGCTTTGGACACTCTTCTCTCAACCAGCTTCACCTGGAATGATTTTCCAACAGTCTTGAAAGAGTTTCCACATATGCTGAGCCCTTCTTGGCTGCTTTTCCTTCACTCTGTGGTCCAACTCATAACAAACCATCTCAATTGGGTTAAGGTCGGGTGATTGTGGAGGCCAGGTCATCAAATAGCCCTTACACAGCCTGAAGGTGTGTTGGGTCATTATCCTGTTGAAAAATAAATTATAATCCCACTAAGCCCAAACCAGATGGGATGGCGTATCGCTGCAGAATGCTTTGGTAACCATGCTGGTTAAGTGTGCCTTGAATTCTAAATAAATCACAGACAGTGTCACCAGCAAAGCACCCCCACACCATCACACCTCCTCCTCCATGCTTCACGGTGGGAACCACACATACAGAGATCATCTTTTCACCTACTCTGCGTCTCACTAAGACACAACGGTTGGAACCAAAAATCTCAAATTTGGACACATCAGACAAAAGGACAGATTTCCACCGGTCTTATGTCCATTGCTCATGTTTCTTGGCCCAAGCAAGTCTCTTCTTATTATTGGTGTCCTTTAGTAGTGGTTTCTTTGCAGCAATTCAACCATGAAGGCCTGATTCACACAGTCTCCTCTGAACAGTTGCTGTTGAGATGTGTCTGTTACTTAAACTCTGTGAAGCATTTATTTGGGCTGCAATCTGAGGTGCAATTAACTCTAATGAACTTCTCCTCTGCAGCAGAGGTAACCCTCGGTCTTCCATTCCTGTGGAAGTCCTCATTAGAGCCAGTTTCATCATTGCGCTTGATGGTTTTTTGCGACTGCACTATAAGAAACTTTCATACTTCTCAAAAATGTTTGATTTACTGACCTTCATATTTTAAAGTAATGATAGACTGTTGTTTCTCTTTGCTTATTTGAGCTGTTCTTGCCATAATACGGACTTGGTCTTTTACCAAATAGGGCTATATTCTGTATACCACCCCTACCCTGTCACAACACGTCTGTTTGTCTCAAACACATTAAGAAGGAAAGAAATTCCACAAATGAACTTTTAACAAGGCATACCTGTTAATTTAAATGCATTCCAGGTGACTACCTCATGAAGCTGGTTGAGGGAATGCCAAGAGTGTGCAAAGCTGTCTTCAAGGTAAAGGGTGGCTACTTTGAAGTATCTCAGATATAAAATGCATTTTGATTTGTTTAACACTTTTTTGGTTACTACATGATTCCATATGTGTTATTTCCTAGTGTTGATGTCTTTACTATTATTCTACAATGTAGAAAATAAAGACAAACCCTTGGATGAGTACGTGTGTGCAAACTTTTGACTGGTACTGTATATAGTTCACTACCCATAGGGCTCTGGTCAAAAGTAGTGCACTATATAGGGAATAGGGTGCCATAGGGCTCTGGTCAAATGTAGTGCACTATATAGGGAATAGGGTGCCATAGGGCTCTGGTCAAAAGTAGTGCACTATATAGGGAATAGGGTGCTATTTGTGAAACACTGGAGACACTGCTGCTCTTAAGATAGAACTAGCTACCTCTGAAGAAAACCCCCTGTATTAACACATTTGAATGATTAAAGCAGAACTGCTTTAAATATGAGAACTACCTTCAAAGGATTTGTGCATTCATCAATTTTACGATTCCAATGGGTGATATTGATGATATTGAACGAAGGCATACACTGGGCTGTAGCTTCTGTCTTGTAGAGAGGTTGAACAAAGGGATTGTCACGACTTCCTCCGAAGTCGGTCCCTCTCCTTGTTCGGGCGGCATTCGGTGGTCGACGTCACCGGCCTTCTAGCCACCGCCGATCCACTTTTCATTTTCCATTTGTTCTGTCTTTGTCTTATCACACCTGGCTTCCCTTAATCAATTACTTATTTATTATTTAACCCCCTGTTCTACATGTTGTATTTGTGAGTGATTGTTTGTTTTATTGTGGTCCGTATTGTGTGGCCGTGTTTATTTACATGTTATGTTTGAATTTCTGAGTAAAGTATTTTATCATTCAGATCTGCTGTCCTGCGCCTGACTCATCTCACCAGCTACACACAGATGCCTTTAGAGGGATACACTGGGCTGTAGCTTCTGTGTTGTAGAGAGGTTGAAAAAAGGCCTACACTGGGCTGTAGCTTCTGTGTTGTAGAGAGGTTGAAAAAAGGCATACACTGGGCTGTAGCTTCTGTGTTGTAGAGAGGTTGAAAAAAGGCATACACTGGGCTGTAGCTTCTGTGTTGTAGAGAGGTTGAAAAAAGGCATACACTGGGCTGTAGCTTCTGTGTTGTAGAGAGGTTGAAAAAAGGCATACACTGCAAAAAAGAAAGAGGCAGAGACACAGAGAGAAAGACAATGTACTGAGCAAATATCAGATTACAGTACGACAGACCACGTATTCGCCCTGCACACCCTAATTGAAAAACAAACAAACCAAAACGAAGAAAAAGTATTCTCATGCTTTGCTTTTTATGAACATGGCCTTATTTCTATTACAGCATATTAGATGACTGTCATTCACATTCCATTAACCCAGTTCAATGTAACATTGATAGGTTTAGGTTACTGTCATTCACATTCCATTAACCCAGTTCAATGTAACATCGATAGGTTTAGGTTACTGTCATTCACATTCCATTAACCCAGTTCAATGTAACATTGATAGGTTTAGGCTACTACATGATACTCTAATGTTCCCTGTACCCATCATGAGGTTTCTACAATCTAGCCTATGAAGGAAATTTACAACGTAGGTGCACACAGGTCGAGAAACAAATTGTAGTAATCAAGGTGACAGACAGTGTCACGCTGTATAGTGATAGGAGACAGGCGCAGGAATATGAAATAGTTTTATTATTATTTTATTCTACTCAAAATAGCATACGTCATGAACATGACAGGGATGAAGCCCAAAACAAACACGTATATATATAACACAGGGCTGCAAGTGAGTGAGGAGTAAACCTCTAATAAATACACGGGACGAGACCCGTAATAACAACACACAGGACGAGACCCATAACAACAACACACAGGACGAGACCCATAACAACAACACACAGGATGAGACCCATAATAACAACACACAGGACGAGACCCATAATAACAACACACAGGCCGAGACCCGTAATAACAACACACGGGACGAGACCCGTAATAACAAGACACAGGACGAGACCCGTAATAACAACACACGGGACGAGACCCGTAATAACAACACACAGGATGAGACCCGTTATAACAACACACGGGACGAGACCCGTAATAACAACACACGGGATGAGACCCGTAATAACAACACACGGGACAAGACCCGTAATAACAACACACGGGATGAGACCCTTAATAACAACACACAGGACGAGACCCATAATAACAACACACGGGACGAGACCTGTAATAACAACACACGGGATGAGACCCGTAATAACAACACACAGGATGAGACCCGTAATAACAACACACGGGACGAGACCCGTAATAACAACACATGGGACGGGACGAGACCCGTAATAACAAAACACAGGACGAGACCCGTAATAAGTGCACACTAACACAGTAACACATTAGCCGATACAAAAGAGCACAGGTACTCACAAGACCAACGGACATGGAACAATAATCAACAAGGACAATGGGGAACAGAGGGCACATATATACACATACCAATCAGGGGGAATGGGAACCAGGTGTAATGAGACAAGACAGTCCGGGGTTGGTGGTAATGATCCAGTTCAGTGACGGAGCTGGTGAATGGAATGAGCAGCAGCACCGGGGGAATCCGTGACACGTCCTCCCCCCTGACTCTCTGCACCAGCAGCGGTACGACACCGGCCTCGGGGATGGGAAAGCGAGAAGGAGAGCAGCGCTACGACAACGGCCTCGGGGATGGGAGAGCAGTGGTACAACACCGGCCTCGGGGATGGGAGAGCAGCGGTACGACACTGGCCTCGGGGATGGGAGAGCGAGAGGGAGAGCAGCGGTACGACACCGGCCTCGGGGATGGGAGAGCGAGAGGGAGAGCAGCTGTACGACACCGGCCTCGGGGATGGGAGAGCAAGAGGGAGAGCAGCAGTACGACACCGGCCTCGGGGATGGGAGAGCGAGAGGGAGAGCAGCAGTACGACACCGGCCTCGGGGATGGGAGAGCGAGAGGGAGAGCAGCAGTACGACACTGGCCTCGGGGATGGGAGAGCGAGAGGGAGAGCAGCGGTACGACACCGGCCTCGGGGATGGGAGAGCGAGAGGGAGAGCGAGAGAGAAACACTGTGTGACTGCTGATGTTCATCATCAGATTATCAAAGATTTGAAAGGTAAACTAAACAATTGAAGCGGAACTCAAACTGACCACCAAAGCTTTGATAAGAGGATTCTGAGAAATAATCTGTGCAACTCGTTTACTAAATAATTTCTCTAGATTAATGCAGCTACAGTCCTTAAACACTCTAACCTCAACATTCTCTTAACCAGCCCCATACTGTTAACAAGAGGGCAGCAAGCTGCTTTTCATTGACTGGACAGAAGGGGGGAGGGGTGTTCTGAATCTACTCCAGCCATTGAAGAGAAGGCCGTCTCCTTCATCTGAGTGAGTGACTGTAAGATTGGTTTATTTTAGTTCATCATGTCTCTCATCAATCATTACCATGTGACTGGGTCAGCACTACGATATGACAGAAGTGAAGAGCTTATGTGGTCTGAAGTTTCTGGCACTGCCTCCCTGTGAGTAAACACACAAAAGACACGCTCGTCCCATTATTCTCCCTCCCTCCCTCCCTCCCTCCCTCCCTCCCTCCCTCCCTCCCTCCCTCCCTCCCTCCCTCCCTCCCTCCCTCCCTCCCTCCCTCCCTCCCTCCCTGCCTCCCTCCCTCTCTTCCCTGTTCCTCTCTCCATCCAGGGAAACAGCATATGAAGCCAATGTGTGGCTCTGGTTTGGGTGTGTGAACTAGCTGCCAGACCACATCAGACACTGCTGAGCTGAGGACGCAAATTGCAGTGACGTCTTTACCCCCCCCCCCCCCCACCCTCTCTTTCTCTCTCTCTCGTTCTTTCTCTTCCACCCGCTCTCTCTTTCTCTCACTCTTTCTCCCTGTCTGTCCTCCTCCTCACATTTAAAGGGGTGATAAATTGTTTTTTTTCCCATGACCTGTATTCATACAATTTTTATCTCCCTTTCCCCTCTCTCTCTCTCTCTCTCTCTCTCTCTCTCTCTCTCTCTCTCTCTCCCCTCTCTCTCTCTCCCTCTCTCCCTCTCTCCTTATCTCTCTCTCTCCTCTCTCTCTCTCTCTCTCTCTCTCTCTCTCTCTCTCTCTCCCCTCTCTCTCTCTCCCTCTCTCTCTCTCTCCTTATCTCTCTCTCTCCTCTCTCTCTGTCTCTCTCTCTCTCTCTCTCTCTCTCTCCCCTCTCTCTCTCTCCCTCTCTCTCTCTCTCCTTATCTCTCTCTCTCCTCTCTCTCTCTGTCTCTCTCTCTCTCTCTCTCTCTCTCTCTCTCTCTCTCTCCCCTCTCTCTCTCTCCCTCTCTCTCTCTCTCCTTATCTCTCTCTCTCTCTCCTCTCTCTCTCTCTCTCTCTCTCTCTCTCTCTCTCTCTCTCTCTCTCTCTCCCCTCTCTCTCTCTCCCTCTCTCTCTCTCTCCTTATCTCTCTCTCTCTCTCCTCTCTCTCTCTCTCTCTCTCTCTCTCTCTCTCTCCCCCTCTCTCTCCTCTCTCTCTCTCTCTCCCCCCCTCTCTCTGTGGGCTGTCTGTGTGAAGTGATCAGATCAAACTGGGCTAAAGACAGGTATTCATTCACATGAATGTATTCACTGTGATCTGTCTGGATCTGTCTGGACCCACCCCGACGCAGCGTGATATCAGATGTTCTAAATTATTTTCTTAAGTGGAAAGATTGAAGAACAAAGTGGATGGTTTGGCAACAGATTGTCTGCTGGATGAGTACTATTCTTCAACCTCACCTCATAGGGCAGAGGTTTCCAAACCTTTAGAAATCTGAAAATTCTCGCCACCCTAACCATGTGAAAAAAAGAGCCAATGTTAACATTTGTATTTTAATGTGTGGCTATGGCAGTCAATTGAAAAATATTCTGGCAGTATGTCTGATTGTCTTCTCAACTCACAATCACATGCTTTTAATGTGTGGCTATGACAGTCAATTGCAAATTAGTCCACATTTGTTTGATTGCCTCCTGTCTCTGATTGTCTCTTGTCTCACTCAATGAGATGGGTGTGGCTTGATGCATGTGGTGTTGGAGCTTCTTAAAGTCAGGGGGACGTGGTCGACAGTGCGCACCTCATCTCTGCTGTCACGTCCAACCTGGATTGATACAAATAGCTTCACACAAATATGAGCTGACGAAGGGTACCACGAATGCTCGGAGGAAGACAGCAGGGACCAACTTTGACCAACTTTGAGACCAACTCTCCTCCGTAGTGACCCGTGAATGTCTGCGGCGTTTGATCACATGACATCTCGATCAGCTGCAGTGGTGTAAAGTACTTAAGTAAAGAATACTTTAAAGTACTACTTAATCAGTTTTTGGGGGGTATCTGTACTTTACATTACTATGTATATTGTTGACTACTTTTACCTCACTACATTCCTTAAGGATTTTTTTTTTAAACTCTTTTTAACTTTTTACTCCATACATTTTCCTTGACATCCATAAGTACTCGTTACATTTTGAATGTTTAGCAGGACAGGAAAATAGTCAAATTGACGCGTTTATCAACAGAACATCCCTGGTCGTCCCTACTGTCTCTGATCTGGAGGACTCACTAAACAGAGAACATCCCTGGTCATCCCTACTGTCTCTGATCTAGAGGACTCACTAAACAGAGAACATCCCTGGTCATCCCTACTGTCTCTGATCTAGAGGACTCACTAAACAGAGAACATCCCTGGTCATCCCTACTGTCTCTGATCTGGAGGACTCACTAAACAGAGAACATCCCTGGTCATCCCTACTGTCTCTGATCTGGAGGACTCACTAAACAGAGAACATCCCTGGTCATCCCTACTGCCTCTGATCTGGTGGACTCACTAAACAGAGAACATCCCTGGTCATCCCTACTGTCTCTGATCTGGCGGACTCACTAAACAGAGAACATCCCTGGTCATCCCTACTGTCTCTGATCTGGAGGACTCACTAAACAGAGAACATCCCTGGTCATCCCTACTGCCTCTGATCTGGTGGACTCACTAAACAGAGAACATCCCTGGTCATCCCTACTGTCTCTGATCTGGTGGACTCACTAAACAGAGAACATCCCTGGTCATCCCTACTGCCTCTGATCTGGTGGACTCACTAAACAGAGAACATCCTGGTCATCCCTACTCTGCCTCTGATCTGGTGGACACACTAAACAGAGAACATCCCTGGTCATCCCTACTGCCTCTGATCTGGTGGACTCACTAAACAGAGAACATCCCTGGTCATCCGTACTGCCTCTGATCTGGAGGACTCACTAAACAGAGAACATCCCTGGTCATCCCTACTGCCTCTGATCTGGTGGACTCACTAAACAGAGAACATCCCTGGTCATCCCTACTGCCTCTGATCTGGTGGACTCACTAAACAGAGAACATCCCTGGTCATCCCTACTGTCTCTGATCTGGAGGACTCACTAAACACACATGCTTTGTTCGTAAATGATGTCTGAGTGTTGGAGTGTCCCTGGCTTTCCGTAAATAAATAAAAAAACAAGAAAATGGTGCCATCTGGTTTGCTTAATTTAAGGAATTTGAAATTGTTTATACTTTTGATACTGGAGTATATTTTAAACCAAATATTTTTAGACTTTTACTCAAGTAGAATTTTACTGGGTGACATTTAATTTTACTTGAGTCATTTTCGATTCAAATATGACAGTTGGGTAGTTTCCCCACCACTGATCAGCTGTTCGGCATGTCAACTGAGCTCAGTTAATTAATTTGGGATCACAGTCAAACAGATTTTGCACCCAGGCATACCTTTTCATTTCTAAGTCTAGGACGTAAGTCCCAAAGTGCTCTTCCAAGCCTTGAAGGTGAGCAGTTATCAGTCATGTTGGACACTGATGCTGTTGTCTGTTAGAAACTTGCACAGCCAAGAGAGAAGCCGGTACGGTTCGCTTTTGAAAGACTCTCTGTCCAATAAGAAATCTTTCCTCTGAATCCACTGATATGGTCACTTATCGGTAGAATGTTTTTTTTGTATTTCCCCTGCATGCTTGCCTTCAGTTCGTTTAGTTTCCCAAACGTTACATAGGCAAGGAGACACTTTTTATTTTCTTTACTCAGAAAGTCCACAAAGTCTGTTTAGTTTGTTTTATTTTTCACATCCATTGTGAATGACAACAGTTCCTCTCTCCATTTCAAACATCTTTCCAACACCCTCGATAACCATCACGCCTCGGTGTGAAATAACACATTGTCATGCTCTGATCCCATATCTCCACATGGTTTTGAGGAACAAGCGTGCGCGCAGTGGATGTGGTTCGATGTAGTTTACAATGGAAGTTACCTGCTGCAGTAGATCTCAGTGTATTTCAGAGTTCTGTGCTCAGCTCTTTTGCCGCCAGTTGCCTCTCTGTGTATCCATTCTAGCTCAGTGAGTGTATCATACAATTCGTCCATATGGCAGAGGCAGACACATTCAGTACTAGAGTGTAGAGGCCTTCCCGCCGTCCTGTGATAGATGGATCCTCATCTGTGGAAAAGTCCACCATTCGATCCCATATGGAATGCTTTTCGCCAACATAGCCACGCTCGGGAATTGTAAGACAGAACAATATGTCCTCTTGAATAACATCCCCCGACATATAGCGAACAAAATTCGATGCTTGGGAATCTCAGCCCTCACAGATATCATCCATTTGGAGAGCATATTATGGCAGGGGAGTTTTTGAGTCGTTCAATCAGAGGTTCCTATCGACAGCTAGCCACAGCATCAATTCTTCATTTCACAGTGTTATCTGCCACAGGTGATAGGAGTTGATGTGAGTTTCCATGCCTCCCCATACATTGTGTTTGAAATGATTTATGCTTTGACTTTGACTTTTGATGCTTAAATATATTTTAGTGATTACATTTACTTTCGATACTCAATTACATTTAAAACCAAATACTTTTAGACTTTTACTCAAGTAGTGTTTTACTGGGTGACTTTAACTTTTACTTGAGTCATTTTCTTTTAAAGGTATCTTTACTTTTGCTCAAGTGTGATATTTGGGTACTTTTTCCGGTAATATCAAAGTCTCTGCAATAGTATGTGGTTTCGTTGCGTGTGCTATACGAACATCAGCCTTCTGGGCTCTCACAGACGAAGACTTTTTGGATTGTGCCTGTTGCTTATTCAGTTTATCTTTTTGAAAAAAGCCTTGGTATTCTTGGCTGTCAAGGTGCCGTTTAAGCTCGTTGGGCTTCCTGCTCTCAGGTGAGAGGACATTTCCACACGAGGCATTTAGGATTTTCCTCATTGTTTTCAGTTATGCTAGTGAAGCCATGTTCGAGGTCGGTTCTGTTGTATTTTTTATCACGTTTTCTGCTTTTGTGCTGGTCAGTTACCTTTGCTTCACTTGATGCACTACTAGCCACCAAACTAGCCACCAAACTAGCCACCAAACTAGCCACCAAACGAGCCACCAAACGAGCCACCAAACTAGCCACCAAACTAGCCACCAAACGAGCCACCAAACGAGCCACCAAACTAGCCACCAAACTAGCCACCAAACGAGCCACCAAACGAGCCACCAAACTAGCCACCAAACGAGCCACCAAACGAGCCACCAAACTAGCCACCAAACTAGCCACCAAACTAGCCACCAAACTAGCCACCAAACGAGCCACCAAACTAGCCACCAAACGAGCCACCAAACTAGCCGATGATGGTGGTCTAAGAAAACGGTCAATTCTGCAGCAGAGTAGCCGGTCTTGCCGGTCATCGTAGGATTCAAGTGTACCGGTCAAGTGCGGCCTTTTCCCATGATCTAAGGGCTCTCTGTCGTTGGTAAAATGTTATATATGAGCTTTCAGTTGTTTAAAGTTAACTTCATCACAAGCTTTTGAGATAAAAATATGAAATTATATTATTGATTAAATATCACACCAGGCTTTTGGAAATTTTCCCGCGACCCCATATTCTTATCAGGCAACCCCCCCCCCCCCCCCCCCCCCCCCCCATGGGATCATGACCCCTAGATTGGTAACCTCTGTCTGAGGGTTTCTGGCGGGATTATGAACATAACTGTGTCCTGGTTTGATCACCACATCCTCTGATGGCAGAAATAGCATCTTTAAAAGGTTGTTAAGTCCAGCAAGTACATAATGACAATCATAAATGTCCTTTTCACTCCAGAGTGGCACAGTGGTCTAAGGCACTGCACCTCAGTGCTAGAGGCGTCACTACAGTCACCATGGTTCAAATCCAGGCTGTATCACAACTGGCTGTAATTGGGAGTCCCATAGGGAGGCGCACAATTGGCCCAGCGTCGTCCGGGTTTGGCTGCTGTGGTCCGTCATTGTAAATAAGAATTTGCTCTTAAATGACTTGGCTAGTTAAATGAAGGTAAAAAAAAAAATATATATATATATCTAATAACATTCAACTCCAAGGGATGAGAGCAGTCAAGCGTGTTTCATTTTTTAGCTAACTTCAAGAAATAATTTTGATACGAAGTCCTAGATATAGGTATCAGTTCCTTTTTAGGGAAAGAAAGGAAGACGTGAAACTGAAAAGAAAAAACGTTCCAGGACTGACCAAAGTGTGAACACACAACTTCCTTGGAACTTCTGACTCACCAAATAAACAGTTTGCCCATGGTAGTGATCAGCACATTTTCAAAACACACACGCACATGGGTATGTGCACACTTACACACCGACAGAGGCACGGGTGCAGGGTCTGGGCTGTGGCCGGGGACGGCGCACATGAGAGGCAGGCTTTGAAAATAAGCCCTCATTTGGGCAGAGTGGATTCAGATGCCTTGGCCAGAGCTCAAAGGGAAACGGCTCTCCGGTTCAGCTTATTATTTCAATGGATACAAGGCGCTGATATTCTCAAGTGTGGGTCGTTTCAATCAACCGTTGTGGAGCTTCGCACCCGGTGGCTCGGGTCAAGGCCACGGTCATAGAGCTGAAGCTGCAGATGGGGTCTGATGTCCTGTCAGGGTTTGGACCGGGCCCGATCCCCAGCCGGAGACAGAGACTGCATGTGGTGGGGGCTAGGAGCTGGGAGTTGGGAGCCGGATCTGGCGAAGAACACAAAAAAATTCTGTAAATTGGATTCGTCTGTGGCGAGGGAATCCCAGGCCTAACCAAATAAAAAATGGCTCTAAGATGCAGCTAGCGTTTTACAAGAGTGAGTGAGAGTTGTGTGTGAGGGTTGTGAGTGAGGGTTGTGTGTGAGGGTTGTGTGAGGGTTAGGGGCACATGTTTAATTCCCAGACAGAAACATAGAAGAGAGAGAGAGAGACAGAGAGAAGAGAGAGAGATAGAGTGAGAGACAAAGAGAAGAAAGAGAGGCAGAGAGAACTGAGAGAGACAGAGAGAGAGAGACAAAGAGAAGACAGAGAGACAGAGAGAAGACAGAAAGAGACAGAGAGAAGAGCGAGAGACAGAGAGAAGAGAGAGAGACAGAGAGAAGAGAGAGAGAGAGAGACAGAGAGAGAGAGAGAGAGAGCGAGAGTAAGACATAAGGGAGAGAGAGAGAGAGACAGAGAGAAGAGAGAGAGAGAGACAGAGAGAAGGGAGAGAGAGAGAAAGAAGAGAGGGAGACATAGAGAAGAGAGAGAGAGAGAGGAGAGAGAGAGACAGAAGAGAGGGAGACAGAGAAGAGAGAGAGAGAGAGAGAAGAGAGAGACAGAAAGAAGAGAGAGAGACAGAGAGAAGAGAGAGACAGAAAGAAGAGAGAGAGACAGAGAGAAGAGAGAGAGAGAGAGGAGAGAGAGACAGAGAGAAGAGAGAGAGAGACAGGGAGAAGAGAGAGAGAGAGAGAGAGAGCGACAGAGAGAAGTGAGAGAGAGACAGAGAGAAGAGAGAGATAGACAGAGAGAGAGAGAGAGAGAGAGAGACAGAGAGAAGAGCGAGAGAGAGAGAGACA
>NC_048572.1:8542328-8544828 GCF_013265735.2 Oncorhynchus mykiss
TCTAAGAGTGTACTCCAGAATCCAGTCCATTGACACCCTCTGGTTTAAACTTCTGTGACCCTTCCAGCTGCCTATGAAGTAGACACACCGCACAGATCCCCTCGGAAATATCTGTGGTCGACTGTGAAGGGAGGAGAAGAAGAGAGAGGTACTGTAGGAGAGAAACTTTCTTTTAATAAACAAGATAATGACAGCCATACGCCCCTTCTCACACCACTGACTGCCAAAGTCTCCCTCTCTCTCTTTCTCTCACTCTCTCTCTCTCTCTTTCTCTCTCCTCTGGTGACATTCAATGATGTCTTAAATTGTATAGAGAAAGAGTGAAGGGAGAGAGGAGAGAAGAGGAAAGGGAGGGTTGATCTTCAAACCAACCAACAATTAAGTGGCGTCTGGATGTTTATAACCAGAGTTAGTTTAAGCAGCGACCAGATCAGACCCCTATCTATGTTGTGTTCTTTAGCCCTGAGCTCTGGCCTTCACAGACACACGTACCCTTTAATACCGAAATTATGGAGGAAAAATATGACAACTCCATATTTCATTCATTGCCTTGAGGGGTGTCTGGAAAAGGATTATGGGAGGCGTTCTGTTGCGTACAGGGTGCCTTCAGAAAGTGTTCACACCCCTTGACTGTTTCCACATGTTGTTGTGTTACAGCTTGAATTCAACATTTGATCTCACCCATCTACACATAAAATCCCATAAAGAAAATGTGAAAACGTTTTTAGAAAATATTTGCAAATTTATTGAAAATCGAACACAGATGCCTGTGTCGTTGTATCTGATTTACATAAGTATTCACACTCCTGAGTCAATACTTTGTGGAAGCACCTTTGGCAGCGATCACAGCTGTGAGTATTTCTGGGTAAGTCTTTAGGAGCTGTGCATACCTGTATTGTGCAATATTTGCCCAATATTATTTTCAAAATTCTTCAAGCTCTGTCAAAGTGGTTGTTGATCATTGCTAGACAACCATTTTCAAGTCTTGTCATAGATTTTCAAGTAAATTTAAGTCAAAACTATAACTCGGCCACTCAGGAACATTCACTGTCGTCTTGGGAAGCAACTCCAGTGTAGATTTGGCCTTGTGTTTTTGGTTATTGTCCTGCTGAAAGGTGAATTCATCTCCCAGTATCTGGTGGAAAGCAGACTGACCAGGTTTTCCTTCATTAACTCCATTCTGTTTCTTTTTTGTCCTGAAAAACTCCCCAGTCCTCAACGATTACAAGCATACCCATAACATGATTCAGCCACGACTATGCTTGAAAATATGAAGAATGGTACTCAGTAATGTGTTAAATTGGATTTGCCCCAAACATAACACTTTATATTCAGAACAAAGCAATTTTTTCAGTATTACTTTAGTGCTTTGTTGCAAACAGGGTGCATGTTTTGGAATATTTGTATTCTGTACAGGCTTCCTTCTTTTCACTCTGTCAATTAGGTTAGTATTGTGGAGTAACTACAATGTTGTTGATCCATCCTCAGTTTCCTCCTATCACAGCCATGAAACTCTGTAACTGTTTGAATAAAGTCCCCATGGCCATATGTTGAATTTCCTGAGCGATTTCCTTCCTCTCCGGCAACTGAGTTAGGAAGAATGCCTGTGTCTTTGTAGTGACTGGGTGAATTGATACACCATCCAACGTGTAATAAATAATTTCACCATGCCCAAAGGGATATTCAATGTCTGCTTTTGTTGATTAGTTTTTTACCCATCTATCAATAGGTGCCCTTTTTTTGTGAGGCATTGGAAAACCTCCCTGGTCTTTGTGGTTGAAAAGCACTACTCGACTGAGGGACCTTACAGATAATTTGTATGTGTGGGGTACAGAGATGGTGTATTCATCCAAGGAACTTTTAATGACATTTTGATTCCTGAACTTATTTAGGCCAGTCATAACAAACGGGGTGAATACTTACTGTATGTAACCAATATATTTACATTTTATTTTAATTAGTAAAAATGTATCAAATTTTCTTTTCACTTCATTTTTATTTTTTTGTAGATCAGTGACAAAGAAATCACAATTACATCCATTTCAATCCCACATTGTAATGTAATAAAATGTGAAGAACTACAAGGGGGGGGGGGGGGGGGGGGGGGGGTGAATACTTATGATAGGCGCTGTATGTGTTTGCATATGGAATTCAAAAATGTGAAAATCTTCCACAGTACCATCTCTCTCAATCTACTTCCATGAAATGTGACTCAAACCTGAGTAGGTTTCAAGAAACACATGGAGGTGAAGGTTGGGGAGGAGGGTGAGGAGGGGAAGGAGGGGGAGGAGGGGAAGGAGGGGGAGGAGGGGAAGGAGGGTGAGGAGGGGAAGGAGGGGGAGGGGGGAGGTGAAGGTTGGGGAGGAGGGTGAGGAGGGGAAGGAGGGTGAGGAGGGGAAGGAGGGTGAGGAGGGGAAGGAGGGGGAGGGGGGAGGTGAAGGTTGGGGAGGAGGGGAAGGAGGGTGAGGAGGGGAAGGAGGGGGAGGGGGGAGGTGAAGGT
>NC_048572.1:8547328-8552328 GCF_013265735.2 Oncorhynchus mykiss
CAATAAGCATACAGTAGAGGACATGTGCAGGTTGATTGGTCTGTCAGACACTGTCCCTGATCTTATGGCAGGCAGGAATGTAGTGCGCTGCCAACCCACAGCTCCCACAAGCAAACAGATCACCGAACATTTCGAATCCCACCATACCTTCTCCGCTATGCAATCTGATTTCAGAGCTGGTCATGGGTGCACCTCAGCCACGCTCAAGGTCCTAAACAACATCATAACTGCCATCGATAAGAGACAGTACTGTGCAGCCATCTTCATCAACCTGGCCAAGGCTTTCGACTCTGTCAATCACCACATTCTTATCGGCTGACTCAACAGCCTTGGTTTCTCAAATGACTGCATCGCCTGGTTTACCAACTACTTCTCAGACAGAGTTCAGTGTGTCAAATCGGAGGGCCTGTTGTCCGGACCTCTGGCAATCTCTATGGGGGTGCCACGGGGTTAAATCCTCAGGCCGACTCTTTTCTCTATATACATCAACTATGTCGCTCTTACTGCTGGTGATTCTCTGATCCACCTCTATGCAGACGACACCATTCTGTATACTTCTGGCCCTTTTTTGGACACTGTGTTAACTAACCTCCAGATGAGCTTCAATGCCATACAACTCTCCTTCCGTGGCCTCCAACTGCTCTTAAATGCAAGTAAAACTAAATGCATGCTCTTCAACCGATTGCTGCCCGTCAGGAAGTCCAGGACCCAGTTGCACAGAGAGGGGTTCAGACCCAGGGCCCTGAGCTTAATGATGAGCTTGGGTGGCACTATGGTGTTAAATGCTGAGCTGTAGTCAATGAACAGCCTTCTTACATAGGTATTCCTCTTGTCCAGGTTGGATAGGGCAGCTAGGGCAGCGTGTCTGGTAAGCACTTCATGATGACAGAAGTGAGTGCTACGGGGCGATAGTCATTTACAGTGGGGCAAAAAAGTATTTAGTCAGCCACCAATTGTGCAAGTTCTCCCACTTAAAAAGCTGAGAGAGACCTGTAATTTTCATCATAGGTACACTTCAACTATGACAGACAAAATGAGAAAAAAAATCCAGAAATTCTCTAAAGTGACTTTGGAGACAGCTCGTGGTAGAGAAATGAACATTAAATTATCCAGCTCTGATGGACATTCCTGCAGTCAGCATGCTAATTACAAGCACCCTCAAAACTTGAGACATCTGTATAATTCCCCTTTTATTGTCCCCAGAACAAAGTGCTCCTGTGTAATGATCATGCTGTTTCATCATTTTCTTGATATACCACACCTCCCAAGGGGCCGGCTTACCCTTGGCAAAGGAAATAATGATCACTAACAGGGATCTAAACAGATGTGTGAACAACATTTGAGAGAAATAAGCTTTTTGTACATATGGAACATTTCTGGGATCTTTTATTTCAACTCATAAAACATTAGACCGACACTTTAGATATTGCATTTATATTTTTGTTCAGTGTAGTTCTTTTTTTGGCTGTAGGTAACAATACTAGAAACGTTCTGAGTAAATAATGTACGAAATAACAAAAATTAAACTATATACTGTAAAGTTGACTAGGAGCTAGAAACAGGGCAACGGTGTCTGTTGGGAACCATTTTCTCACATTATTCAGAGTGAAATTGACATTTGAATATCGCACGAAAATTAATATGTAGTCACCCTGTCTTTTCAGTGGTTATCTTCATGGCATTTTTAAATGTAATTATCTGCAATTATATGATGTGGCCCTGTCTTTCCCAGGTGGATCTCCTTCCATTACAACAGAGTTGTATTGTTGTCAGCCTGGCAGTACGTGTGTGTGTGTGTGTGTGTGTGTGTGTGTCTGTGTGTGTGTGTCTGTGTGTGTGTGTGTGTGTGTGTGTGTGTGTGTGTGTGTGTGTGTGTGTGTGTGTGTGTGTGTGTGTGTGTGTGTGTGTGTGTGTGTGTGTGTGTGTGTGTGTGTGTAAATGGAGTGTGTGTGTGTCTGCAGGCTTGGGGGATTCCCTCCTTTTATGTCAGCATTAGTAAAGCACCTCGGCCAGACATTTGGACAACACTCTCCAGACTGTCTGTGTATGCGTGTGTGTGTGTGTATGCGTGTGTGTGTATGCGTGTGTGTGTGTGTGTATGCGTGTGTGTGTGTGTATGCGTGTGTGTGTGTGTATGCGTGTGTGTGTGTATGCGTGTGTGTGTGAGGGGTACTCTGGCACAATGTACATGCTGGGCTTGCCAGGACATGACGGAGGGCCAGGCTGTATCAGAGCAGCCAATAGGAATGTGTCAGTCATCCACACACACACAAACACACACTGCCCAGCACTGCTGCTGGTAATTCAACATGACAGTATAATGAAAGCACTGAGATACTCAGAGGCTTACACTATTGGAAAATAGGGTTCCAAAACGGTTCTACCTGGAACCCAAAGGGTCCTACTTGGAACCAAAAGTTCTACTTGGATCCAAAAAGGTTCTACTTGGAACCAAAAATGTTCTACTTGGAACCAAAAGGTTTCTACTTGGAACCAAAAGCTTCAACCTGGAACCAAAAAGGTTCTACTTACAACCAAAAGGGTTCTCCCTGGAACCAAAAAAGTTTTACTTGGAACCAAAAAGGTCCTAGCTGGAACCCAAAGTGTTATACTTGGAACCAAAAATGTTCTGCTTTGAACCAAAAGGGTCAACCTGGATCCAAAAAGATTCTACTTGGAACCAAAAGGGTTCTACTTGGAACCAAAATGGTTCTACCTGGAACCAAAAAGGTCAACCTGGAACCAAAAGAGTACTACTTGGAACCAAATGGGTTCTACCTGGAATCAATAAGGGTTCTTCAAAGGGTTCTCCAATGGGGACAGCCAAATAACCCTTTTAGGTTATAGATACAATAGCACCTCTAAGAGTGTAGGGTACTACGATCACGTTCTCTGTCAGGTCTGTCCCAAAGCAGCTGCTGAGGATGGTGTGTGTGTGTGCACTGTGTGTGTGCACTGTGTGTGTTTGTGTGAATGTATGTGTGTGTGTGTGTGTGTGAATAAGCATTTTATGTATGTGTCTCTGCGTTTTTGTGCATGTTGTGTGTGCCTACGTGCCTAATAGGAGCCAATTATATCTGTGAGGAGCTCCAATTGACAGGGTATATTGTTTATGAATGAGGATCAGCGTAAGTAGCCATGCCAGACGGTTATCAATTCTGTTGGTTTCAGACCCCGAGCCCAGTTGGCTTGGGTTACACCAGACTGGCACGCACGCACACACACACACACACACACACACACACACACACACACACACACACACACACACACACACACACACACACACACACACACACACACACACACACACACACACAGGACAGACAGACAGACAGACAGACAGACAGACAGACAGACAGACAGACAGACAGACAGACAGACAGACAGACAGACAGACAGACAGACAGACAGACACACACACACACACACACACACACACACACACACACACACACACACACACACACACACACACACACACACACACACACACACAGGACGGACAGACAGACAGACAGACAGACAGACACACACACACACACACGGAGACAGACACACAGACACACACACACACACGGAGACAGACACACACGGAGACAGACACACACACACACACACGGAGACAGACACACACACACACACGGAGACAGACACACACAGCACGAGTAGCTTCCAACTACAGAAGAAGCTATTATTACAACACTGCAGTGTTTTCCTGTTTCCAAAATGGATATCAACATATCAGACTGCACAAGAACAGGGGATTTAGGGCCTGTCTGTCAGAGGAAACACAAAGAAATAGCTTCATGTGTTCCCCTCGTTGATTATAGATGTAGACATAGGTCACAATATCAACCAAGATGGAGTGTTTTAGTCTGTTCATAGATTCCTGCACAGTGCCCTCTCAGACGTATATCAGGACCCTTATTCATGCATCGTCTCAGAGTAGGAGTGCTGGTCTAGGATCAGGTCTCTCCCTGTCTATATAGTATATAATTCATTAATGATCGAAAATGTGAAACTGATCTTAGATCTGTCTAATACAGTCTGTGCTGTATTTCACCCTTTTCCATTACCTGAAGGATTCCTCTGGTGAACTTTTTGTTGGTCCTTGTTCTGTCCCAGACCGTCTCATTTAGGCTAATTGTCAGGACGATATGTGCAGTGTTTTGGTTGAATCGTTCGCTATTGGTTTCACTGACAGATGTTGGCATTTGAATGTGAAACCTCTGGGGATCAGGTCATACCGTAGGGCTGAGGTGAACAAATTATGTTGACAAACGTGCATGATATTCATTTTCTTTACAACAGCCTCTAAACACTGTGAGAGTTGACTAAGCCCCGCTAATAATAACCGACAGAAAGGGGCATCTTTAAAAAACACATTTTTTTTTCTCATTTAAATCCCAGATCATTTTAATCCTTCCCACTTCCACATTCCCAGTCTGGATGGAAGGTGTTAATCTGTGGGTAAGTGAGATGGTATTCGCTGCTCTCTCCCTGATGTCTCCCTGGGGATCAGCTTGGCCGTCACTAGGCCTTGGCTATCCCAGATTAATTAGCGACCAAGGTCCCAATGGAGACATTAGGGAGCTCAGCATTGGTCAAACACTAACGCTACTAGCCACCAAAGCCATTAACACTCTGGAAGCTTGGCAGTAGGCACATTCACAGGTAGGCTATTCTAATTGTCATTGCTAATGGTTTTAGCCAATGAAGCCGCTACACTTTGGAGACTTGGAGCATTCACAGCTAGGCTATTTTAATTAAACACGACGTAGCGGAGGTGTTTTGAATCATGCTTTTATGATTAGGTAGCCCTTAGACACTCGATTGTCACCCATTAGTGCCAAGCCCTTTCAAACATCCTCTACTAATGGTAATCTATACACAGAGTGCTGGGAGCTACACACTCCTTTCATACAGGAACTAGTTGAAGGGGGAAAAGTGTTGAAAAAATACATTTATTTTGGTTTTAACATTTAACACCCAGCAGC
>NC_048572.1:8557328-8562328 GCF_013265735.2 Oncorhynchus mykiss
TTCACTTCACTTTGGTGATGCACTCCTTCCCTTTACCTCCCCCCTCCCTCCACCTCCCTCCCTCCCTTTACATCACTCCCTACCTTTACCTCCCTCCCTTTACCTCCCTCCCAACAACCCTCAATCCTTCTTTACTCTCACCTTCCATCTGCCAGTATTATTTTGAAGTCACAGCCCACAACAGATATTCAATAGTAATGAGATGTTAATGAGATATTAATGAGATGTTAATGGTATGTTAATGATCTGTTAATGAGATGCCTTTTGAATTTTTGGGCTCCTTTTAGATCTCTCTCACTTCGTTAATGATAAACTGTGTGGGTGTGTGTGTGTGTGTGTGTGTGTGTGTGTGTGTGTGTGTCATGGTGACGGTCTTTTCCTGTCCCCGGTAATGTCCCTTCACTGAGCTGGGGCAGAGATGGGGTTGGGGAATGGGGTAGTAGTGGACGGGGTAGTAGTGGACGTGGGTATTAGAGGAAGAGGTAGTAGTAGACGGGGTAGTAGAAGACGAGGTAGTAGAAGACGAGGTAGTAGAGGACGGGGTAGTAGTCGACCGGGGTAGTAGTGGACGGGGTAGTAGAGGACGGGGTAGTAGTGGACGGGGTAGTAGTGGACGGGGTAGTAGAGGACGGGGTAGTAGAGGACGGGGTAGTAGTCGACCGGGGTAGTAGAGGACGGGGTAGTAGTGGACGGGGTAGTAGAGGACGGGGTAGTAGTGGACGGGGTAGTAGTCGACCGGGGTAGTAGTGGACGAGGTAGTAGAGGACGGGGTAGTAGTGGACGGGGTAGTAGTGGACGGGGTAGTAGAGGACGGGGTAGTAGAGGACGGGGTAGTAGTCGACCGGGGTAGTAGAGGACGGGGTAGTAGTGGACGGGGTAGTAGAAGACGAGGTAGTAGAGGACGGGGTAGTAGTCGACGGGGTAGTAAAAGACGAGGTAGTAGAGGACGGGGTAGTAGTGGACGGGGTAGTAGAGGAAGGGGTAGTAGAGGACGGGGTAGTAGAGGAAGGGGTAGTAGAGGACGGGGTAGTAGAGGAAGGGGTAGTAGAGGACGGGGTAGTAGGGGACGCGGTAGTAGAGGAAGGGGTAGTAGGGGAAGGGGTAGTAGTGGACAAGGGTAGTAGGAGAAGGGGTAGTAGAGGACGGGGTAGTAGAGGAAGGGGTAGTAGAGGACGGGGTAGTAGGGGAAGGGGTAGTAGGGGAAGGGGTTGTAGAGGAAGGGGTAGTAGAGGAAGGGGTAGTAGAGGACGGGGTAGTAGAGGAAGGGGTAGTAGAGGACGGGGTAGTAGGGGAAGGGGTAGTAGTGGACGGGGTAGTAGAGGAAGGGGTAGTAGAGGACGGGGTAGTAGAGGAAGGGGTAGTAGAGGACGGGGTAGTAGAGGATGGGGTAGTAGAGGAAGGGGTAGTAGAAAGAAGGGTAGTAGGTGACAGGGTCGAAGAAGACGGGGTAATAGGGGACTGGGTAGTACACTAATCAGAGGCCTCATTCTCTGGGTCTCATTACACGACAGACAGCTGGCTGGTAGACTGCTGTAGACTGGTCCTCTCCTCCTCAGACTGCCTCTACCCTCTGTCTACTCCCTGCTGGGGCTTCATTTAACTATTCTATTTAATCGTCCCTTCAAATGATGTTGCATCAAGGGATTAAGGTTTCATGTGAGGAGAACAGGCCCACTGCAGGTGACACATCCACCTCCTCTCTCTCTCTCTCTCTCTCTCTCTCTCTCTCTCTCTCTCTCTCTCTCCATCTTTTCCAGATTTGAATAGATTTCTTCCCCCCCCCCTTCCTGAAGAAGTTCCTGATCAAAACAAGACCCTATCTCCTCTCTTACCTGCTAGGGGGTCTCCAGGGTCGCTGCTGTCACCAGCCCTGTGTCAGAGAGACATGAGCATAGCTCTATCCCACCATTCCTCCTTCTTTCTTTTACCCCACATCCTCTCAGATCACTCTGGGTATTCATTCCTTGGAGGAATACTCTCTGCTCTTCTCTATCCTTTGGTTTACAGATTCTCAAAGGTGTGTCAGCCTCCTTTATTCCAGCCCCGGCCTCATCCTCCTCCTCATCCCAGCCCCTCTTTATCCTCCTAATCCAACCCCCCTCCTCATCCTCCTGATCCCAGCCCCCTCCTCATCCTCCTCATCCCAGCCCCTTCTCATCCATCTCATCCCAGCCCCTTCCTCATTCCAGCCCCCTCCTCATCCTCATCCTCCTCATCCCAGCCCCCTCCTCATCCTCCTCCTCATCACAGCCCTTCCTCATCCTCCTCATTCCAACCCCCTCCTCATCCCAGCCGCCTCTTCATTCCAGCCCCGTCCTCATCCAATCCCCCTCCTCATCCTCATCCCAGCCCCTTCTCATCCTCCTCATCCCAGCTCCTCCTCATCCTCCTACTCATCCCAGCCCCCTCCTCTTCCCAGCCCCCTCCTCATCCCAGCCCCTTCCTCATCCTCATCCCAGCACCTTCTCATCCTCCCCAGCCCTCTCCTCATCCTCCTCCTCATCCCAGCCCCCTCCTCATCCTCCTGCTCATCCCAGCCCCTCCTCATCCCAGCCCCTCCTCATCCCTCTACTCATCCCAGAACCCTACTCTTCCTGCCCCGTCCTCATCCAAGCCCCCTCCTCATTCTCCTCATCCCAGCCCCCTCCTCATACTCCTCATCCCAGTCCCTCCTCATCCTCCTCATCCCAGCCCCCTCCTCATCCTCCTCAACCCAGCCTCCACCTCATCCAAGCCACCTCCTCATCCTCCTCAGCCCCCTCCTCATCCTCATCCCAGCCCCTCCTCATCCTCCTCATCCAAACCCCCTCCTCATCCTCCTCGTCCCAGCCCCTCCTCATCCTCCTCAAACGAACCCCTCCTCATCCTCCTCATCCTCTTCATTTGCTTTCCTTCCTTCCCCCCTGCCTGCTTGTTCATATGCAGAGGAGGGGAACGCTGCAGCGGCAGTAGCATCCGCAACATCCTTAGCAGCAAGGCACACTACAAAAGAGCCGATCTCTGACGGTAAGCATCAAGAGGTCGTTGACAGAATAAGGGCGTCGGTGAGATTACGATCTGAGATGAGAGAGAGATGCTCGACTCTTTTTCTTTTACCTCCAAGGATAAATCAAGCCAGTCGTTTGACACATGTCGACTGATGGCATCTTCTGACTGGGATGGCACACATATGCATAGACTCCCCCCCCCCCCCCCCCCCCCCCCCCCACTCACACACACAGACACACACACTTCTGCCTTCTAATCGCTAATCCTCCTGAGAGCTAGGGCTCCTTTCCTCTCCGTCTTTCCTTTCTTCCTTGACAACGCCTCAACAACACCTCGCCACCCTCCCTAGCGATTTACATTTCAAAACATCTGACGGTCCATTAAAAAAAAACGGTCAATAAACGAGGCCCCTCTTTCATCAGCCAACCTCACACCGTGCCGAGGCACTGGTTACGTTCCCTAGGTGGTGCACTACTGTTGACCAGGGCCCATAGCTACTCATATAGAGACGCAGGCAATACAGCACAGTGTCAATGATTAAAAGGGTGTGTGGTAGTGAATTTAGAGAGGCCATTGAATCGTTAGTTGGTTTGCATGTTATGTTCCCCGGATCCTCCTGTCCTTGCTCTTATCGTATGTTTATTATCTGGGGGGGGGGGGGGGGGCACCAACACTTTGCACTGCCTAGCACTGACACACTGAACACCCACGTAGCCCAGGGGGGGCAGCAGTTCCGGGGCCCCATGCATCTGTCATCGATGTCTATTTAAAAAAAATATATATATATATATATATATATACTGTATATATATACAGTACCAGTCAAACGTTTGGACACACCTACTCAAGGGTTTTCTTTATTTTTTACTGTTTTCTACATTGAAGAATTCTAGTGAAGACATCAAAACTATGAAATAGTTGGAATCATGTAGTAACCAAAAAAGTGTTACGCAAATCAAAATAGATTTTAGATTCTTCAGAGTAACCACCCTTTTGTTTTGATGACAGCTTTGCACACTCTTGGCATTCTCTCAACCATCTTCATCTGGAATGCTTTTCCAACAGTCTTGAAACAGTTCTCACATATGTTGAGCACTTGTTTGCTGCTTTTCCTTCACTCTGTGGTCCAACTCATCCCAAACCATCTCAATTGGGTTGAGGTTGGGTGATTGTGGAGGCCAGGTCATCTGATGCAGCACTCCATCACTCTCCTTCTTGGTCAAATAGCCCTTACACAGCCTGGAGGTGTGTTGGGTCATTGTCCTGTTGAAAAACAAATAACAGTCCCACTGAGCTCAAACATGATGGGATGGACCATGCTGGTTAAGCGTGCCTTGAATTTGATATAAATCACTGACAGTGTCACCTGCAAAGCACCCCCACACCATCACACCTCCTCCTCCTCCATGCTTCACGGTGGGAACCACACATGCAGAGAACATCCATTCACCTACTCAGCATCTCACAAAGACACAGCGGTTGGAACCAACAATCTCAAATTTGGACTCATTAGACCAAAGGACCGATTTCTACCGGTCTAATGTCCATTGCTCATGTTTCTTGGCCCAAGCAAGTCTCTTCTTATTATTGGTGTCCTATAGTAGTTGTTTCTTTGCAGCAATTCAACCATGAAGGCCTGATTCACTCAGTCTCCTCTAAACAGTTGCATGTTGAGATGTATCTGTTACTTCATCTATTTTGGCTGCAATCTGAGACTGGTAACTCAAATGAACTTCTCCTCTGCAGCAGGTATTTCTGGGTCTTTCATTCCTATGGTGGTCCTCATGAGAGTCAGTTTCATCATAGCGCTTGATGGTTTTTGCGACTGCACTTGAAGAAACGTTCAAAGTTCTTGAAATGTTACGTATTGACTGACCTTCATGTCTTAAAGTAATGATGGACTGTAATTTTTCTTTGCTTATTTGAGCTGTTCATGCCATAATACGGACTTGGTCTTTTACCAAATAGGGCTATCTTCTGTATACCACCCCTAGCTTGACACACCATAACTG
>NC_048572.1:8567328-8574828 GCF_013265735.2 Oncorhynchus mykiss
ATGGTGATGGTGATGGTGGTGGTGTTGGGGATGTTGATGGTGGTGGTGATGGTGGTGGTGGTGGTGATGGTGGTGGTTGTGATGGTGGTGGTGATGGTGGTGGTGGTGGTGGTGTTGGGGATGTTGATGGTGGTGGTGTTGATGTTGATGGTGGTGGTGATGGTGGTGGTGATGGTGGTGGTGGTGGTGGTGGTGGTAGTTGTGGTGATGGTGATGGTGGTGGTGGTGGTGGGGATGGTGGTGGTGGTGGTGGTGATGGTGATGGTGGTGATGGTGATGGTGTTGGTGGTGGTGGTGGTAGTTGTGGTGATGGTGATGGTGGTGGTGGTGGTGGTGGTGGTGGTGGTGGGGATGGTGGTGGTGATGGTGGTGATGGTGATGGTGATGGTGGTGGTGGTGGGGGTGATGGGGGTGGTGATGGTGGTGTTGGTGGTGATGGTGGTGGTGGATGGTCTTACAGAACACCAGAGTTTTCTGCGTTGTTGTGCAGATCACCTCTTTTTCAATACAATAAGTATTATCTGTGTTCATTCAGAATGCGATTTCCAGGGTCACTGCTGGCTTAAATACTGACCTGCTATGCCTTTGATAAACTTAATGAATATAATTTGTGCTTCAATGCAGACGCATGGCGTTGTCATTGTCCTCTCCACACCTGCCGTGTGATGCCAGGAAACTATGTTCCTTCCTTTGTTCTCAAACACACAATGCCCCCAGATCCCTCCCTTCTTCTCCTCTCTAGCCTCAGCTCAGAGCTCAATACCTGTATCCTACCGTCCTGTCTGCCTCTGTTGAGTACTGCAGTCAGACACACAAAGGAGAAATAATCTTCCTAACTAAGCTTCTCTTCTCTGGAATCCTGCATCTATATGAGCGGACTAAATCTGCCAGTTTGAAGAAAGTGAATATGCTTTTTTGTAACATGGTAACTTCAGTTGGAATCTAAGAAGTAAGGCCTGTGGAACACAAGACACAAGACTCTATTGGTACATCACTGCAGTTATTTGGGAAGTGGAACATACTAAATTAAAGACTCTATTTGTTTATCACTGCAGTTTTTTTGGGAAATGAGATAAAGCAAAATAACATAACTGCTTTAGAAATATAATATAACTGCTTTCCATCCCCCCTTCTCTCCACCCCCCCCCTCCTCTCCATCCCCCCTTCCTCTCCATTCCCCTCCTCTCCACCCCCCCTCTGCTCCATCCTCCTCTCCATCCACCTCCTCTCCACCCCCCCTCTCCATCCACCTCCTCTCCACCCCCCCTCTCCATTCCCCTCCTCTCCATCCACCTCCTCTCATCCCCTTCCTCTCCACCCCCCCTCTCCACCTCCCCTCTCCATCCCCCTCTCCATCCCCCCTCTCCATCCCTCCTCTCCATCCCCCTCCTTTCCATCCCCTTCCTCTCCACCCCCCCTCTCCATCCCCTCTCCATCCCCCCTCTCCATCCCTCCTCTCCATCCCCCTCCTTTCCATCCCCCTCTGCTCCATCCTCCTCTCCACCCCCCCTCTCCATCCCCCTCCTCTCCACCCCCCTTCTGCTCCATCCTCCTCTCCATCCCCCTCCTCTCCACCCCCCTCTCCATCCCCCTCCTCTCCACCCCCTTCTCCATTCCCCTCCTTTCCATCCCCCTCTGCTCCATCCTCCTCTCCAGCCACCTCCTCTTCATCCCCCCTCTCCATCCCCCTCCTCTCCACCCCCCTTCTCCATCCCCCTCCTTTCCATCCCCCTCTGCTCCATCCTCCTCTCCATCCACCTCCTCTCCATCCCCTTCCTCTCCATCCCCCTCCTTTCCATCCCCCTCTGCTCCATCCTCCTCTCCATCCACCTCCTCTCCATCCCCTTCCTCTCTATCCCCCTCCTTTCCATCCCCCTCTGCTCCATCCTCCTCTCCATCCACCTCCTCTCCATTCCCCTCCTCTCCACCCCCCCTCTCCATCCCCCTCCTTTCCATCCCCCTCTGCTCCATCCTCCTCTCCAGCCACCTCCTCTTCATCCACCCTCTCCATCCCCCTCCTCTCCACCCCCTTCTCTATCCCCCTCCTTTCCATCCCCCTCTGCTCCATCCTCCTCTCCATCCACCTCCTCTCCATCCCCTTCCTCTCCATCCCCCTCCTTTCCATCCCCCTCTGCTCCATCCTCCTCTCCATCCACCTCCTCTCCATCCCCTTCCTCTCCATCCCCCTCCTTTCCATCCCCCTCTGCTCCATCCTCCTCTCCATCCACTTCCTCTCCATCCCTCCTCTCCATCCCCCTCCTTTCCATCCCCCTCTGCTCCATCCTCCTCTCCATCCCCCCTCTCCATCCTCCTCTCCATCCACCTCCTCTCCATCCCCCTCCTTTCCATCCTCCTCTCCATCCCCCTCTGCTCCATCCTCCTCTCCAGCCACCTCCTCTTCATCCCCCTCCTCTCCATCCTCCTCTCCATCCCCCTCTGCTCCATCCTCCTCTCCAGCCACCTCCTCTTCATCCCCCCTCTCCATCCACAGCCAGCAGCCTCCCATCACCATTATTTGTTTGACATTCACTACATCTGTTATGTTAAGTGACTGTAATGTAGGTGACATTGTCACAAAACTCCTTTAATGCAGCCCTGGTTGACCTTTGTGTCTGTAAGAGGGACCTCAGAGGGGCGCAGAGGGCCCCTGCTACACAAGCACTCTCACACACACACACACACACACAGAGGAACCATAACCACTGTCTTCTCACAGCTGCATCATTGTCAAGGATCGTTCCTCTCTTCACGTGATTAATTACGGTCTGATCACTAAATCTAAATCTGATTAATTGGAGACGTTGAATGCCTCCCAAATTGCACCTTATTATGTAGTGCACTAGGCCCATAGAGCTCAGGTCAAAATGAGTTGACTGTATAGGGAACAGGGTTTCATTTGGGACGTAGCCATCATCCTCTATTCCTCTGTTTAATGTACACGTTGTTCATCTCAACAAGTACATTTACAATCCCTTAATACTGGCACATACAACACTACTATAGCCTTAGTTCCCTGGTCCTACCACCATAGTTCCCTGGTCCTACCACCATAGTTCCCTGGTCCTACCACCATAGATCCCTGGTCTTACCACCATAGTTCCCTGGTTCTACCACCATAGTTCCCTGGTCCTACCACCATAGTTCCCTGGTCTTACCACCATAGTTCCCTGGTTCTACCACCATAGTTCCCTGGTCCTACCACCATAGTTCCCTGGTCCTACCACCATAGTTCCCTGGTCCTACCACCATAGTTCCCTGGTCTTACCACCATAGTTCCCTGATCCTACCACCATAGTTCCCTGGTCCTACCACCATAGTTCCCTGGTCTTACCACCATAGTTCCCTGGTCCTACCACCATAGTTCCCTGGTCCTACCACCATAGTTCCCTGGTCTTACCACCATAGTTCCCTGGTCTTACCACCATAGATAGCTTCCTGGTCCTACCACCATAGTTCCCTGGTCTTACCACCATAGTTCCTTGGTCCTACCACCATAGTTCCCTGATCCTACCACCATAGATCCCTGGTCTTACCATCATAGTTCTCTGGTCTTACCACCCTAGTTCCCTGGTTCTACCACCATAGTTCCCTGGTTCTACCACCATAGTTCCCTGGTTCTACCACAATAGCTCCCTGGTCCTACCACCATAGTTCCCTGGTTGTACCACCATAGTTCCCTGGTTCTACCACAATAGCTCCCTGGTCCTACCACCATAGCTTCCTGATCCTACCACCACAGTTCCCTGATCCTACCACCATAGTTCCCTGGTCTTACCACCATAGCTTCCTGATCCTACCACCATAGTTCCCTGGTCCTACCACCATAGCTCCCTGATCCTATCCCCATAGTTCCCTGGTCTTACCACCATAGTTCCCTGGTCTTACCACCATAGTTCCCTGGTCCTACCACCATAGTTCCCTGGTCCTACCACCATAGTTCCCTGGTCTTACCACCATAGTTCCCTGATCCTACCACCATAGTTCCCTGGTCCTACCACCATAGTTCCCTGGTCTTACCACCATAGTTCCCTGGTCCTACCACCATAGTTCCCTGGTCCTACCACCATAGTTCCCTGGTCTTACCACCATAGTTCCCTGGTCTTACCACCATAGATAGCTTCCTGGTCCTACCACCATAGTTCCCTGGTCTTACCACCATAGTTCCTTGGTCCTACCACCATAGTTCCCTGATCCTACCACCATAGATCCCTGGTCTTACCATCATAGTTCTCTGGTCTTACCACCCTAGTTTCCTGGTTCTACCACCATAGTTCCCTGGTTCTACCACCATAGTTCCCTGGTTCTACCACAATAGCTCCCTGGTCCTACCACCATAGTTCCCTGGTTGTACCACCATAGTTCCCTGGTTCTACCACAATAGCTCCCTGGTCCTACCACCATAGCTTCCTGATCCTACCACCACAGTTCCCTGATCCTACCACCATAGTTCCCTGGTCTTACCACCATAGCTTCCTGATCCTACCACCATAGTTCCCTGGTCCTACCACCATAGCTCCCTGATCCTATCCCCATAGTTCCCTGGTCTTACCACCATAGTTCCCTGGTCTTACCACCATAGTTCCCTGGTTCTACCACCATAGTTCCCTGGTTCTACCACCATAGTTCCCTGGTTCTACCACAATAGCTCACTGGTCCTACCACCATAGGTCCCTGGTCCTAGTTCTCTGGTCTTACCACCACAGTTCCCTGGTCCTACCACCATAGTTCCCTGGTCTTACCACCATAGTTCCCTGGTCCTACCACCATAGTTCCTTGGTCCCAGTTCCCTGGTCCTACCACCATAGTTCCCTGGTCTTACCACCATAGCTCCCTGGTCCTACCACCATAGGTCCCTGGTCCTAGTTCCCTGGTCTTACCACCACAGTTCCCTGGTCCTACCACCATAGTTCCCTGGTCTTACCACCATAGTTCCCTGGTTCTACCACCATAGTTCCCTGGTCCTACCACCATAGTTCCCTGGTCTTACCACCATAGCTCCCTGGTCCTACAACCATAGGTCCCTGGTCCTAGTTCCCTGGTCTTACCACCACAGTTCCCTGGTCCTACCACCATAGTTCCCTGGTCTTACCACCATAGTTCCCTGGTTCTACCACCATAGTTCCCTGGTCCTACCACCATAGCTCCCTGGTCCTACCACCATAGCTCCCTGGTCCTAGTTCCCTGGTTTTACCACCACAGTTCTCTGGTCTTACCACCATAGTTCCCTGGTTCTACCACCATAGTTCCCTGGTCCTACCACCATAGTTCCTTGGTCCTACCACCATAGTTCCCTGATCCTACCACCATAGTTCCCTGATCCTACCACCATAGTTCCTTGGTCCTACCACCATAGTTCCTTGGTCCTACCACCATAGTTCCCTGGTCCTACCACCATAGTTCCCTGATCCTACCACCATAGTTCCTTGGTCCTACCACCATAGTTTTTTGGTCCTACCATTATAGTTCCTTGGTCCTACCACCATAGTTCCCTGGTCCTACCACCATAGTTCCCTGGTCCTACCACCATAGTTCCCTGATCCTACCACCATAGTGCCTTGGTCCTACCACCATAGTTCCTTGGTCCTACCACCATAGTTCCTTGGTCCTACCTCCATAGTTCCTTGGTCCTACCACCATAGTTCCTTGGTCCTACCACCATAGTTCCCTGGTCTTACCAACATAGTTCCCTGGTCCTACCACCATAGTTCCCTGGTCTTACCAACATAGTTCCCTGGTCCTACCACCATAGTTCCTTGGTCCTACCACCATAGTTCCCTGGTCTTACCAACATAGTTCCCTGGTCTTACCAACATAGTTCCCTGGTCCTACCACCATAGTTCCTTGGTCCTACCACCATAGTTCCCTGGTCTTACCAACATAGTTCCCTGGTCTTACCAACATAGTTCCCTGGTCCTACCACCATAGTTCCTTGGTCCTACCACCATAGTTCCCTGGTCTTACCACCATAGTTCCCTGGTCTTACCAACATAGTTCCCTGGTCCTACCACCATAGTTCCTTGGTCCTACCAACATAGTTCCCTGGTCTTACCAACATAGTTCCCTGGTCCTACCACCATAGTTCCTTGGTCCTACCACCATAGTTCCCTGGTCTTACCAACATAGTTCCTTGGTCCTACCACCATAGTTCCTTGGTCCTACCACCATAGTTCCCTGGTCTTACCAACATAGTTCCCTGGTCCTACCACCATAGTTCCTTGGTCCTACCAACATAGTTCCCTGGTCTTACCAACATAGTTCCCTGGTCCTACCACCATAGTTCCTTGGTCCTACCACCATAGTTCCTTGGTCCTACCACCATAGTTCCCTGGTCTTACCAACATAGTTCCCTGGTCCACCATCTTTATATCAGAGAAACAACACCATCTGCCGTCAAGGAGGGATTTGTGTGTATGTGTTATTAATGTGTGTACTGTGTGTGTATGTGTTCATGTAGGTACTGTCTGCCTCTGCCCCTATGTACACAGGTGTGTACAGTTTGTACATAAGGCGTTCCACGCTAGGGTGTACCTACTATTACAACACCCTTGCAATTAACACACTCACGGACAAGCCTAAAAACACACACACACTCACTCCCCTCCCCAGGTACCCAGATTCCAGTCCTAAGTGGTTGTTGTTAAACTCCAGAGCTGTCAGTCCTCTAATAGGTCAGCCAGCTGTGTCACACAGAGAAATGGTCCCTCCCCTCCCCATGACAGCTGGCTTACAGAACATGGGGCTTTTCTTCCTGTAACACCACCTAGGAACTACTGAGTGGTCTGCTAGAGGAATGTGTTGAGAGTGACACCAGTACTAAAGCAAAGAAAATAGAGTGAGGTCTAAGGTCAGGTGGCTGTTTGCCTGGGGCCATAGGACTCAATAGGGGGTTGAATGGAAGGATAGAATGGAGGGAGGAAGGGAGGGGTGAAGGAGTGACCGAGGGGTGAAGGAGTGACTGAGGGGTGAAGGAGTGACCGAGGGGTGAAGGAGTGACCGAGGGGTGAAGGAGTGACCCCGGGTTGAAGGAGTGACTGAGGGTTGAAGGAGTGACGAAGGGGTGAAGGAGTGACAAAGGGGTGAAGGAGTGACAAAGGGGTGAAGGAGTGACGAAGGGGTGAAGGAGTGACCGAGGGGTGAAGGAGTGATGAAGGAGTGACTGAGGGTTGAAGGAGTGACAAAGGGGTGAAGGAATGACGAAGGGGTGAAGGAGTGACCCCGGGTTGAAACGAGTGACTGAGGGTTGAAGGAGTGACTGAGGGCTGAAGGAGTGATGAAGGAGTGAAGGAGTGACGAAGGGGTGAAGGAGTGATGAAGGGGTGAAGGAGTGACCGAGGGGTGAAGGAGTGACGAAGGGGTGAAGGAGTGACTGAGGGGTGAAGGAGTGACCGAGGGGTGAAGGAGTGATGAAGGAGTGAAGGAGTGACTGAGAGGTGAAGGAGTGACGAAGGGGTGAAGGAGTGACTGAGGGGTGAAGGAGTGACGAAGGGGTGAAGGAGTGAC
>NC_048572.1:8577328-8597328 GCF_013265735.2 Oncorhynchus mykiss
ACACACAGACAGTACATTTGTACTGACTACACACCAACACACATACAGTACAGTTATACTGACTACACACCAACGCACATACAGTACATTTATACTGACTACACACCCACACACATACAGTACATTTAAACTGACTACACACCAACACACATACAGTACATTTATACTGACTACACACCAACACACATACAGTACATTTACACTGACTACACACCAACACACATACAGTACAGTTATACTGACTACACACCAACACACATACAGTACATTTGTACTGACTACACACCAACACACATACAGTACATTTACACTGACTACACACCCACACCAACACACATACAGTACATTTATACTGACTACACACCAACACCAACACACATACAGTACATTTTTACTGACTACACACCCACACATACAGTACATTTATACTGACTACACACCCACACATACAGTACATTTTTACTGACTACACACCCACACCCACCCACATACAGTACAGTACATCTATACTGACTACACACCCACACATACAGTACATCTATACTGACTACACACCCACACCAACACACCCAATGACTACAGACCCACATCAACACACATACAGTACATTTATACTGACTACACACCAACACACATAGAGTACATTTATACTGACTACACACCCACACCAACACACCCAATGACTACACACCCACACCAACACACATACAGTACATTTATACTGACTACACACCCACACATACAGTACATTTATACTGACTACACACCCACACATACAGTACATTTATACTGACTACACACCCACACATACAGTACATTTGTACTGACTACACACCAACACACATACAGTACATTTATACTGACTACACACCAACACACATACAGTACATTTATACTGACTACACACCAACACTTATACAGTACATTTATACTGACTACACACCAACAAACATACAGTACATTTAGACTGACTACACACCCACACACATACAGTACATTTGTACTGACTACACACCAACACACATACAGTACATTTATACTGACTACACACCAACACACATATAGTACATTTATACTGACTACACACCAACACACATACAGTACATTTGTACTGACTACACACCAACACACATACAGTACATTTATACTGACTACACACCAACACACATACAGTACATTTATACTGACTACACACCAACACACATACAGTACATTTATACTGACTACACACCAACACACATACAGTACATTTACACTGACTACACACCCACACATACAGTACATTTATACTGACTACACACCCACACATACAGTACATTTATACTGACTACACACCCACACATACAGTACATTTGTACTGACTACACACCAACACACATACAGTACATTTATACTGACTACACACCAACACACATACAGTACATTTATACTGACTACACACCAACACTTATACAGTACATTTATACTGACTACACACCAACAAACATACAGTACATTTAGACTGACTACACACCCACACACATACAGTACATTTGTACTGACTACACACCAACACACATACAGTACATTTATACTGACTACACACCAACACACATATAGTACATTTATACTGACTACACACCAACACACATACAGTACATTTGTACTGACTACACACCAACACACATACAGTACATTTATACTGACTACACACCAACACACATACAGTACATTTATACTGACTACACACCAACACACATACAGTACATTTATACTGACTACACACCAACACACATACAGTACATTTACACTGACTACACACCAACACACATACAGTACATTTATACTGACTACACACCCACACACATAGAGTACATTTATACTGACTACACACCAACACACATACAGTACAGTTATACTGACTACACACCAACACACATACAGTACATTTATACTGACTACACACCAACACACATACAGTACATTTACACTGACTACACACCAACACACATACAGTACATTTATACTGACTACACACCCACTCAAATACAATCAGCATATTTGTTGCTGCTACTCTGTTTATCATATCTCCTGATGCCTAGTCACCTTAAACCCTATACATATCTACCTCTATTGAGCCAGTATCCTTGAACATTATAAATATGGTACTGGAACTGACCCTGTGTATACACTGAACCAAATACAACAATTTCAAACATTTTACTGAGTTACAGTTCATATGAGGAAACCAGTCAATTTAAATGAATCCATTAGGTCCTAATCTTTGGATTTCACATGACTGGGCAATACAGATATGCATCTGTTGGTCACAGATACCTTAAAAGAAATGGGCCTCACAATGGGCCTCAGGATCTCGTCACAGTATTTCTGTGCATTCAAATTGCCGATCGATAAAATGCAATTGTGTTCAATGTACGTTGCTTATGCCTGCCCAAACCATAACCCCACTGCCACCATTTTTATTTTCTTAGGCAAGAACAAATTCTTATTTTCAATGACGGCCTACCCCGGCCAAACCTGGAATATGCTGGGACAATTGCACGTCGCCCTATGGGACTCCCAATCACAGCCGTATGTGATACAGCCTGGACTTGAACCAGGGACTGTAGTGACTCCTCTTGCACTGAGATGCAGTGCCTTAGACTGCTGCGCCACTCGGGAGCCACCATGGGGTAGTCTGTTTACAACGTTGACATCAGCAAACAGCTCGCCCACATGATGCCATGCGCGTGGTCTACGGTTGTGAGGCCGGTTGGACTTATTGCCAAATTCTCTAAAATGGCTTGTGATAGAGAAATGAACATTCAATTCTATTGCAACAGCTCTGGTGGACATTCCTGCAGTCAGCATGCCAATTGCAAGCTCCTTTAAAACTAGAGACATCTGTGACACTGTGTTAACAAAGAGACACACACCACCCCCTCGAGCTTACCGAACGCTGTCGTTCTGTCCTGCGTAGAAAAACTATCTAGAATATTATCCATGTCCTTGTCAAGCCATGATTCCGAGAAACATAGGATTTTACAGTTCTTCAGGTCCCATTGATAGGATAGCTCTCGAAAGGGGCTCGTCCAGTTTGTTTTCATTGGTCAACAGAGTGGAGGGTAGAGGCGGTTTATTTATTTACTCGTCGCCATAGTTTCATCAGGGTGCCCTCACGTCGTCTTCTGTATCACCACCTCTTTCTCTCCTGAGTGTCGGGGATCAGGGCCTGGTCCGAGGTGAGCCTGTGATTCATTGAAGTAAACATCTTCATCCAAATTCATGATCTCTGTTCTGATATCCAAAAGCTCTTTTTCGGTAATAGGAAACAATTGAGGAAACATTATGAACAAAAAAAGTGCAAAAAAAACCCCACAAAATAGCAGAGTTGGTCAGGAGCCAGTGAAATGTCCGCTGTACATTCCAGCGCCATTCTCAAGTCAGATGGACTCCATCCTAAAATAAGAAAGAAAATAAGTAGCTAATGTACAATAATGCAGAGAGAGAAAGAGAGAGAGAGAGAGAGAGAGAGAGAGAGAGAGAGAGAGAGAGAGAGAGAGAGAGAGAGACAGAGAGAGAGAGAGAGAGAGCGAGAGATGTAGAGAGAGAGAGAGAAGGGTGAGAGAGTGCCATCACAGCAGCAATATTTGTGACCTGTTGCCACAAGAAAAGGGCAACCAGCAAAGAACAAACATCATTGTAAATACAACCCATAATTATGCTTATTTATTTTCCCTTGTGTACTTTAACCATTAGTACATTGTTACAACACTGTATATATATATAATATGACATTTGTAATGTCTTTATTGTTTTGAAACTTCTGTATGTGTGATGTTTACTGTTAATTTTTATTGTTTATTTCACTTTATATATTATCTACCTCACTTGCTTTGGCAATGTTAACACATGTTTCCCATGCCAATAAAGCCCTTGAATTGAATTGAATTGAGAGAAGCAGAGAAAGACAGAGAGAGGGACAGAGAGAGAGACAGAGAGAGAAGCAGAGAAAGACAGAGAGAGACAGAGATAGAGCAGCAGAGAGAGATAGAGAGAGAGAGAGAAGCAGAGAAAGACAGAGAGAGAAGCAGAGAGAGAAGCAGAGAGAGATAGAGAGAGAGAGAAGCAGAGAAAGACAGAGAGCAGCAGAGAGAGATAGAGAGAGAGAGAAGCAGAGAAAGACAGAGGGAGACAGAGAGAGAGAAGCAGAGAAAGACAGAGATAGCAGCAGAGAGAGATAGAGAGATAGAGAGAGAGAGCAGCAGAGAAAGACCTCTACCTCTACATCTACCTCACTTGCTTTGGCAATGTTAACACGTTTCCCATGCCAATAAAGCCCCTTGAATTGAATTGAATTGAGAGCTAGAGAGCCAGAGAGAGAGCCAGAGAGAGAGCCAGAGAAAGAGCCAGAGAGAGAGAGCCAGAGAGAGATATAGATTGAGAGAGAGAAGCAGAGAGAGCCAGAGAGAGAACCAGAGAGAGAGAGAGAGCGTGAGAGAGAGAGAGCCAGCGAGCCAGCAAACGAGGAGAGCATAGTGGTTTTGTCTTTCAGCTCAGCTGACGTTGGCTGTTCCAAGGTTTCAATGACATGCTTACAGTGTTCTACGCTGTCAACACTGTAAAAACAAACACTGAATTTATAGCACATTAGAAATTTAGCAGACAAACTATTCAGGCAATTAATGGTGTATGAAAAGCATCTGTGTCGAAGTAGAGAGCACTTCAGCATGAATATAGGCCAACACCGTTTTGTTTAGTGTTATGTTCTCTATGAGGTGTTTGTTTAGAGTTTGTTCCGAGGATCATGGATCTTGGTTGGTTGGTGTTTTTTGCAGATGATGACTTTCGTTTGTATTGTTCATATAGACACTGTACTTTACTGTACTTTACTGTACTTTACTGCACTTTACTGTACTTTACTGTACTTTACTGCACTTTAATGTACTTTACTGTACTTTACTGCACTTTACTGTACTTTACTGCACTTTACTGTACTTTACTGTAACCAGAAGGTCAATGATTGCTTAGGTTCCTGCCCTTCCAGGGAGTTTTTACCTAGCCACCGTGTTTCTTCATCTGTGTTTCTTGCTGTTTGTGGTTTTAGGCTGGGATGCTGGAGAAGTGTGCTCTTCACCAGTGGTGGAAAAACTACCCAGTTGTCATACTGTAGTAAAAGTAGAGATACCTTAATAGAAAATGACTCAAGTAAAAGTAAAAGTCACCCAGTAAAACACTAGTTGAGTAAAAGTCTAAAAGTATTTGGTTTTAAATATACTTAAGTATCAAAAGTAAAAGTATAAATAATTTCCCATTCCTTATATTAGGCGGCATATATTTTATTTATTTTTTCACGGATAGCCAGGGGTACACTCCAACACTCAGACATCATTTACAAACGAAGCATTTGTGATAAGTCAGTCTGCCAGATCAGAGGCATTAGTGATGACCAGGGATGTTCTCTTGATAAATATGTGAATTGGACCATTTTCCTGTCCTGCTAAGCATTCAAAATGTGACAAGTACTTTTGGGTGTCAAGGAAAATATATGGAGTAAAAAGTACATTGTTTTCTTTAGTAATGTAGAGAAGTAAAACTTGTCAAAAATATAGATAGTAAAGTACAGATTACCACAAAAAAACGTCTTAAGTAGTACTTGAAAGTATTTTTTAAAAGTATCTTTACTAAGTACTTTACATCACTGCTCTTCACAGATGAATCCCGGTTTCGACTGTACCAGGCAGATGGCAGACAGCGTGTATGGAGTCGTGTTGGCGAGCAGTTTGCTGATGTCAACGTTGTGAACAGAGTGCTCCATGTTGGTGGTGGGGTTATGGTGTGGGCAGGCATAAGCTACGGAAAACAAACACAATTGCATTTTAATCGATGGCAATTTGAATGCCTAGAGATACCGTGACGGGATCCTGAGGCTCATTGTCGTACTATTCATCTGTCGCCATCACCTCATGTTTCAGCATGATAATGCTCTGCCCCATGTCACAAGGATCTGTACACAATTCCTGGAAGCTGAAAGTGTCCCAGTTCTTCCATGGCCTGCATACTCACCAGACATATCACCCATTGAGCATGTTTGGGATGCTCTGGATCGATGTGTAAGACAGCATGTTCCAGTTCCCGCCAATATCTAGCAACTTCTCACAGCCATTGAAGAGGAGTGGGACAACATTCCACAGGACACAATCAACAGCCTGATCAACTCTATGTAAAGGAGACGTGTCGCGCTGCATGAGGCAAATGGACGTCACACCAGATACTGACTGGTTTTCTGATCCACACCCCTACCTTTTCTTTAAAGGTATCTGTGACCAACCAATGCATATCTGTATTCCCAGTCATGTGAAATCCATAGATTAGGGCCTAATCAATTTATTTACATTGACTCATTTACTTACATGATCTGTAACTCAGTTCATGTAAATCTTAAAAATTGATACATGTTGCGTTTTTTTATATTTCAGTTCAGTTTATACAGAAAGCCATTGAAGAGGAGTGTTACTCACTGTGTAAAGCCATTGAAGAGGTGTGTTACTCACTGTGTAAAGCCATTGAAGAGGAGTGTTGCTCACTGTGTAAAGCCATTGAAGAGGTGTGTTACTCACTGTGTAAAGCCATTGAAGAGGTGTGTTACTCACTGTGTAAAGCCATTGAAGAGGAGTGTTACTCACTGTGTAAAGCCATTGAAGAGGTGTGTTACTCACTGTGTAAAGCCATTGAAGAGGAGTGTTACTCACTGTGTAAAGCCATTGAGGAGGTGTGTTACTCACTGTGTAAAGCCATTGAAGAGGTGTGTTACTCACTGTGTAAAGCCATTGAAGAGGAGTGTTGCTCACTGTGTAAAGCCATTGAAGAGGAGTGTTACTCACTCTGTAAAGCCATTGAAGAGGAGTGTTACTCACTGTGTAAAGCCATTGAAGAGGAGTGTTACTCACTGTGTAAAGCCATTGAAGAGGAGTGTTACTCACTGTGTAAAGCCATTGAAGAGGAGTGTTACTCACTGTGTAAAGCCATTGAAGAGGAGTGTTACTCACTGTGTAAAGCCATTGAAGAGGTGTGTTACTCACTGTGTAAAGCCATTGAAGAGGTGTGTTACTCACTGTGTAAAGCCATTGAAGAGGTTGTTACTCACTGTGTAAAGCCATTGAAGAGGAGTGTTACTCACTGTGTAAAGCCATTGAAGAGGAGTGTTACTCACTGTGTAAAGCCATTGAAGAGAGTGTTACTCACTGTGTAAAGCCATTGAAGAGGAGTGTTACTCACTGTGTATATGTTATTAATTGTATAATTTTGTATTATGTATTATTATTATTTTTCTGTTTTCCTTAACTCTTTATTGTTGGGAAGGGCCTGTAAGTACGCTTTTCACTGTTAGTCCACATATTCTATGTTTGATATTCTACTGATATATATATATATACTGTATAAACTATCGATGGCCTTGGCCTTGACTTCTCTGGTATTAAAATAAACACACACTCAACTTCCAATGAATGAGATACAGTACACTAACGTTACTTTTGAGAAGGGCCAGCACACACACAGTACCAAACCGATTCGTCCAAAAAAAACTGAAGTACAGTGCCTTGCGAAAGTATTCGGCCCCCTTGAACTTTGCGACCTTTTGCCACATTTCAGGCTTCAAACATAAAGATATAAAACTGTATTTTTTTGTGAATAATCAACAACAAGTGGGACACAATCATGAAGTGGAACGACATTTATTGGATATTTCAAACTTTTTTAACAAATCAAAAACGGAAAAAATTGGTCGTGCAAAATTATTCAGCCCCCTTAAGTTAATACTTTGTAGCGCCACCTTTTGCTGCGATTACAGCTGTAAGTCGCTTGGGGTATGTCTCTATCAGTTTTGCACATCGAGAGACTAAAATTTTTTCCCATTCCTCCTTGCAAAACAGCTCGAGCTCAGTGAGGTTGGATGGAGAGCATTTGTGAACAGCAGTTTTCAGTTCTTTCCACAGATTCTCGATTGGATTCAGGTCTGGACTTTGACTTGGCCATTCTAACACCTGGATATGTTTATTTTTGAACCATTCCATTGTAAATTTAGCTTTATGTTTTGGATCATTGTCTTGTTGGAAGACAAATCTCTGTCCCAGTCTCAGGTCTTTTGCAGACTCCATCAGGTTTTCTTCCAGAATGGTCCTGTTTTTGGCTCCATCCATCTTCCCATCAATTTTAACCATCTTCCCTGTCCCTGCTGAAGAAAAGCAGGCCCAAACCATGATGCTGCCACCACCATGTTTGACAGTGGGGATGGTGTGTTCAGGGTGATGAGCTGTGTTGCTTTTACGCCAAACATAACGTTTTGCTTTGTTGCCAAAAAGTTCAATTTTGGTTTCATCTGACCAGAGCACTTTCTTCCACATGTTTGGTGTGTCTCCCAGGTGGCTTGTGGCAAACTTTAAACGACACTTTTTATGGATATCTTTAAGAAATGGCTTTCTTCTTGCCACTCTTCAATAAAGGCCAGATTTGTGCAATATACGACTGATTGTTGTCCTATGGACAGAGTCTCCCAACTAAGCTGTAGATCTCTGCAGTTCATCCAGAGTGATCATGGGCCTCTTGGCTGCATCTCTGATCAGTCTTCTCCTTGTATGAGCTGAAAGTTTAGAGGGACGGCCAGGTCTTGGTAGATTTGCAGTGGTCTGATACTCCTTCCATTTCAATATTATCGCTTGCACAGTGCTCCTTGGGATGTTTAAAGCTTGGGAGATCTTTTTGTATCCAAATCCGGCTTTAAACTTCTTCACAACAGTATCTCGGACCTGCCTGGTGTGTTCCTTGTTCTTCATGATGTTCTCTGCGCTTTTAACGGACCTCTGAGACTATCACAGTGCAGGTGCATTTATACGGAGACTTGATTACACACAGGTGGATTGTATTTATCATCATTAGTCATTTAGGTCAACATTGGATGATTCAGAGATCCTCACTGAACTTCTGGAGAGAGTTTGCTGCACTGAAAGTAAAGGGGCTGAATAATTTTGCACGCCCAATTTTTCAGTTTTTGATTTGTTAAAAAAGTTTGAAATATCCAATAAATGTCGTTCCACTTCATGATTGTGTCCCACTTGTTGTTGATTCTTCACAAAAAAATACAGTTTTATATCTTTATGTTTGAAGCCTGAAATGTGGCAAAAGGTTGCAAAGTTCAAGGGGGCCGAATACTTTCGCAAGGCACTGTAGCTACGGAACATAGGAAAACGGACATCTCTGGTACCTTTTAGTCTTTTTTGTTGAATTTTCTCACTAACTTAGAGGCGACGAGACCGCCTTCAGGCTGTAGCTGAAGGAATGAAACCTCTCACTCTCAGTCACAATACCATTTTATTGCTAAAGCAAAACCATGGCTTTCCAGATTAATTCATACTCAGGGACTTTGCATGTTTTAAGCTCTATGCAAATATTATTGGATTTTCTAAGGATTTGGGAAGGATTTCCTGCCATGGATTTTCCTTTACAGATTTACGTCTACAGAAAATAAGTACAAAAAAATATTTTTATTTAGCTTCGGTAAAGAAAGTAAAGAAGGCAAACAAATATTTAATCAGCAGTCCAGTTGAAAATGTATTCAGCAGTCTGGTGGAACTTTAATTAACAGTCTGGTGGAACTTTAATTAGCAGTCTGGTGGAACTTTAATTAGCAGTCTGGTGGAACTTTAATTAGCAGTCTGGTGGAACTTTAATTAGCAGTCTGGTGGAACTTTAATTAGCAGTCTGGTGGAACTTTAATTAGCAGTCTGGTGGAACTTTAATTAGCAGTCTGGTGGAACTTTAATTAGCAGTCTGGTGGAACTTTAATTAGCAGTCTGGTGGAACTTTAATTAACAGTCTGGTGGAACTTTAATCTGTTACAGTATAATATCTCTTCCTGTCTGGTCTGTTACAGTATAATATCTCTTCCTGTCTGGTCTGTTACAGTATAATATCTCTTCCTATCTGGTCTGTTACAGTATAATATCTCTTCCTGTCTGGTCTGTTACAGTATAATATCTCTTCCTATCTGGTCTGTTACAGTATAATATCTCTTCCTATCTGGTCTGTTACAGTATAATATCTCTTCCTATCTGGTCTGTTAAAGTGTAATATCTCTTCCTGTCTGGTCTGTTACAGTATAATATCTCTTCCTGTCTGGTCTGTTACAGTATAATATCTCTTCCTGTCTGGTCTGTTACAGTATAATATCTCTTCCTGTCTGGTCTGTTACAGTATAATATATCTTCCTGTCTGGTCTGTTACAGTATAATATCTCTTCCTATCTGGTCTGTTACAGTATAATATCTCTTCCTATCTGGTCTGTTACAGTATAATATCTCTTCCTATCTGGTCTGTTAAAGTGTAATATCTCTTCCTGTCTGGTCTGTTACAGTATAATATCTCTTCCTGTCTGGTCTGTTACAGTATAATATCTCTTCCTGTCTGGTCTGTTACAGTTCAATCTTGATTCACCATTGTTGCTTCGCTAGGACAACGATCACATTGTGTGTGTGTGTGTGTGTGTGTGTGTGTGTGTGTGTGTGTGTGTGTAGTCCAGGTTAATCTCATGTCTCTAGCTATAGAAGATGACAGTAGACCAGGCTAGTCCCATGTCTCTATTTATGGAAGATGACAGTAGACCAGGCTAGTCCCGTGTCTCTATTTATGGAAGATGACAGTAGACCAGTTTAGTCCCGTACGCACGCACGCACGCAGGCAGGCAGGCAGGCAGGCAGGCAGGCAGGCAGGCAGGCAGGCAGGCAGGCAGGCAGGCAGACAGACAGACAGACAGACAGACAGACAGACAGACAGACAGACAGACAAATTATACTCATTTATGTCCACTGTGTAGACAACACCACTCAGTTCATCCCGTAACTCTTTGAATCCTGATAAAGAAGAATGTGTGAAATGAAAATGGTACCCAGAGTTATGAACTGGACAGACCCAGCTCAACAGATCTTTTCTTTTAAATTAATAATCTATTTTGTGACCATTCGAATCCCCTTATAAACCAACGGTAGTTTCTTCTCACTATCAAGTGTACTTTAACACATGTAAAATGATCCCTCTACCCTTCCTCCCTCCATCTCTCCATTTCTGCCCTCTTCATTTATCTCAACGTTGAGTCTGTTGGTGGCTTTGTGAGACGCAGGGGAAGACAGAGCCTGACCTCAAGCTGAAAGGTTGATGGAAAGGGTAGTGGAGTTTTAGGTCTGACTGTGGGAAGTTCTATTGTGACCTTAAGTCAGACAAACACTGTGACACTCTGTCTGTGGGCTTACTTGTATATTGCCTACCATATTCACATGTCTAGATGTGTGCGGTATTGGTATTGAGGCCAATTTAGTTTTTAAAATTATAATTTAGTAATTTAGCTCAAATGCGTTATGACATGGACTTCCATGTGTAATTGTTATGCCAGTGACAACGCTGTCACATTTGTTTGAATATTGAACTAAACTGAATGAGATGACAAGAAATAATTGAAAACAAAACATGTGAGATGTACGTTTGTAAAGATTTGTGTGACTTGTAATAAAACCAGGAGAAACCCACTACGGTATAGAAACCTTATTTTCAGCAGCATTAATTTGGTGAATTGTGTACGTCAGTCGCATAAAATGCATTCCAAAAAACATCACAGCTCCATATGAATGTCTTTCTCTTGGTGTTGTCACCATATCTTCGAACCCCCCCCCCCCCCCCCCCCCCCCCCCCCCTCGGGCGACGACATGCTTATTTGCATTTTCAAATCTGCATTTTTTTCATATAGATCTGTCTGCCTCTGATTTTAATATCAGTGTTGTTTCCCATGACACCTTTTGATTTATTATGAATTTCTCTCTCGCTTCATCTCTTTCTTTCACTATCTCTCCATCTTACTCTTTATTCATCTCTCTCTCTCTCTCTCTCTCTCTCTCTTTATTAATCTTTCTCTCTCTCATCTCATTCTTCTTTCATCTCCCTCTCTCTCTCTCTTTTTATTAATCTCTCTCTCATCTCACTCTTTTTTCATCTCTCTCTCTCTCTCATCTCACTCCTTTCATCTCTCTCTCATCTCACTCTTTTTTCAACTCTCTCTCTCTCTCTCTCTCTTTATTGATCTCTCTCATCTCATTCTTTTTTCATCTCTCTCTCTCTCTCATCTCACTCTTTTTCATCTCTCTCTCTCTCATCTCACTCTTTACTCAACTCTCTCTCTCATCTCACTCTTTTTCATCTCTCTCTCTCTCATCTCACTATTTATTCATCTCTCTCTCATCTCACACTTTTTTCATCTCTCTCTCTCTCTCTCTCTCCTCACTCTTTATTCATCTCCCTCTCTCTCTCTCTCTCTCTCTCTCTCTCTCTCTCTCTCTCTCTCTCTTTCTCTCTCTCTCTATCCTTCCTTCTTCATCTCCCTCCTCTCTCTCCTTCTCATCCTTCCATACTGTCTAATCCCTATCCCCCACACCAGGCTTATGAGTCTTTCTGTTTTAACAGGGGAGGGAGATTTATCATTTCAATCTCATTTCAATAAAGCAAAGAATCTCTCTTCTCCTGTATGTGACAGCAGCTAATGGTATTTTGTTATCGAGGAGAAGAGAAACTTTGCAGACTTTTAGTGCACTTGCTCAAAGTCTAGGCATCACGTAGGTTTTAGCACATAAAGGGACGTTTGGTCTGATGATAAAGTGTTTTATATGTGCTGTATCACGTCATAGAGCGTTCCTATTAAAGTCACATGGTAGCTGTTCAATAACAGTGTGAACAGATCTAGTTTGTGTGAATGGTGAATATGCTTTCGCTACGCTGCTACAGTCATAGCACAGGCCTGCATTTAGGTGGGTCAAAGGTTAAACACAGAAGCCTGTAACAATACATATATTCAGTTTTAATAGTTTGTGTTTGACCCTCTACAATAGTAGTGAACCAACCTCCTCTTGTACCGATCTCAGCTTCCTAAAAGCTATTCCAATGCATCCCGTCTATGATTGAATCATTTCACCTAGATATGCTCTTAAAACACGAGGCCTGTCAGTTCTCACACAGTCACATGTAGCAGAAGAGATCAAGACCAGACATCAAAACCACGGACAGTTTCATTTTAATTGCTTAATTTCTTCCCCATTCTCTCCCTTCATTTACAGGTTTCTTCTTTATTACCCCCAGTAGAAAATCAAGAGATAAAAATGTAGAAGGAGTGACGTAAAAACAAGTGAGTTTTGAATTGAACTCCAATAATGATATGTTCACTTCCTTAACCTGACATCCCTCTCTCTCTCTCTCTCTCTCTCTCTCTCTCTCTCTCTCTCTCTCTCTCTCTCTCTCTCTCTCTCTCTCTCTCTCTCTCTCTCTCTCTCTCTCTCTTCACATGGCAGAGGGGATGAGAGGGAGGAAGGAATGGAGAGAGTTGGGGATAAAGAGAGAAGAGGTGAGAGGGAGAGATAGAGGTCCCTCTCCTCATGCTTTTGAATATGTGTTTTCTGTTTATCATTAGCTGACTGGGTGCTTCATCACTCAGTGAAAATCCCTATCTGCTGAACATAAGGCAGGCAGACAGTAGGGAATCAATCTTTTGTGCTTGGCCAGATAAACACAGGACGCAATCAGAGAGGAGAGAGAAGAGAGAGGGGATACAGAGGGAGCGGAGGAGGAGAGGTGAAGAGGGGGAGTGATGGAGGGAGGGAGCAGGAGGGCCATGAGGAGCGGGCGGGGGGGGGGGGTTCATGCGGTCGCGGACGGTGATGGATGACGGAAGTGAAAGTGTCAGGATGGTCTTATGCAAATGAAGGAGGCACCCGAGCATCGCCCCGGTGATTATAAAGAAATGGGGGAGGAGCATCGCCCCGGTGATTATAAATAAATGGGGGAGGAGCATCGCCCCGGTGATTATAAAGAAATGGGGGAGGAGCATCGCCCAGGTGATTATAGAGAGGTGGGGGAGGAGCATTGCCCCGGTGATTATAGAGAGGTGCGGTAGGAGCATCGCCCCGGTGATTATAGAGAAATGGGGGAGGAGCATCGCCCCGGTGATTATAAAGAGGTGGGGAGAGAACAGCCTCTGGTCCCCCTACCATCACTATGAGGATATAAGGGAGCCATCTTGGCTGCTTGTTCTATATCTGAGAGTGAGAGAGAAAGATAGAGAGAGGGAGGGAGAGAGAGAGAGAAAGAAAGAGGAGAGAGAGAGAGGGAGGGAGAGAGAGAGAGAAAGAAAGAGGAGAGAGAGAGAGAGAGAGAGAGAGAGAGAGAGAGAGAGCCACCCTACCTCCCTCTCTCCCCCTTCCTAAGCAAGACTAATAGGTCTAGAAGGAGGATGACAGCCACCCGTGTCATTTATCAGACTGTTGTTTAAGAGGGTTAGAATAAGGACAGTGACTGGATGGAATGATGAGGCAAGTCCATATTCAACGTCCACCATGTCTGAGGACGTTGGGAGATGAGGTGGAAACCGGCCACTAGGGGCAACAGTGAGCGCTGTTACTTTCAAAGAGGCGTTGTGGATGGGGCTGGTGGATGGGCTTAAGCATCTGCCTCTGGTTCTATTGGTTGCAAGTTTGAATCCAGCGATGTGACTAGGGGGCAGTATTTTCATTTTTGGAAAAAATAACGTTCCCGTAGTAAACGGGATATTTTGTCAGGACAAGATGCTAGAATATGCATATAATTGACAGCTTAGGATAGAAAACACTCTAAAGTTTCCAAAACGGCAAAAAATATTGTCTGTGAGTATAACAGAACTGATGTTGCAGGCGAAAGCATGAGAAAAATCCAATCCGGAAGTGCCTCATGTTTTGAAAGCTTTCCAATGCGTCCCAATAGAGCAGTGAATGGGCTATCAACCAGATTACTTTTTCTCCGTATTCCCCAAGGTGTCTACAGCATTGTGACGTAGTTGTACGCATTTATGTTGAAGATTACCCATAAGCAGCTACATTGCGCAAGTGGTCACCTGATGCTCCCAGAGTGATTCTCGTGTAAAATATAGAGGTAGCCATTATTCCAATCGGTCCTACTGAAAAACAAATTGTCCCGGTGAATATATTATCGAATAGATATTTGAAAAACACCTTGAGGATTGATTATAAACAACGTTTGTCATGTTTCTGTCGATATTATGGAACTAATTTGGAATATTTTTCGCCGTTTTCGTGACTGCAATTTCCGGGCGATTTCTCAGCCAAACGTGAAGAACAAACAGAAATATTTCGCCTACAAAAATAATATTTTTGGAAAAAAGGAACATTTGCTATCTAACTGGGAGTTTCGTGAGTGAAAACATCCGAAGCTCATCAAAGGTAAACGATTTAATTTGATTGCTTTTCTGATTTCCGTGACCAAGTTACCTGCTGCTAGCTGGAAAAAATGCTATGCTAGGCTATCGATAAACTTACACAAATGCTTGTCTAGCTTTGGCAGTAAAGCAGAATTAGAAAATCTGAGATGACAGGGTGATTAACAAAAGGCTAAGCTGTGTCTCAACATATTTCACTTGTGATTTTCATGAATAGGAATATTTTCTAGGAATATTTATGTCCGTTGCGTTATGCTAATTAGTGTCAGTCGATGATTACGCTCCCTCGTGCGGGATGGGGAGTCACTAGAGGTTAAAGTTGTTTTTTATATTTTATATAAACCTTAACTTCTTGGATATAGGGGGCGCTCTTTTAATTTTTGGATAAAAAAACGTTCCCGTTTTAAACAAGATATTTTGTCACGAAAAGATGCTCGACTATGCATATAATTGACAGCTTTGGAAAGAAAATACTTTGACGTTTCCAAAACTGCAAAGATATTGTCTGTGAGTGCCCCAGAACTGATGCTACAGGCGAAACCAAGATGAAATTTCAAACAGGAAGTGCCCCAGATTTTGAAGGCGCTGTGTTCCAATGAGTCCTTATATGGCTGTGTATGGGTCACGAATGAGCTTAGACTTTCTGTCATTTCCCCATAGTGTCAACAGCATTGTGACCTATTTGTAGGCATATCATTGGAAGATTGACCATTTTACACTACATATACCAGGTGGTCGCTTGGAGTCCTTCATCGCAATTATTGCGTAATCTCCAGCTGTGTGTATTTTTCCATTTGCTTCCGAGGAGAAACACAACTGCCACAAATGATTTATCATCGATTAGATATGTGAAAAACACCTTGAGGATTGATTATAAACAACGTTTGCCATGTTTCTGTCGATATTATGGAGTTAATTTGGTAAAAAGTTCGGCGTTGTAGAGACTGCATTTTCTGATTTTTTTCTTAGACAAACGTGATGAACAAAACTGAGCGATTTCTCCTACACAAATAATATTTTTGGAAAAAATGAACATTTGCTATCTAACTGAGAGTCTCCTCATTGAAAACATCCGAAGTTCTTCAAAGGTAAATGATTTTATTTGAATGATTTTCTTGTTTTTGTGAAAATGTTGCCTGCTGAATGCTAGGCTTAATGCTATGCTAGGCTATCAATACTTACACAAATGCTTGTGTAGCTATGGTTGAAAAGCATATTTTGAAAATCTGAGATGACAGTGTTGTTAACCTTTCTGATCTCCCCATCCCGGATCCGGGATCGTGAATACAGACTCAAGCTCATTACCATAACGCAACGTTAACTATTCATGACAATCGCAAATGAAATGAAATAAATATGCTAGCTCTCAAGCTTAGCCTTTTGTTAACAACACTGTCATCTCAGATTTTCAAAATATGCTTCTCAACCATTGCAAAACAAGCATTTGTGTAACAGTATTGATGACTAACGTAGCATTTAGCATTAGCATTCAGCTGGCAACATTTACACAAAAAAACAGAAAAGCATTCAAATAAAATCATTTACCTTTGAAGAACTTCAGATGTTTTCAATGAGGAGACTCTCAGATAGCAAATGTTCAGTTTTTCCTGAAAGATTATTTGTTTAGGACAAATCGCTCCGTTTTCTGCGTCACGTTTAGCTATGAAAAAAACCCTGTATCCAGGATTGTGTAAATCTATCAGCAAGCTCATTAGCATAACACAACGTTAACTATTCATGAAAATCGCAAATGAAATGAAATAAATATGCCATCTCTCAATCTTAGCCTTTTGTAAACAACACTGTCATCTCAGATTTTCAAAATATGCTTCTCAACCATAGGAAAACAATAATTTGTGTAAAAGTAGCTAGCTAGCGTTAGCATTTAGCGTTAGCATTTAGCGTTAGCATTAGCGTTAGCATCCAGCACGCAACATTAACAAAAACATAAAAGCCTTCAAATAAAATCATTTACCTTTGAAGAACTTCTGATGTTTCAATGAGGATACTCTCAGTTAGATAGCAGATGCTCAGTTTTTCCAAAAAGATTCTTTGTGTATTAGAAATAGCTCCGTTTTATACATCACATTTGGCTACCAAAAAAAATCCGAAAATTCAGTCCTCAAAACGCGAATTTTTTTCCAAATTAACTCCATAATATCGACTGAAAACACGGCAAACGTTGTTTAGAATCAATCATCAAGGTGTTTTTCACATATCTCTTCATTGATACATCGTTCTTGGACACATGGTTTCTCCCCTATATCAAATGGAAAAGTACTAGCAGCTGGCAATTGCGCACCGAATTCCACGCAGGACACCAGGCGGACACTTGGAAAATGTAGTCTCTTATGGTCAATCTTCCAATGATATGCCTACAAATACGTCACAATGCTGCTAAGACCTTGGGCGAACGACAGAAAGTGTAGGCTCATTCCTTGCGCAATCACAGCCATATAAGGAGACAATGGAAAACAGAGCTTCAGAAATTCTGCTAATTCCTGGTTGATGCATCATCTTGGTTTCGCCTGTAGAATGAGTTCTGGGGCACTTACAGACAAAATCTTTGCAGATTCTGAAACTTCAGAGTGTTTTCTTTCCAAAACTGTCAAGAATATGCATAGTCGAGCATCTTTTCGTGACAAAATATCGCGCTTAAAACGGGAACGTTTTTTATCCAAAAATGAAATAGCGCCCCTAGAGATCTAACAGGTTAACAAAAGGCTAAGCTTGTGAGTGAATATATTTCTTTCATTTAATTTGCGATTTTCATGAATAGTTAACGTTGCGTTATGGTAATGAGCTTGAGGCTATGATTACGCTCCCGGATACGGGTTTGCTCGACGCAACAAGTTAACCCTAACCTTAACAATTCTGCATTAATGCCTAAAGTTTAACTTGGAACAATACAGAGAAGTAACCAAACATTTTGAAATTTGACGTTTGAGAAACATAGATGAACGTCTGATTATGACTTGAGACTGTGAGAGCTGGTTGTAATAGAGATGACAAAGGGGTTGGATTGAGGACAGTGATTGGATGTGATGATAGCGACAGAACATTGACATAACCAGGATGAATAATGAACTTCAGGTTGTCAATAAACTGGTGAGGGATCAAAGCTGTTGGCAGCTCCTATGTCTTCTACAAATCAAAACAGTGTAATCAGTACTATAGTACAACAATACGACCCCAGAGTACGACGATATCCACTCCAGTACTGTCTCTTTACAGCCATTCAGACTCACATCCACTCCAGTACTGTCTCTTTACAGCCATTCAGACTCACACTAGTGAGAGGTTGTGAGAGGTCGTGGAAGGAAGTGAGAGGTTGTGAGAGGTAGTGAGATGAAGGCTTGTACTTTAGGGAGCCCTAGGGCCCAGTCTCTGTAAAACCATTTCAGGGAGATTGGATGGAGAGACCAAGACATAGAGAATATAATAGTCAGTGTGTTGATGAGGGGATGGAGAGATGGAGAGGTGGGGAGTTGGATAGATGGGGAGATGGAGGCTTCGAGCCGTGGATCACAGGTCTCACCGGACTGAGAAGACGTACTGGAAGCCTGGTGCGTGGAGCTGCCACAGGGCTTACCAGGCCGGGGAGACATACTGGAGGCCTGGTACGTGGAACCGGAACAGGTCTCACCGGACTGGGGAGATGCACTGGAAGCCTGGTGCGTGGAGGCGCACTGGAGGTCTCAAGCGTAGAGCTGGATGGTTACTTTCGCCCGGTAAATGCGGAGCGCTGGCACAGGATGCACTGGGCTGTGCAGACGCACCGGAGACACAGTGCGCAGAGCCGGCGCAGGATATCCTGGGCCGATGAGACGCACTGGAGGCCAGGCGCGCTGAGCCGGCACCATCCGTCCTGGCTGGATGCCCACTGGAGACACCGTGTGCTTTACCGCATAACAAGGTGCTTGACCAGTACCACACTCCTTGCCGTGAACACAGGGAGTTAGCTCCTCCAACCTCCCCCTGTGCCCCCGCCAATTTCTTTTTTGGAGTGGCTTCCCGGTCTTCCTTGCCAGCCTTGACCCTATGTAACCCTGGTCCCATTGACTAGCTGCTTCCGTCTCCTCCCTTGGACAGTGATACTCTACAGCCTGCGCCCAGGGTCCCTTGCCTTCCAGTATCTCCTCCCATGTCCACTCCTCCAGAAAACGCTGCTTGGTCTTTTTGTGGTGGGATCTTCTGTAACGTACGTTGTTTGAAGGAGACCAAGGCGCAGCGTAATTTGTGATCATCATATGTTTTTAAATGAGAACCAGCAACAAAATAACAAAGTGAAACCAAAACAAACGTGGCGTTCTGTAGCCTACAAGAGCTGTACATAAACAAGATCCCACAACATAGGTGGGGAAAAAGGCTACCTAAGTATGATTCCCAATCAGAGACAACGATAGACAGCTGCCTCTGATTGGGAACCACACTCGGCCAAACACAAAGAAATACAAAACATAGAATGCCCAACCCACATCACACCCTGACCTCACAAAATAGAGAATTAAATGGCTCTCTAAGGTCAGGCCGTGCCAGACAGAGACAGAGAGAGAGAGAGAGTGAGAGCGCGCGAGAGAGAGACAGAGAGAGTGTGTGTGTGTATGAACTCACAAATCACAGTTTGTGTTGTCAGTCTTGACATTCTCCTACACTTTCTCTCTAAACTGCAAATAATTGTCTCCCATAATCTCATTTGAGTAGGATTGGATTTTACGGTAGT
>NC_048572.1:8602328-8609828 GCF_013265735.2 Oncorhynchus mykiss
TAAACGCTGCCTATATCGGCTGATTCTGAAATGACCTTGACATTTAAATCGAGCTATCGCGCGGAACTTCCGTCAGACGGCTTGAATTGAGCCCTAAATCATACATTCACATATTATTAAGGGTGAATCTGTGTCATTTAATAACCAAAATGGCATATATGAGATATTCTATTTGTTATGATAGAGGTTGAGAACATTGCAAAGGGTTTTGAGTTTAATAAAAACATACTTCTCTGTTCCACCCTCTTGGAGAGAAACAGACTAGTACACAAACAAACAAATAAATTCCACCATGAGAACATGAGGTAATACAGTACAGATTCACTGTAGTATAACTTCACACAGAACCTGTAAAATAGTGACTGTAACCTTCTGGATTTTATCATTACATTATGGTCTGTAAAATCACTCCTTCAATGTACAGCATGACAGAGAAGGAGCTCATGTTCCACTAAAATGTTGAGAGGAGAACAAGAGAGAGAGAGGAGAACGAGAGAGAGAAAGGAGAACGAGAGAGAGAGAGGAGAACGAGAGAGAGAAAGGAGAGCGAGAGAGAGAGAGGAGAACGAGAGAGAGAAAGGAGAACGAGAGAGAGAGGATAACAAGAGAGAGAGAGGAGAAGGAGAGAGAGAGAGCGAGAGAGAAAGGTCTGGGGTCCGCTCACCAACCAAGACTTCACAAAATGGGACAAACACCAAATTGAGACTCTGCATGCAGAATTCTGCAAAAATATCCTCCGTGTACAACGTAGAACACCAAATAATGCATGCAGAGCAGAATTAGGCCGATACCCACTAATTATCAAAATCCAGAAAAGAGCCATTATATTCTACAACCACCTAAAAGGAAGCGATTCACAAACCTTCCATAACAAAGCCATCACCTACAGAGAGATGAACCTGGAGAAGAGTCCCCTAAGCAAGCTGGTCCTGGGGCTCTGTTCACAAACACAAACACACCCCACAGAGCCCAAGGACAGCATCACAATTAGACCCAACCAAATTATGAGAAAACAAAAAGATAATTATTTGACACATTGGAAAGAATTAACAAAAAAACTGAGCAAACTAGAATGCTATTTGGCCTTAAACAGAGAGTACACAGTGGCAGAATACCTGACCACTGTGACTGGCCTTAAACTTAAGGAAAGCTTTGACTATGTACAGACTCCGTGAGCATAGCCTTGCCATTGAGAAAGGCTGCCGTAGGCAGACATTGCTCTCAAGAGAAGACAGGCTATGTGCACACTGCCCACAACATGAGGTGAAAACTGAGCTGCACTTCCTAACCTCCTGCCCAATGTATGACCATATTAGAGAGACATATTTCCCTCAGATTACACAGATCCACAAAGACTTCGAAAACAAATCCAATTATCCAATTAAAACTCCCATATCTACTGGGTGAAATTCCACAGTGTGTCATCACAGAAGCAAGATTTGTGACCTGTTGCCACAAGAAAAGGGCAACCAGTGAAGAACAAACACCACTGTAAATACAACCCATATTTATGCTCATTTATTTTCCCTTGTGTACTTTAACCATTTGTACATTGTTACAACACTGTGTATATATATATATATATATATATATAAATATATATATATATATATATATATATATATATAATATGACATTTGTAATGTCTTTATTGTTTTGAAACTTCAGTATGTGTAATGGTTACTGTTCATTTTTATTGTTTATTTCACTTTTGTATATTATCTACCTCACTTGCTTTGGCAATGTAAACACATGTTTCCCATGTCAATAAAGCCCCTTGAATTGAATTGATTTGAATTGAGAGAGAGAGAGAGAAAGAGAGAAGAACGAGAGAGAAAGACCGAGAGAAGAGAGTGAGAGAAAGAGAGAGAGAGGAGAACGAGAGAGAAAGAGCAGAAGGAGAGAGTGAGAGGAGAGAGTGAGAGAAAGAGCGAGAGGAGAGTGTGAGAGAGAGTGAGAGTGAGAGAGAGAGAGAGAGAGAGAGAGAGAGAGAGAGAGAGAGAGAGGAGAACGAGAGAGAAAGAGCAAGCGGAGAGAGTGAGAGGAGAGAGTGAGAGAAAGAGCGAGAGGAGAGTGTGAGAGAGAGTGAGAGAAAGAGCGAGAGGAGGGAGTGAGAGAGAGAGAGAGAGAGGAGAGAGAGAGAGAGAGAGAGAGGAGAGAGAGAGAGGAGAGAGAGAGAGAGAGGAGAACGAGAGAGATAGAGAGAGAGGAGAACGAGAGAGCGAGAAAGAGAGAGGAGAGAGAGAGGAGAGAGTGAGAGAGAGAGAGAGAGAGAGAGAGAGAGAGAGAGAGAGAGAGAGAGAGAGAAAGAGAGAGAGAGAGAGAGAGAGAGGAAGAAAAGTTTAATACCTCCACATCTGTTAATGACAGCACTAGTAATTAGAGCGACTGCGTTTTTCTGTAGCCGCGAGTCAGAGGAAAACAAATAAAGGCGCTCAATATAGAACCCTTATTAGATGTCGAGTCCCTGAACAATTAAAGTGTTTCTACTAGAGATTCTGACTGAACTATCCAATTGGAAGCCGCCGTTCACCGTGAGTTTAGGTGGTCTCGGCTTTAGTGGTGGTTCCTTCCACGGCTGTTTTGTGATTTATTTTCTTTTTTTCTTCCTCTCGTTTCTTCCAGTCTTGTTTAAGCCAGTCTTGTTTAAGCCAGTCTTGTTTAAGTCGGTCTTGTTTAAGCCAGTCTTGTTTAAGCCAGTCTTGTTTAAGCCAGTCTTGTTTAAGCCATTCTTGTTTCAGCCGGTCTTGTTTAAGTCGGTCTTGTTTAAGCCAGTCTTGTTTAAGCCAGTCTTGTTTAAGCCAGTCTTGTTTAAGCCAGCCTTGTTTAAGCCAGCCTTGTTTAAGCCAGTCTTGTTTAAGCCGGTCTTGTTTAAGCCGGTCTTGTTTAAGCCAGTCTTGTTTAAGCCAGTCTTGTTTAAGCCAGTCTTGTTTAAGCCGGTCTTGTTTAAGCCAGTCTTGTTTAAGCCAGTCTTGTTTAAACCGGTCTTGTTTAAGCCAGTCTTGTTTAAGCCAGTCTTGTTTAAGGCAGTCTTGTTAAAGCCAGTGCGAACACACATGGAATCGTGCCGTAATTCTCTGGTTTTGGTTTGTGTTGGATTTCTATTGAAGGAGAACAGTGTTAGGTAATGCTGTGGCGCCACTGAGGGTCTGTTGCCAGGTTTAGCTGTGACCTGCATTCCGAAACACACACATTGTCTGACATTCGAAAAGGAATGGCAAGCAGATAGATACACTTTTAGGATTATAGCAGTGTATCCACCACAGTTGTCACAATTACATTGAAAAACAAGCATAATGTTGACAGCGAAAAATAATTCCCTAAAAAAATATATTGGGTAAATAAATTAGAGACCAATACATACAGTTTGGTTGTTTATTTGTGATGTTTGTAACTCACCATGTGTTAATTGCTTAACCTAACATTCTCTTTAAAATCACATCTATTTTCCTTATCAAATCACTAACATCAAATTCAGATTTTAATTGAAACCTTATTTGGCCTGAAACAAACTATGAACATACATTTTGAAGAGACAGGTTTCCTAGCATCTTAATTTAACATAAACCTAATTAAGAAAATTGTGCATTACTTATCAATTAAACAAATCAATGTCAGTTTGATTATTTGATCATTTTTTTAAACCAAATTATAATGTAGCCTTGTGCCCTCTAAGAGACTTGAATGGGCTCATACACTATTTCCCCTCACCCCTTCCTGTAGTTATTCATCTATTTCCCCTCACCCCTTCCTGTAGTTATTCATCTATTTCCCCTCACCCCTTCCTGTAGTTATTCATCTATTTCCCCTCACCCCTTCCTGTAGTTATTCATCAATTTCCCCTCACCCCTTCCTGTAGTTATTCATCTATTTCCCCTCACCTCTTCCTGTAGTTATTCATCTATTTCCCCTCACCCCTTCCTGTAGTTATTCATCTATTTCCCCTCACGCCTTCCTGTAGTTATTCATCTATTTCCCCTCACCCCTTCCTGTAGATATTCATCTATTTCCCCTCACCCCTTCCTGTAGTTATTCATCTATTTCCCCTCACCCCTTCCTGTAGATATTCATCTATTTCCCCTCACCCCTTCCTGTAGTTATTCATCTATTTCCCCTCACCCCTTCCTGTAGATATTCATCTATTTCCCCTCACCCCTTCCTGTAGTTATTCATCTATTTCCCCTCACCCCTTCCTGTAGTTATTCATCTATTTCCCCTCACCCCTTCCTGTAGTTATTCATCTATTTCCCCTCACCCCTTCCTGTAGTTATTCATCTATTTCCCCTCACCCCTTCCTGTAGATATTCATCTATTTCCCCTCACCCCTTCCTGTAGTTATTCATCTATTTCCCCTCACCCCTTCCTGTAGATATTAATCTATTTCCCCTCACCCCTTCCTGTAGTTATTCATCTATTTCCCCTCACCCCTTCCTGTAGATATTCATCTATTTCCCCTCACCCCTTCCTGTAGTTATTCATCTATTTCCCCTCACCCCTTCCTGTAGTTATTCATCTATTTCCCCTCACCCCTTCCTGTAGTTATTCATCTATTTCCCCTCACCCCTTCCTGTAGATATTCATCTATTTCCCCTCACCCCTTCCTGTAGATATTCATCTATTTCCCCTCACCCCTTCCTGTAGATATTCATCTATTTCCCCTCACCCATTCCTGTAGTTATTCATCTATTTCCCCTCACCCCTTCTTGTAGATATTCATCTATTTCCCCTCACCCCTTCCTGTAGTTATTCATCTATTTCCCCTCACCCCTTCCTGTAGTTATTCATCTTTTTCCCCTCGCCCCTTCCTGTAGATATTCATCTATTTCCCCTCACCCCTTCCTGTAGTTATTCATCTATTTCCCCTCAGCCCTTCCTGTAGATATTCATCTATTTGCCCTCACCCCTTCCTGTAGTTATTCATCTATTTCCCCTCACCCCTTCCTGTAGTTATTCATCTATTTCCCCTCACCCCTTCCTGTAGTTATTCATCTATTTCCCCTCACCCCTTCCTGTAGTTATTCATCTATTTCCCCTCACCCCTTCCTGTAGTTATTCATCTATTTCCCCTCAACCCTTCCTGTAGTTATTCATCTATTTCCCCTCACCCCTTCCTGTAGTTATTCATCTATTTCCCCTCACCCCTTCCTGTAGTTATTCATCTATTTCCCCTCACCCCTTCCTGTAGTTATTCATCTATTTCCCCTCACCCCTTCCTGTAGTTATTCATCTATTTCCCCTCACCCCTTCCTGTAGTTATTCATCTATTTCCCCTCACCCCTTCCTGTAGTTATTCATCTATTTCCCCTCACCCCTTCCTGTAGTTAGTCATCTATTTCCCCTCACCCCTTCCTGTAGATATTCATCTATTTCCCCTCACCCCTTCCTGTAGTTATTCATCTATTTCCCCTCACCCCTTCCTGTAGTTATTCATCTATTTCCCCTCACCCCTTCCTGTAGTTAGTCATCTATTTCCCCTCACGCCTTCCTGTAGTTAGTCATCTATTTCCCCTCACCCCTTCCTGTAGATATTCATCTATTTCCCCTCACCCCTTCCTGTAGTTATTCATCTATTTCCCCTCACCCCTTCCTGTAGATATTCATCTATTTCCCCTCACCCCTTCCTGTAGTTATTCATCTATTTCCCCTCACCCCTTCCTGTAGTTATTCATCTATTTCCCCTCACCCCTACCTGTAGTTATTCATCTATTTCCCCTCACCCCTTCCTGTAGTTATTCATCTATTTCCCCTCACCCCTTCCTGTAGTTAGTCATCTATTTCCCCTCACCCCTTCCTGTAGTTATTCATCTATTTCCCCTCACCCCTTCCTGTAGTTATTCATCTATTTCCCCTCACCCCTTCCTGTAGTTATTCATCTATTTCCCCTCACCCCTTCCTGTAGTTAGTCATCTATTTCCCCTCACGCCTTCCTGTAGTTAGTCATCTATTTCCCCTCACCCCTTCCTGTAGATATTCATCTATTTCCCCTCACCCCTTCCTGTAGATATTCATCTATTTCCCCTCACCCCTTCCTGTAGTTATTCATCTATTTCCCCTCACCCCTTCCTGTAGTTATTCATCTATTTCCCCTCACCCCTTCCTGTAGATATTCATCTATTACCCCTCACCCCTTCCTGTAGTTATTCATCTATTTCCCCTCACCCCTTCCTGTAGATATTCATCTATTACCCCTCACCCCTTCCTGTAGTTATTCATCTATTTCCCCTCACCCCTTCCTGTAGTTATTCATCTATTTCCCCTCAACCCTTCCTGTAGATATTCATATATTACCCCTCACCCCTTCCTGTAGTTATTCATCTATTACCCCTCACCCCTTCCTGTAGTTATTCATCTATTTCCCCTCACCCCTTCCTGTAGTTATTCATCTATTTCCCCTCACCTCTTCCTGTAGTTATTCATCTATTTCCCCTCACCCCTTCCTGTAGTTATTCATCTATTTCCCCTCACCTCTTCCTGTAGTTATTCATCTATTTCCCCTCACCCCTTCCTGTAGATATTCATCTATTTCCCCTCACCCCTTCCTGTAGTTATTCATCTATTTCCCCTCACCCCTTCCTGTAGATATTCATCTATTACCCCTCACCCCTTCCTGTAGTTATTCATCTATTTCCCCTCACCCCTTTCTGTGGATATTCATCTATTTCCCCTCACCCCTTCCTGTAGTTATTCATCTATTTCCCCTCACCCCTTCCTGTAGTTATTCATCTATTTCCCCTCACCCCTTCCTGTAGATATTAATCTATTACCCCTCACCCCTTCCTGTAGTTATTCATCTATTACCCCTCACCCCTTCCTGTAGTTATTCATCTATTTCCCCTCACCCCTTCCTGTAGTTATTCATCTATTTCCCCTCACCTCTTCCTGTAGTTATTCATCTATTTCCCCTCACCCCTTCCTGTAGTTATTCATCTATTTCCCCTCACCTCTTCCTGTAGTTATTCATCTATTTCCCCTCACCCCTTCCTGTAGTTATTCATCTATTTCCCCTCACCCCTTCCTGTAGTTATTCATCTATTTCCCCTCACCCCTTCCTGTAGATATTCATCTATTTCCCCTCACCCCTTCCTGTAGTTATTCATCTATTTCCCCTCACCCCTTCCTGTAGTTATTCATCTATTACCCCTCACCCCTTCCTGTAGTTATTCATCTATTTCCCCTCACCCCTTCCTGTAGTTATTAATCTATTACCCCTCACCCCTTCCTGTAGTTATTCATCTATTTCCCCTCACGCCTTCCTGTAGATATTCATCTATTTCCCCTCACCCCTTCCTGTAGTTATTCATCTATTTCCCCTCACCCCTTCCTGTAGTTAGTCATCTATTTCCCCTCACCCCTTCCTGTAGATATTCATCTATTTCCCCTCAGCCCTTCCTGTAGATATTCATCTATTTCCCCTCACCCCTTCCTGTAGATATTCATCTATTTCCCCTCACCCCTTCCTGTAGATATTCATCTATTTCCCCTCACCCCTTCCTGTAGATA